>NW_016107531.1:3480935-3484304 GCF_001604975.1 Cebus imitator | reverse complement strand
TTAGTAGAGACGGGGTTTCACCATGTTGACCAGGATGGTCTCAATCTCTTGACCTCGTGATCCACCCGCCTCGGCCTCCCAAAGTGCTGGGATTACAGGCTTGAGCCACCGCACCCGGCCCTAGTAATGTTTTTAAGTAGGGATGAAGGGAGGAAGCCATTGCTCAAGTGAGGGTTGGCACTGACCAGTAGGAAAGCAGTTCATTCAAAGTAAAAGAAAGCAACAAATGTAGATAAGTCAATGTAAATATGATACTGTGAGCTTGTAGAAAATCTCTCTTGTTGCTTCAGTTTTCTCAATGAAGACAAAAGCAAGGAGCTCAATAAGCATAGGGAAGAGGTGTTGGAGGTTTGAGAATAGGAAATTGTATGAATTAGTTGCCTTGGAGGGTGGGACAGTGGGGGATGGATTGGGAAAATACAGTGTGCATGTGCCACAACAGTAAGCGTCTATGTGGGGTTTGTGATAACAAGGTCAAAGTGATAGCCAGGCACAGTGGCTCACACTTGTAATCCCAGCATTTTGGGAGGCAAAGGCAGGAGCGTCACTTGAGCCCAGGAGTTTGAGACTAGCCTAGGCAACATAATGAGACCCCATCTGTACAAAATAAAAATTAAAAAATCGCCTGGGTGTAGTGGCACGTGCCTGTGGTCCCAGCTACCCTGGAGGCTGAGGTGGAAGGATTGCTTGAGCCTGGGAGGTCAAGGCCTGCATTGAGCCATGATCACTTTACTTACTACACTCCATCCTGGGCGACAGCAAGACCTTGTCTCAGAGAAAAATAAAAAAGACTGGCACAATGGCTCATGCCTGTAAATCCCAGCACTTTGGGATGCCAAGGCAAGAGGTTCACTTAAGCCCAGGAGTTTGGGACCAGCCTAGGCAACATAGGGAGACCCCGTCTCTCAAAAAAATGGACGAAAAGCCTGGGAGGTTGTGGCTCCAGTGAGCCGTGATTATGCCACTGCACTCTAGCATAGATGACAGAGAAAGACACTGTTTCAGGAAAAAAAAAAAAAGCAGGATACTAATATTGTCATGTGCGTTTGTTTTCCCATCTACATGTGTGGATGAGGGAGAGCGTTGAATTTAACTGGGATTGCAGTTTAGTGAGGAGGGCAGATTGAGGGTGCATTCAAGTAAGTGGTTATAATCGTTGACCATGGCATTTATGCTAGCTAGGTAAGGAGGGAGGCAAAAACAGGAAGCAGGTGAAGGTTAGTTAAAAAGGTGGTAAGATCAGTGGCTTGAAAATCTTGGTGTGGGGTCAAATGATTGTTGGAGTTGTGTGGTGTTGGAAAGACTATAGTATGTGCCTGCAAGAAGGGGAGGGTGATAGGTAGTGTGTTTAAATGAAATGAGATTCAAAGCTGGGTTTTTAAATTTATTTTTATTTATTTCTTTTTTTAAATAATTTTTCTTTCTTTCTTACCAGAAATATCCAGTGTTGAAAAGCTGGGGTTTTTAACGGTGAGGGGAGGAAGAGTGGTGTGAAAGTGGTCCCATAGTGTGAAAGGTATGGGAGAGAAAACAGCCTTACCTGAGAGGCCTGTAGAGGAAGTTATGTTCCCATGGGAAAGCTGGATTTTAGTTAAGGCAAAAAGGTAAAGAGAACCTCTTCAGAAAAGGTTCAAGTTATAGATTTTCTGATAATTGAACTTGTGTCCCTGGAGCCACTGTGAAAAGGATTGAAGAGGTAAGGAGGAGGAGGAGGTGAGGTTGGAAGAGGCAATGTACAAAGCTATCCAGGTGCCAGGCATGGTGACTCAATACCTGTTATCCCAGCACCTTAGGAGGCTGAGGTGGGAGGATTGCCTGAGCCCAAGAGTTTGAGACCTGGGCAACATAGTGGGACTCTGTCTTCACAAAAAGAAAATTTAAAAAATTAGCTACTTAGGAGGCTGAGGTGGGAGGATTGCCTGAGCCCAAGAGTTTGAGACCTGGGCAACATAGCGGGACTCTGTTTCCACAAAAAGAAAATTTAAAAAATTAGCTACTTAGGAGGCTGAGGTGGGAGGTTTGCTTGAGTCCAGGATATAGAGGCTGCAGTGAGCCATGATCATGCCACTGCATTCTGCCTGGATGACAGCGAGACCCTGTCTCAGCAAACAAAACAAAACCGTAAGACAGCAACAACAAAAGAAACACAAAGCTGTGTAAAAATTTGGTTCTGTAGGATAAAGAATGACCTGGAAGTTCTGATCTTCTTGTTGTGATTGACACAAGCAGAAATAAAGGGCAGACTAAACTAAAACTTGGTGGTCCAGGGTAGGTTTTTTTTTTTTTTTTTTTTTTTTTGAGACAGTTGTCGCCCTGTTGTCCAGGCTGGAATGCAGTGGTGCAGATCTCAGCTCACTGCCACCTCCACCTCCTGGGTTCAAGATATTCTCCTGCCTCAGCCTCCCGAGTAGCTGGGATAACAAGTGTCTACCACCATGCTCTGCTAATTTTTGCATTTTTAGTAGAAGGGTTTCACCATCTTGGCCAGGGTGGTCTTGAACTCCTGACCTCAACTGATCCACCTGCCTTGGCCTCCCACAGTTCTGGGATTATAGGCATGAACCACCGTGCCTGGTTGGTCCAGGGTAGATTTTTATGTAGTTGGCTATAAGGGCTGAGGGAATGGAGAGGAAGGGATCTTCTTGCCAAATTCATGCAGTGTTTTCTGGGGCTTCCATTTGATTTCTGACACTGGAAGGATGAGGAATTAATCAAGGGGAATCTTAATTGACCACACAGCTGCTCCTGACTTCTGTAGATGTTTTAATATTTTCTGGCACTATTGGGAAATCATTAAATGGCTTTCAAAAGGAATTTTGGAGGGATTGGAAAGGATTATATTTAGTGTTGCTTTGGAAATACCAATCTGTCAGTGTAGGATAGGTTGGAGGGAGAAGAAACTTGAAGTATAGGAACAATGTTAGAAAATTTTTCCACTGTTGTCATGGATTTATGGCACTGAAGTTGGTTATCTGCAGAGCAATTCCAAAGGAAAGGACCAGTGTGAGAGTAGAACTTGGTGACAGACCTTGCTGAGGAAGAGGATGATTCCTGACTTTGCAGTCTAGGAGCCTGTTCGTGCAATGCAGAAATAGGTCTGAAACAGATGCTGGTTTTAGAAGGGAAATTGTAATGCTCCGTTTGGGAGATATTGAATCTTGGGTGGTTGGACTCTTAGGTCTTCTTTCATCATACTTGTAGTGACTTGTAATTTACTTGTTCTTAGCTTCACAGTTTACTAAACTTTATGAGGACAGAGGTTATGTCTGTTTTGTTCTGTATTGTCGGTATAAATACAGTGCCTGTATTTCTAAATACGTTTCAGAAATATTTGTTGAATTAAAGTAGATAAATTAGTTTTTTTCTTTT
>NW_016107531.1:3474819-3480026 GCF_001604975.1 Cebus imitator | reverse complement strand
GAAATAAAGAATTTAAGCTCAGTCAAGAGATAAGGGTTGGAAACACTATGTTTTGTGTTGTATTTGGGTGTAAACTCAAATGAAGTAGATGTCACCAGAAGCCAAATAAAAGTTCTGTAAAAACCAATAGGTAACAGGAACTTTAAGGAGTAAATTTTTTTTTTTTTTGAGACCAAGTCTTACTCTGTCACCAGGCTGGAGTGCAGTGGCGCAATCTCGGCTCCTGGGTTCAAGTGATTCTTTTACCTCAGCCTCCTGAGTAGCTGGGACCACAGGTATGCACCACTGTGCCTAGCTAATTTTTATGTTTTTATTAGAGACGATGTTTCACCATGTTGGCCAGGATGGTCTCAATCCCTTGACATTGTGATCTGCCTGCCTTGGGCCTCCCAAAATGCTGGGATTACAGGTGTGAGCTACTGCACCCGGCCTAAGGAGTAAATTTTTAACATAACTAAAAATTAAAGTAGGTGTTACTGACAAAATATTTAGATTAGTTGATTGAGAGCAAGTGCTTCTTTTGAGTCAGAACTGAGTTTGTTTGAATTTTGACTTAGCTACTTACTAGATATGTCAATTCTTTTCTTAACTGTCAAATGAGGATAATGAGAGTATACCTGTCACAGGGCTATAAGAGTTCAATTAGGAAAAAAAAATAGCAGAGTACTTGGCATAAGTCCTAAATACATTTTAGTTTGATATTAATACTATTATTGTTAGTTTGATGTTCATATTATTATTACATTTCAGGAAACAAACTAATTTATTTTCTAATGTCTGTACTTTTCTGTTGTCTTTAGCATTGTAAAAATTTTCTGGCCAGGTTCGGTGGCTCACGCCTGTAATCCCAACACTTTGGGAGGCTGAAGCAGGTGGATCACCTGAGGTCAGGAGTTCGAGACCAGCCTGGCCAACAAGGTGAACGCTGTTTCAAAAAAAAAAAAAAATTTTTTTTCCCTACTTTTAGTTAATTCATGTCTAAATTTTATTTAAGCTATTCCTGGTGACCCTTAACTTCTCTGATATTATAGCGTTATCTTAGAAAAGCAGACAAATTGGTATACTTTTAAAAGTATCAAACCCTTTTCCTCAATTGTGTTTTTTTTTTTTTTTTTAAACTGGGTCTGGCTCTGTCACTCACCCAGGATGGAGAGCAGTGATGTAATCTCAGCTAACTGCAGCCTCTGCCTCTTGGGTTCAAGTGATCCTTCCACCTCAGCCTTCCGAGTAGCTGGGTTCAGGTGTGCGCTACCACACCCAGCTAATTTTTGTATTTTTAGTAGAGATGGGGTTTCTCCATGTTGGCCAGACTGATCTTGAACTCCTGAGCTCATGCCATCTGCCTGCCTCAGCTGCCCAGATTGCTGGGGATTACAGGTGTGAGCCACCACACATAGCCTTGTGTTAATTTTTTAAAGTGAAGTTATATTTGAAGATTTTAATTTCTAAATTGCATGAATTGGCTCCTATTTTGCTATGTCATTGAAAGCATTTTATGTTCTTTTTTGAGACGGAGTTTTGCTCTTATTGCCCAAGCTGGAGTGCAATGGCATAACCTCAGCTCACTGCAACCTCCGCCTCCCGGGATCAAGTGATTCTCCTGCCTCAGCCTCCCGAGTAGCTGGGATTACAGGCATGTGCCACCACACCTGGCTAATTTTTTGTATTTTTAGTAGAAACCGTGTTAGCCAGGCTGGTCTCAAACTCCTGACCTTAGATGATCTGGCCGTCTGAGCCTCCCAAAGTGCTTGGATTATAGGCCTGAGCCACTGTGCCCAGCCTTTAATTTTTAATTTTTTTAATTTTTTAAAGACGAGGTTTCACCATATTGGTCAGGCTAGTTTCGAACTCCTGACCTCAGGTGATCCACCCGCCTCAGCCTCTCAAAGTGCTGGGATTACAGGCGTGAGTCACCACGCCCAGCTGTGCCCAGCCTTTTATGTTCCCTTTCTATCTTGAACAATATTTCAGTTGTAATTAGGTTGTGCAATTCTTGAGATGGGGGATTTGGCTAGGCTCCAGCAAAACACAGTCATATATTTGTTCAATTATATTGAATTAAGCAGCAAAAAGGGCACAATTAAGAATTTCTAAAGTATTTTCCTCAATTTTTTAATTATGAAAAATTTCTAATATACAAAAACCATTGAAAAGATAGCACAGTGATCACCATATACCTACCATCTCAGTTCAACAGTTTATATTTTACTATATTAAAAGAAAAATCTCTTTATGTTTTTGCTGAACCATGTACAAGTTGCAGACATCCTCTCTCTCCCCTAACTTCCTTCCTTCCTTCCTTCCTTCCCTCCCTCCGTCCTTCCTTCTCTCTTTCAAGGGTCTTGCTTTGTCACCCAGGCTAGAGTGTACTGGCACGATCTTGGCTCACAACAACCTCCGCTTCTCAGGTTCAAGTGATTTTCCTGCCTCACCCTCCCGAGTAGCTGAGATTACAGGTGCACATCACCATTCCTGGCTCATTTTTGTATTTTTAGCAGAGATGGGGTCTCACCATGTTGGTCAGGCTGGTCTTGAATTCCTGACTCAAGTGATCCACCTGCCTCAGACTACCAAAGTGCTGGAGTTACAGGCCTGAGCCACTGTGCCTGGCCCTAACACTTTATTTCTAAATATATACATGAGCATACATCTCTTAAAAGCATTATGTTTTTCTGTGTAATCAGAATACCAATATCACACCTATTAATAGTTAACAATACTTTTCTAATAGCTTCTGATATCCAGTCCATATTTAAATTTTTCCGATTGTCCCTAAAGTGGCTTTTCTCTCTTTTTCTCCCTAAATAAGAGCCAGTCAAGACTCATGCATTGCATTTCATTATGTTGTTTTTAATTTATAACAGTTTCTCTTGCCTTTTTCTCCCATTGTAGCAATATAACTACAAGACCAGGAAATCTTGTAGACAAATACATATTAGAATTCATCTGAATATTAAAAAAATTCATCATTGATTTTGTCAAAGAATGTATAAATTTTAACAATTATTTATTGATTTTTTACATTATCTTTGTAGCAGCGATGGTTTTTATGAAAATATATACAAATATCTATGCAAAACTCTAAAGTAGATACTCTCAGTAACATTTTTTTTTGTGTGTATTTTTGAGGCAGGGTCTCTCTATTGCCCAGGCTGGAGTTCAGTGGCATGATCTTGGCTCACTGCAAACTCCATCTCCCAGGTTCATGCGATCCTCTCACTTAAGCCTCCCAAGTAGCTGGGACTACAGGTGTGCACCACCACGCCCGGCTAATTTTTGTATTTTTAGTAGAGACAGGGTTTCACCATGTTGGCCAGGCTGGCCAAACTCCTGACCTCAGATAATCCACCCACCTCAGCCACCCAAAGCGCTGGGATTGTAGGTGTGAACCACAGCCCAGCCTAACTTTTTTGAGATGCAACAAATTTCCTTAATGTGATATGGCAACACAAGTGAATTTAAATTTGTTGGAGTTAGAAAAAAAGAAAAACAGTCTACCCAGACGTGGTGGCTCACGCCTGTAGTCCCAGGCATGTGCCACCACACCTGGCTCAGGAGACTGATGTTGCATGGTCACTTGAACCCAGGAGGTCAAGGTTGCAGTGAGCTATGATGGTGGCAGTATAGTCCAGCCTGGGCAACAGAGTGAGACTCTTGTCTGAAAAAAAAAAAAAAAAAAAAAAAAAAGGCCCAAGAATCACTGCTACAATTACAGAGAAATTTATTTGAACATTAATATTGGTACGGTAAGCCTGCCTTTTATTTATTTATTTTTTGAGACAGAGTCTGGCCCTGTCACCCTGGCGGGAGTGCAATGGCACGATCTCAGCTCACTGCAATTTCTACCTCCCAGGTTCAAATGATTCTTCTGCTTCAACCTCCTGAATAACTGGGATTACAGGTGCCTGCCACCGTGCCAGCTATTTTTTTTTTTTTTTTGAGACGGAGTTTCACTCATGTTACCCAGGCTGGAGTGCAATGGCGCGATCTCGGCTCACCACAACCTCCGCCTCCTGGGTTCAGGCAATTCTCCTGCTTCAGCCTCCTGAGTAGCTGGGATTACAGGCACGCACCACCATGCCCAGCTAACTTTTTGTATTTTTAGTAGAGACAGGGTTTCACCATGTTGACCAGGATGGTCTCGATCTCTTGACCTCGTGATCCACCCGCCTCGGCCTCCCAAAGTGCTGGGATTACAGGCTGGAGCCACCGCACCCGGCCTTAGAGATGGGGTTTTTTATCATGTTGACCAGGCTGGTCTCAAACTCCTGACCTTGTGATCTGCCCGCCTTGGCCTCCAAAGTTCTGGAATGACAGGCATGAGCCACTGTGCCCGGCCAGTAAGCCTGCATATATTTAAATTTAAATAGAAGAAATGGGTACGTTTTTTTTTTGTTTTTGAGACGGAGTCTTACTCTGTCACCCAGGCTGGAGTGCACTGGTGCAATCTTGGCTCACTGCAGCTTCCGCCTCCTGGGTTCAAGCAGTCCTCCGCCTCAGCCTCCGGAGAAGCTGGGGTTACAGGTACCCACCACCATGCCTGGCTAATTTTTTTGTATTTTTTAGTAGAGATGGGGTTCTACCATGTTGGCCAGGCTGGTCTTAAACTCCTGGCCTGAGTTGATTGCCTCGCCCTCCCAAAATGCTGGGATTACAGGTGTGAGCCACCATGCTGGGCTGCATATAGGTTTTTAACCTATTTAGCCCATTTCAGTACTGCTTTCATTAACTAGGATACTTCTCGTAATTAAAACCATTAAGAGCATGATTCTGTTCTTAGCCTGTGGACTTAGAGCCCCCTAGAGGGTGCTTGAGTTCTCACATGAAAGTCTGCAAAGTCATACATGTATTTTCTGTAGACTCAATTAATAAGAATAAACGTATTTATGCCACCACTTAAAAAAATGTACACACATGCTTTTGTGACTAATTCAATAGGAAATCATCTTGGCGAACTAGACATAATAATATCTTTTCAGAGGAAAGCAATATGGAAAGCAATCTCCAACAGTGTAGGAGATTTAGAATAGCAGCTTTGCATGGTTTGCTGGGGAATCAATAAGGTACAAGAAAGTGTTTTTTTTAAAGCAATTAAGGTTTCACAGTACTACCTGAAATTTTCCTAGTCATCAGTTCATTCAAATAAGAAAAGAAAGTTTAAAATTGCAGAAATTAAAAAAAAAATTGTTTTTTTTTTTTTTTTTTTT
>NW_016107531.1:3471831-3474784 GCF_001604975.1 Cebus imitator | reverse complement strand
TTTTTTGAGATGGAGTCTCATTCTTGGTGCCCAGTCTGGAGTGCGATGGTGTGACCTCGGCTCACTGCAGCCTCCACCTCCCGGGTTCAAGTGATTCCCCTGCTTCAGCCTCCCAAGTAACTAGGATTACAGGCACCTTCTACCATGCCCAGCTAATTTTTTGTATTTTTAGTGGAGATGGAGTTTCACTATGTTGCCCAAGCTGGTCTTGAACTCCTGATCTCAGGTGATCCACCCACCTCAGCCTCCCAAAGTTTGGGATTACAGGCATGAGCTACCACGCCCAGCTTCAAAATTTTAAATGGCTAAATCTGTTTCTTTTCTTCTTCTTTTTTTTGAGACAGAGTCTCACTCTGTTGTCCAGGCTGGAGTGCAGTGGCGCGATCTCGGCTCACTGCAGCCTCCACCTCCCGGGTCCCGGTTCAAGCAATTCTCCTACCTCAGCCTCCCAAGTAGCTGGGATTACAGGCACGAGCCACCATGCCCAGCTAATTTTTGTATTTTTTAGTAGAGACAGGATTTCACCATGTTGGCCAGTCTGGTCTTGAACTCCTGACCTCGTGATCCGCCTGCCTCGGCCTCCCAAAGTGCCGGGATTACAGGCGTGAGCCACCGTGCCCAGCTGAATTTTTGTATATTTAGTAGAGACAGGGTCTCACCATGTTGGCCAGGCTGGTCTCGAACTCCTTACCTCAAATGAGCCACCCGCCTTGACCTCCCAAAATGCTGGGATTACAGGCATGAGCCACCATACCTGACCAAGAAATTTTTTGCTAACTTGATGACTGTCCCCTGCCTGCACACACAGTATTATGTTCTGTTATCTGTGCCACAGGTATTTCTATTGTTGATTTCACATTTGTGATCTGGCACAAATTCTAGGTTCAAGGGCATAGCTTAAATAATAATGCTTTAAAATATGTGTGATATTTGTATCAGTTTGTTTAGCTACTAGATAAACAAGAGTAGTGAGATTTCATTTATCCCTTTGGCAAATATTTATTCAACTCTTGCTGTGAACCAGGCCTTCTCTTAGTCCCTGAAATTACAGCTGTGAGTGAATAAAACAAACAAAGCTTGGCCCTGTTGGCACTTACCTTCTGGTGGGGAAGGCTCATAATAAGCATGATTAACATGCAGGTAGATATCTGTAATATAATGCTAGATAGGGGCATTGCTTTTTTAAAAGGCCAGAAGAGGCATTAGGAAGTTATATTTTCTATTTTAGAAGGAATTGTCTGAGAAGACCTTTCTAAATAGATATTTGAGTCGAGAAATCTGAATGGAATGAAGGCATTAGCCTTGCAGCTATCTGGAAGAATAACCTTCTGGACAGGGAGGTCAGCAAATGTGGACACTTTGAGAGAGGGACATGCTTGGCCTGTTCAAGGGACAGCAAGAAGGCAGATGTGTCTGGAGCTGTGTGAACTAGGGTAGGATTGTAGGAGAGGAAATTGGAGAAGTAGCCAGGGGTAGATCATGTAGTACCTTCAGATTTCATTCTATCATGAATTAAAGCCTTTGGATGGTTTCTAGTAGGGGAATAAAGTGATCTGACTTAAGTTTAATTCACATTATGTAGAGAACAGACTCTAGAAGTACCAGAGAGGAAGCAGGGAGATCACTTAGGCTGTGGTGGTTATAGACCTAGTGAGAATTGATATGATTAGCAATGGAGGTGGGAATAAGTAGTCAGATTTTAGAAATATTTTGAAGATAGAATCGACAGGATATTTTGATTGTGATTTGAAAGAGCACAGTAAAGGATAACTCTGGGGTTAACAGGCATTGGATTTGAGGATATACACGGGATATACAACAACTATCTCTGAGCTGTGGCCTTAGCAGTAAACTTTGTTTTCTTTTTGCTTACCTGTATTTGCCAGTTTTTCTATACCAAAACTATAATACTTTTGTAATAAAAACATAAAGATTATTTGAAAATTAGAGTTAAAAGTGGTATCAAACATAACCTAATTATTATTATTATTATTTTTGAGATGGAGTCTCCAGTTTTGTTCTCTTACCAGGCTGGAGTGCAGTGATGCGATCTCGGCTCAGTGCAACCTCTGCCTCCTGGGTTCAAGCGATTCCCGTCTCAGCCTCCTGAGTAGCTGGAACTATAGGCTCGCACCACCATGCCCTGCTAATTTTATTTATTTTAGTAGAGACGAGGTTTCACCATGTTGGCCAGGATGGTCTTTATCTCTTGACCTTGTGATCTGCCCGCCTTGGGCCTCCCAAAGTGTTGGAATTACAGGCATGAGCCACTACGCCTGGCCAAATATAACCAAATTCTTAATCTGTTCTCCTATCCGTTTTGATTTTAGAAAATAACTTAAGTGACATAAATTTTAAATATTTGTCTTTTTACTTTTAGTGATCAGCTTTTGAACCTTTCCCACATTGAAGATGGTGAAGCTAGATATTCATACTCTGGCTCATCACCTCAAGCAGGAGCGCTTATATGTAAACTCAGAGAAACAGCTCATTCAGAGGCTCAATGCAGATGTACTTAAGACAGCTGAAAAGTTGTATCGTACAGCTTGGATTGCGAAGCAACAGAGAATCAATTTGGATCGGCTTATCATAACCAGGTAAAGAAATGATTTTCAGGTTTTAAATTCTGTGAACCACTACTATTCTGTAAATAAACTAATAGGTGTAAATAAATGAATCTGTTTCCAACAAAGTACATGGTTTAAGATAATTTAAATCAATGTTAAGGTGAGTTTTTGTATTATAAATACAGTTTATTTTGATTATTAACTTAGGCACTGCTATAGAAAATTATAACTTAAGCCTTGACATTTTATATCACACCAATTGGTTTTGTCTTTGTCTATATAAAATGTTATTGTTGTAGAGAATAAATTATCTGTTCTGCTTTTCTCCTAATGTTATTTAATTTATAGGTTTTCTTTTTTTTTTTTTTTTTTTTTTTTTTTTTTTT
>NW_016107531.1:3467929-3471430 GCF_001604975.1 Cebus imitator | reverse complement strand
TTTGAGACTGAGTCTCTCTCTGTTGCCCAGGCTGGAATGCGATGGTGTGATCTCGGCTCACTGCAACCTCTACCCCCTGGGTTCAGGCAATTCTCCTGTCTCAGCTTCCGGAGTAGCTGGGATTACAGGTGCATGCTGCCATGCTCAGCTAATTTTTTATATTTTTAGTAGAAACGGGGTTTCATCGTGCTCCCCGGGCTGGTTTCGAACTCCTGAGCTCAGGCAATCCACCCTCCTTGGCTTCCCAAAGTGCTAGCTTTACAGGCATGAGCCACCGTGCCCAGCCAGAAGAACAGTAAGAATAACTGTAAGAATATTAGTGCTGTTGAGATTATAAGCCAGACTCAGAAGAATACATTATGTATAATTCTATTTGTATGAAGTTCAAAAAGAGGCAGGACTGATCTTTGATAATAGAAATCAGAATAATGTTTCCTTGTTGGGCTTGAGAGGGTGGTATTGATTGGGAAAGGGCATGTGGAAGCATTCTGGGGTATTTAAAATGTTCGATATCTTAATCTGAGATTACTGGGTGCATGTATGTACAAAAATTGTTTAAGGTGAATGCTTGATATTTATGCACTTTACTGTATTTTACCTCAATAAAAATAAGTAAAAAAAAAAAAAAAAAAAAAAAGAACAGTGCTGCTGTGGGCATTGTGTTTTTTCCCCCCATCTTTTAGGCTTATTTCATTTGGATTTGTTTCCACAAGCAAAAAGCCTGGTTAAACGATGTGATTCTGCAGGTCATTACATACTGGCATGTTGCTATTGAGAAAGGTTGAGCAATATGCCCATATGGACTTTATTTTTACTTTTTTTATTATTTTAAATATTTATTTATTTATGAATGAATGAATGATGGAGTCTCGCTCTGTTGCACAGGGTGGAGTGCCGTGGCACGACCTTGGCTCAGTGCAACCTCTGCCTCTTGGGTTCAAACAATTATCCTGCCTTATCCTCCTGAGTAGCTGGGACTACAGGCACCTACCACCATACCTGGCTAATATTTTTATTTTTAGTGGAGATTGGGGTTTCACCATATTGGCCAGGCTGGTCTCAAACTCCTGAGCTTGTGATCTGCTTGCCTCAGCCTCCCAAAGTGCTGGGATTACAGGCATGAGTCACAGCGCCCGGCCATTTTTATTATTTTTTAGTACTTGAATATTTATAAACTTTCTTATGTCTGTGAATAAGCAGTTTAACTGTAGCTGATTTTTTTTTTCCCCAGACAGGATCTGGCTCTGTTGCTGAGGCTGGAATGCAATGGTGCTTGGGTCACTGCTGTTTCAACCCCCTGACCTCAAGCAATTCCCCCACCTTAGCCTCCTGAGTGCTGGGACTACAGGCACATGCCACCACATCTAGCTACTTTTTTGTATTTTTTTTTTTTTTCAGTTAAATATAGTTGTATTTTACCAGTTCTTTTTTTGTATTTTTTTTGTAGAGATGAGGTTTCATCATGTTTTCCAGGCTGGTCTCGAACTCCTGGGTTCAAGTAATCTTCCTACCTTGACCTCCCAAAGTACTGGGATTACATGTGTGAGCCACTGTGGCCTGTAGCTAATTTTAATTTAGTCCATAAGAGTGCAGCTCTTGACAATAGTTGTTAGGATGTACACACTGATAATTTTCTTGCTTTTTTTTTTTTTTTTTTTTCCTGCAGACAGAGTCTTGCTCTGTTGCCCAGGCTGGCATGCAGTGGCATGATCTCAGCTCACTGCAACCTTTGCCTTCTGGGTTCAAGTGATTCTCCTGCCTCAACCTTCTAAGTAGCTGGGATTATAGGTGCCTACCACCATGCCTGGCTAATTTTTATATTTTTAGAAGAGATGAGAGTTACGCCATGTTGTCCCAGCTGGTCTCGACCTCCTGGCCTCAAGTGGTCTGCCCGTGTTGGCCTCCCAAAGTGCTGGGATTACAGGCTTGAGCCACAGTGTTCAGCCCTGATACTTTTGATTGATCCTGATTTGATATGAGGAAATTGTCCTTTGTACTTTTTAGTTTTGTCTTCCTTTACTTATTGAGATGCTGTTGGTTTAAAAAAATTTTAGCAGTTCAGAGTGACCTCATTGTTGGGACTATAATCAACTCACATATCCATGTTTGGATATAGTGTATGTGTTATTATTATTAATACTATTATTTTGCTTGTTTGCTCATTTTTTTTAGTGCTGAAGCTTCCCCTGCTGAATGTTGCCAACATGCCAAGATTTTGGAAGATACACAATTTGTTGATGGGTATAAACAATTGGGATTTCAGGAGACTGCTTATGGAGAATTCTTGAGTCGATTGAGAGAAAATCCTCGTCTTATTGCCTCCTCTTTGGTTGCTGGAGAGAAACTTAATCAGGAGAATACACAAAGTGTTATTTACACAGTTTTTACCTCCCTGTACGGCAATTGCATCATGCAAGAAGATGAAAGCTACCTCCTTCAGGTTTTGCGATACTTGATTGAATTTGAACTTAAAGAAAGTGACAACCCTAGGCGACTTTTGAGGAGAGGAACTTGTGCCTTCAGCATCTTATTTAAACTTTTTTCTGAAGGACTGTTTTCTGCCAAACTTTTCCTCACAGCCACTTTACATGAGCCAATTATGCAACTGCTTGTTGAAGATGAAGATCACCTGGAAACAGATCCAAATAAGCTAATTGAGAGGTTCTCCCCATCTCAGCAGGAAAAACTCTTTGGAGAGAAGGGCTCAGATAGATTCAGGCAAAAAGTTCAAGAAATGGTGGAGTCCAATGAAGCCAAACTAGTGGCTTTGGTGAACAAATTTATTGGTTATCTCAAACAAAACACATATTGTTTTCCACATAGTTTAAGGTGGATCGTATCTCAGATGTACAAAACCCTTTCCTGTGTAGATAGGCTGGAAGTTGGGGAGGTCAGGGCAATGTGTACTGATCTCCTACTGGCCTGCTTCATTTGTCCTGCAGTTGTCAATCCAGAACAGTATGGAATAATTTCTGATGCTCCTATTAATGAGGTGGCACGATTTAATCTGATGCAGGTATGCTTTTGCTGTTTTCATGAATGTGGCATTTAAAATCAGTTGATTAAGCTGTGGGGGTGGGAACAAATAATGTGGTGACAATTGATACATTCTTACTACTTTTTCTCAACCAGTCCTAAATATTTGCATCTTAGTAAATAAAAGCAATAATACTGGGATTTAAAATTATTGCAGTCACAAAACATTTTGTGTTTGTTTTTAAATGGAATCCTCACACGCTTGAATATAGAGTTGATTAAATTTTTCTAGAACACGTCCACCATTGTTGTTCTGTAATTTCAGAACCCAAAATGAATAAAAACTGAGTGTCTTCTATACTTCATTTGGTAGCAAAACCTATGCTGAACTAACATGAGGCTATTCACAATTTTTTTTATTTAAATTTTTATTTATTTATTTATTTATTTTTATTTTTATTTTTTTTTTGAGACGGAGTTTCGCTCTTGTTACCCAGGCTGGAGTGCAATGGCGCGATCTCGGCT
>NW_016107531.1:3466337-3467390 GCF_001604975.1 Cebus imitator | reverse complement strand
AGACGGAGTTTCACTCTTGTTGCCTAGGCTGGAGTGCAATGGTGCAATCTTGGCTCACTGCAACCTCCGCCTCCTGGGTTCAAGTGATTCTCCCGCCTTAGCTTACCGAGTAGCTGAGATTACAGTCACCCGTCACCAGGCCTGGCTATATTTATAATTGTTATTCCATTTAGTGCTAGTGAATACTCATGTTTTGTTGCAGAAATCTTAATGCATTTGATTACAAAATGCCATCTATATATTGAACATATTGTGTATATGCACTATATTACCTTTCTAAAGTCTCTAAATTCTGAAATCTGAGACTCTTCTAAGAGTTTCAGAAAGAGGATTTTTGGATCTATATTAGCACTTTTTTCCAATCATCTGAATGACTGACTCAGGTTATTATTCCTTCATGAACTCTTTTAATCATATCCCTCAGATATACTGTGAAGAACTTGGATTTATTCACAAAAGACTATTTTTGGGTGCTTTTTAGAAAATGATTAACTCAGGCTGGGTGTAGTGGCTGTCACTCGTAATCCTAGCACTTTGGGAGTCCAAGGTGGGCAGATCGTTTGAGGCCAGGAGTTCCAAACCAGCTTTGGCAACATAGACCCCCCTGCCCTGTGTCTATTAAAAAAAAGAAAAAATTGGCTGGGTGTGGTGGCTCATACCTGTAATCCCAGCACTTTGGGAAGCTGAGGCGGGCGGATCTCCTGAGGTCGGGAGTTTGAGACCAGCTTGACCAACATGGAGAAACCCTGTCTCTACTAATAATACAAAATTAGCCGGGCGTGGTGCCGCCTGCCTATAATCCCAGCTACTCGGGAGGCTGAGGCAGGTGAATTGCTTGAACCTGGGTGGAGGAGGTTGCAGTCAGCTGAGATCGCACTATTGCACTCCAGCCTGGGCAATAAGAGCGAAACTCCGCCTCAAAAAAAAAAAAAATTTTAAAATCCAAAAAAATGATTAACTCTTTTTTTTATGATCAGTTATATCACCTTGGGATGTTTAGCAATTTACTATATAGAAATGCCTGAAATAAAATTTAACTTTTTAAAACATTTT
>NW_016107531.1:3454447-3465885 GCF_001604975.1 Cebus imitator | reverse complement strand
ATGCCCAGCTAATTTTTTGTAGTTTTAGTAGAGACGGGGTTTCACCGTGTTGACCAGGATGGTCTCGATCTCTTGACCTTGTGATCCACCCGCCTCGGCCTCCCAAAGTGCTGGGGTTACAGGCTTGAGCCACCGCGCCCGGCCCTAAAACATTTTCTAAATTAAAAAATCTATAGTATGGAACTCTTCACAAATTTGTGTGTCATCCTTGCACAGGGGCCATGCTAATCTTCTCTTGTAGAGTTCCAGTTTTAGCATATGTGCTGCTGAAGCAAGCACAAGATTTTTAACACCTTATCATCCCTGAAACTAATTTTTTCTTTTTTTTTGAGACAGAGTCTTACTCTCTTACCCAGGCTGTACTGCAGTAGTGCCATCTTAGCTCACTGTAGCCTTTGAACTCCTGGGCTCAAGTGACCCTCCTGCCTCACCTTCCTGAGTAGCTGGGACTGTAGGTGTATACCACCACACCTGGCTCATTTAAAACATGTTTTTGTAGAGACAGGGTCTTGGTGTGTTGCCCGGGCTGGTCTGGAACTCCTGGCCTCGTAATCCTCCCACCTTGACTTCTCAAAGTGCTGGCATTATGGGTGTGAGGCACTGTGCCTCACAGCCCATGAAACACCAAATTTATTCTTATGGTAGGTAATGTATTTGCAGTTTTATTTTTTGTAATTCCAGTAGAGATTGAATTACATATTTTCAAAATAGCGAAAAGGGGGCTTGTCCCAGATATTAAGAAGAGGATGCTGTAATGGCTTTCATCATCAGCCTTTAAAGAGAGTACAGTAACAACTTACTTTTGCCAGTAAGGTACTTTTTCTATGAATTAGTATTTACTTCACTAAACCAGCTAGTGTTCCATAGAAATCATTTGCTTCTAAATCTAGGAAAAAAAATTCTGCCTTGAGTGCTTTGTGAACTCTCTAGGGTAATGTTGTTAATATTAACTTGAGGTAATTTATGAGTCAGGCTCTAAACACATGAAAAGTAAAATATCAGAAACAAATGTATTGTACTTTTTTTTTTTTTGAGATGGAGTCTCGCTCTGTTACCAAGGCTGGAGTGCAGTGGCTCGGTCTCAGCTCACTGCAACCCCTTCCTCCCAGGTTCAAGTGATTCTCCTGCCTCAGCCTCCCGAGTAGCTAGGACCACAGGCCTGTGCCACCACGCCTAACTAATTTTTGTATTTTTAGTAAAGATGGGGTTTCGCCATGTTGGCCAGGCCGGTCTTGAACTCCTGACCTCAGGTGATCCACCCACCTTGGTTTCCCAAAGTGTTGGCATTACAGGTGTGAGCCACCACACCCAACCTGTACTTTTTTTCTTGCTATTGTTGATATCTTATGTGTTAAAGAGAAATTAAAGCAAAAAATTCTACATTCTCTCTATAACTCTCAATCTAAAAATAGTAAAAGCTGATATAAGGTATGCATTTTATTAGTGATACTATTTCATACGCCTGGTCAGGTAGAATGGACAGTATTATGAAACAGATTTTTAGAAAAGAATAGACATGGTTGCTTTCATTAAGAGGAATTTGTGAGTATCTGTCTATAGCTTATGTGTCCCTACCACTGCTTTGGGTTGCAGGTGGGCCGCCTTTTGCAGCAGTTAGCAATGACTGGCTCTGAAGAGGGAGATCCCCGAACAAAGAGCAGCCTTGGAAAATTTGACAAAGTAAGAATAAATACGGTTTATAGAAAACTCTGCTGAAGTATTAGTGAGCCTAACTGCTCTCTTTATTAAATCTTGTCCTTAGGTGATATCTGAATTAAATGTTCTTTTAATTAGCTACAGTATTGGATCAGCAGCATTGATAAGATGTTATTGGCTGGGTGCGGTGGCTCATGCCTGTAATCCTAGCACTTTGGGAGGCCAAGGTGGATGGATCACCTGAGGTCAGGAGTTCAAGACCAGCCTGGCCATCACGGTGAAACCCCATCTTAAAAAAAATAAAAAAAGAAAAACAAAAAGAAAAGATGTCATTAAAGATGATTAACTCCCACAGACGCCACATAAAGAGAATCAGAGCTATTAAGATTATTTTATTTCAAAAAGTTTATTTTTAAAAAATTGTCACTGGATTAAATCCATAGAAATATGAATCCAAAGTAGTTGTATAACTTTTAAATTTTTAAAATAGTTTAACTTTGAAATCCATAGAAATATGAAAGAGCAATAGTTGTATAACTTTTAAATTTTTGAGTCAATGTCTCACTGTGTTGCCCAGGCTGGAGTGCAGTGGTATGATTATGGCTCAAACTCCTGGGCTCAAGCAGTCTTTCCACCTCAGCCTCCCAAGTAGCTGGGCTGCAGGGGCATATCGCCACGCCCGGTTTTTATTGTTGTAGAGATGAGCTCTTGCTGTGTTGCCCAGACTGGTCTTGAACTCCTGGCCTCAAGCGATCCTGCTGCCTCAGCATTCCAGCATGCTAGGATTACAGATGTCAGCCACCATGCCTAGTCGATAATTGTTTAATTTTAAGTGTAGTTTATAAGTTAACATCCACGACATTGTTCAATTAATTTAGTTAAATAAAATTTTAATCAGTCTTACCTTGAGTAGGTATCCATTCAACCTATGAAAATTCAAGGATATTTCTTTTTTCTTTTTTTTTTTTGAGACGGAGTTTCCCTCTGTCGCCCAGGCTGGAGTGCAGTGGCATGATTTTGGCTCACTGCAACCTCCTGAGTTCAAGTGATACTCTTGCCTCAGCCTCCCTAGTAGCTGGGGTTACAGGTGTGTGCCACCATGCCTGGCTAATTTTTTATTTTTAGTGGAGACAGGGTTTCACCATGTTAGTCAGGCTGGTCTCCAACTCCTGACCTTGTGATCTGCATGCTTTGGCCTCCCAAAGTGCTGGGATTATAGGTGTGAGGTACCGTGTCTGGTTTTTTTTTTTTTTTTTTTGAGCTGGAGCCTTGCTCTGTCGCCCAGGCTGGAGTGCAGTGGCTCAGTCGCAGCTCACTGAAACCTCTGCCTCCCGGGTTCAAGCGATTTTCCTGCCTCAGCCTCCTGAGTAGCTAGGACTACAGGCGCCTGCCATCATGCCCGGCTCATTTTTGTATTTTTAGTAGAGACAGGGTTTCACCATGTTGGCCAGGATGGTCTTGATCTCCTGACCTCGTAATCTACCGCCTCAGCCTCCCGGAGTGCTAGGATTACAGGCGTGAGCCACCGCACCTGGCCCAATTCGAGGATATTTCAGTAAAATTCCTTTTCCACCTCTCATCTCTAATCTTCGTTATTCCCTGCCCCCACAAAAGATTCGTTTTCTTTTTTGAGATGGAGTTTTGCTCTTTTCATGGAGGTTCACTCTTGTCACCTAGACTGGAGTGCAATGATGTGATCTCGCTTAGTGTAACCTCCACCTCCCAGGTTCAAACAATTCTCTTGCCTCAGCCTCTGAGTAGCTGAGATTAGAGGCGTGAGCCACCATGCCTGGCCCCCAAAAGATTCTTGATGTTACCAGGCTTTTGTGTATGCTACAAGCAAATTCCTACGTATACTGTGTACTTCCATCCACCCCATCCTTCCCCTTTTAGAAATAGTAACACAATGTTACTGTTATGCCTGTGTCATATTATGTTTGTCTCCAAGATCTTACTTTATTTCCTTTTTTTTGAGATAGGGTCTTACTTTGTCACCCAGGCTGCAGTGCATTGATGCCATCTGAGCTCACTACAGCCTTAACCTCCCTGGCGCAAGCAGTCTTCCTACCTCAGCTTCCCAAGTAGCTGGGGCTATGGGTGCGCATCACCACGACTGGCTAATGTTTGTATTTTTTATAGAGACAAGGTTTTGCCATGTCGCCCAAGTGTTGTGAACTTCTGGGCTCAAGCAATCCACCTCTCTTTGCCCTCCCAAAGTGCTGGGTTTGCAGGCGTGCACCACCACACCCAGCTTCAAGATCTTAGTCTAGTATCAGTACAAAAAAAGTTTAATTTTTTAGGTGGGGCGCATTGGCTCATTCTGGTAATCCTAGTGCTATATGCACTTTGGGAAGCTAAGGTGGGTGGATCATTTGAGCTCAGAAGTTTGAGACCAGTCTGGGCAACATGGTAAAACCCCATGTCTACAAAAAAATACAACAATTAGGCTGGACGGGGTGGCTTACACCTATAATTCTAGCACTTTGGGAGGCCAAGGCGGGTGGATCACCTGAGGTCAGGAGTTGGAGACCAGCCCGTCTAACATGGCGAAACCCCATCTCCACTAAAAATACACAAATTAGCCGGGCATGGTGGTGACACCTGTAATCACAGCTACTTGGGAGGCTGAGGCAGGAGAATCACTTTAATGGGTGGAAAGGGGGTGTTGGGGGATGGAGGTTGTAGTGAGCTGAGATGGCGCCGTTCTACTCCAGCTTGGGCCAAAGAGTGAAACTTCGTCTCAAAAAAAAATTGATTTGTTTAACATCTTAAAAACATAGGATTTTTTTTTTTTTTTAAAGATGGGGTTTCACCATGATGGCCAGGCTGTTCTTGAACTCCTGACCTCAGGTGATCCACCCACCTCGGCCTCCCAAAGTGCTAGGATTACAGGCGTGAGCCACCGCACCCGGCCAAAAAAACAGAATTTTTAAGATGTTAAAATTTTTTCATGCTTGTCCACCTTAATGAGAAATTTTGTTCCAGTAGTTTAAAGGGGAGATGTTTCACTGTTGTTTTCCTGTTTTAACAGAGCTGTGTTGCTGCTTTCCTTGATGTTGTGATTGGGGGCCGTGCTGTGGAGACCCCTCCATTGTCTTCCGTTAATCTTCTGGAAGGATTGAGCAGAACTGTGGTTTATATAACCTACAGTCAGCTTATTACTCTGGTAATGGCTTCATTGTTTAATACGATTCTCTCAAAAGTCTTTTAGCTAAGTGTGAGCAGAGACATACGTGAGTACATTGTGTGAGAAATACATATTGTATTTGAAAAAATGATTTCACTAGCTAATGTTCTTTGCTTTTGTCAGGTGAATTTTATGAAGAGTGTGATGTCTGGAGATCAACTAAGAGAAGATAGAATGGCTCTTGACAATTTATTGGCAAACCTACCCCCGGCCAAACCAGGAAAAAGCAGCAGTTTAGAAATGACTCCATACAATACACCTCAACTGTCTCCAGCAACCACTCCAGCAAATAAAAAGAATCGATTACCTATAGGTAAAGAGAGTTTATCATATCAGAGCTTTCCCTTAAATTTAGTATTTCCTTAGCCTTTGTTATTGCTCAGTGTTTTGGAATATATGTTTAAATACTTGAGAAAGTTTTTCTCTTCATGTTAACTGATGGTATTTCAATTTTTAGAAATCGCATCAGATTAGTTAACGTTTACCCAGTAGGCTTTAGCTTTGTCTACATACTTTTCATAATTAATTGAAGTCATGCTATCCACAGTATAGTTTGTTTAAATTTTATTGTTTTTTCTTGAAAAAATTTTGGAAGTGTTGTAAGTAGTCATTTTTTTTTCTTTTTTTTACTTTTTCTTTTTTAAAGATGGTTTCACCATGTTGGTCAGGCTGGTCTTGAACTCCTGACCTCAGGTGATCCGCCCACTTTGGCCTCCAAAGTGCTTGGATTACAGGCGTGAGCCACCATGCCCAGCCCCATTTTTTTTTTTTTTTTTTTTGAGACACAGTTTCACTCTTGTTGCCCAGGATGGAGTGCAATGGCACCATCTCCATTGACCACAGCCTCTGCCTCCTGGGTTCAAGAGAGTCTCCTGTCCCAGCCTCCCGAGTAGCTGAGATTACAGGCATGCACCACCACACCTGGCTCATTTTGTATTTTCAGTAGAGGCAGGGTTTTTCCATGTTGGTCATGCTGGTCTTGAACTCCCGACCTCAGGAGATTCACTTGCCTCAGCCTCCCAAAGTGCTAGAATTACAGCTGTGAGCCACTGCGCCTGGCCTATAAGTAGTCATTTTAAAAATTATGTAGCCCTCTCAGCCGGGTGCGGTGGCATGTGCCTGTGGTCCCAGCTACGTGGAAGGCTGAGGTGGAGAGATTGGTTGAGCCTGGAAGGTCGAGGCTGTAGTGAAGCATGATCGTGCCACTGCACTTCAGCCTGGGTGACAGAATGAGACCCTGTTTCAAAAAAAAATTATGTAGCCCCCTCCTTTCTACAAAGTTCTAAATAATATAATAAACTATTATTTTAGAATTTTCTGTCGATAAAGTGGAAAATAATAGTTACTATTTTTCTATTATTGTTTTCATTAATTTTTTTAATCAACTGAGCTAAGATACCTTAATGTTATAAAATAAAGCAAAAGTTTCATTTTATTTTTTAAAGTTTGTTTAAGAATTCTATTTAGGCCGGGCACGGTGGCTCAAGCCTGTAATCCCAGCACTTTGGGAGGCCGAGGCGGGTGGATCACGAGGTCAAGAGATCGAGGCCATCCTGGTCAACATGGTGAAACCCCATCTCTACTAAAAATACAAAAAACATTAGCTGGGCATGGTGGTGCGTGCCTGTAATCCCAGCTACTGAGGAGGTTGAGGCAGGAGAATTGCCTGAACCCAGGAGGCGGAGGTTGCGGTGAGCCAAGATCGCGTCATTGCACTCCAGCCTGGGTAACAAGAGCGAAACTCCGTCTCAAAAAAAAAAAATTCTATTTAATGTAGCTTTATTTGCTTGATTAATATTTATTATCTATCTAGCTACAAAAAAATTAATTGAGCATATACCATGTTCCAGACACTGAGTAGGCACTTTATAAATGTTTCATTTAATCCACACAAAAGTCCCGTGAGAGTGGATGTGTCTTGCACATGAGGCACTGTGATAGACACTGGATGCAAAGACCATTAGGACTTGCCCTTCCTGTCAAGTTGGCTGTTGATAGCTTAGTTAGGGAGAATAAGAGGAGATTAGTATCTTTCAGCATACTAAGTGTTCTCAGGAGATAGGTACAAGGGTTATGGGGACTGCTAACTTAGCCAAATGGTGGTGGTATTAGGAGAAGGTCTTGGAGCAGGTGAAGCTGGCTTGCACTTTGTGTTGAAGGATAAGTGGGAGTTAGACAAAGTAAGACAGGGCGAAATCGTTTAGGTCAGGGAACAGGAGTATTTTAGTGCCTGCCTAATTATAATGAGGAACTCAGCAACACTTAGTGAACATAGTTCTTTTTAATTTATGCATTTTGAAGAGAGGGATTTTACTTTTAAACTCCTTTTTTTTTTTTTTTCTTTTTTTTTTTTTGGGACGGAGTTTCGCTCTTGTTACCCAGGCTGGAGTGCAATGGCGCGATCTCGGCTCACCGCAACCTCCGCCCCCCGGGTTCAGGCAATTCTCCTGCCTCAGCCTCCTGAGCAGCTGGGACTACAGGCACGCGCCACCATGCCCAGCTAATTTTTTGTAGTTTTAGTAGAGACAGGGTTTCACCATGTTGACCAGGATGGTCTCGATCTCTTGACCTCGTGATCCACCCGCCTCGGCCTCCCAAAGTGCTGGGATTACAGGCTTGAGCCACCGCGCCCGGCCACTTTTAAACTTCTTGAGCTGATTTGTTAAGAACTGCTAGTTTCTTAAAATTGTCTACCTTATATTCGTTTGTTTGTTTGTTTGTTTTTTGAGATGGAGTCTTGCTCTGTTGCTCAGACTGGAGTGCAGTGGCATGGCCTTGGCTCACTGCAACCTCTGCGTCCCGGGTTCAAGTGATTCTCCTGCCTCAGCCTCCCAAGTAGCTGGGAGTACAGGCAACTGCCACCACGCCGGGCTAATTTTTTATATATTTGGAAAAGAGGGGGTTTCACCATGTTGGCCAGGATGGTCTCGAACTCCTGACCTCGTGATCTGCCCCCCTCGGCCCTCAGAGCACTGGGATTACAGGTGTGATCCGCTACACCTGGCCTCTACCTTATATTTAACATAATGTGAAATTGTATCATCAATAGGAGTGTGGCATTATACTCTTCAAGTCTTTGTCTTAACTGCATCATCCCATTATGTCAGTTTTCAAAATTAAAATAAAAAAGGAGTTTTGCACTTAATAGTTTTTTTTTTTTTTTGAGATAGAGTCTCACTCTTGTTGCCCAGGCTGGAGTGCAGTGACGCGATCTCGGCTCACTGCAATCTCTGCCTCCCGAGTTCAAGCAATTCTCCTGCCTCAGCCTCCCCAATAGCTGGGATTACAGGTACCTGTCACCATGCCTGGCTAATTTTTATATTTTTAGTAGAGATGGGGTTTTGCTTTGTTGGCCAGGTTGGTCTTGAATTCCTGACCTCAGGTGATCCACCCACCTTGGCCTCCCAAAGTGCTGGGATTACAGGTGTGAGCCGCCACACCTGGCCACTTAATGGTTTTTAATATTAGGGGCTGTGTGCACTCTGTTCACATGATGAAGTAAATGATTTTTAGTAAATCAGAGATTTTTCCTTTATTCACTGCTATACGTTAGTTTTTTTCATTTCCCATTATCTGAAAGTGTCATTAAATATGAGTCTGATGGAAAATGAATTTCAAATGTATGCCCAGTATTATTTTGTATAGTCATGTTACCTGGCTATTGTATTTATTTTGTATTTTTAAAAGTGTGTCCATTGTTCAGAGGGTTGATTTTCTTTCATTTAATGCTTTCGCAACCCAGGACAACAGTTAGCAGCCATCACTGCTTGGGATTCCTCAGCTACCAATATTACTGCTCATATTACACTAGTAACCCCGTTTGGTGGGTAATAGGCTGTTCTTCCTTTTCTTTTATAATTTTACTTAAGAAGTAGTTTATAAAAGTATGTTTCATGTGCATGTTCCTTTACTTAATGTAAATTGCTACATAAAATTTCATGACTTGCATTTTTATAAATTTAAGAGTTTGTTGCTGGGCACAGTGGCTCACACCTGTAATCCTAACACTTTGGGAGGCCGAGGTGGATGGATTGTCTGAGCTCAAGAGTTTGAGACCAGCCTGGGCAACACGGTGAAACCCTGTCTCTTAACAACAACAAAAAAATAATAAGAGTTTGTTACTTAAGATTCGTAGATCTATTCATGAGCTTGAATTTAAATTTTCAACTCAGTAGAAGATAGCAAATAAAGATATGAATAGGCCTATTTTAGACTTGGAAATTGATGTGTGCTCTGAATTTTCAGACTAAAAGTGATTAATGAACATTAATCAGTATTGTAAAGAAAGATGATTGTTTATATTTCTACCTCTTCCTGTCTTGAAGTAGTCAGCTTTTATACAACATGAAGTTGACTTTTGCTGCTACAAGTTGTTTTTGCTTTATGTCTGTATTTTTTATTATTTTGCACCAAAAGATAATTTCTATTTAGTATTCTGGTTGTACTGAATTTTATTGCCCTCTGAAATAAAATAGAAACTTTTCTTTTTCTTTTTCTTTTCTTTTTGGAGATGGAGTCTCACTCTGTAACCCAGGCCAGAGTGCAAGGGTGCAATTTTGGCTCACTGCAACCTCCGCCTCCTGGGTTAAGTGATTCTCCTGCCTCAGCCTCCCAGGTAGTTAGGATTACAGGTGCCTGCCACCACACCTGGCTAATTTTTTGTATTTTTAGTAGAGATGGGGTTTCACCGTGTTGGCCAGGCTGGTCTCAACTCCTGAAAGAGGAAGTTCAGTTATTAGTATGGTAGATCTGTAGCAGTTACATCATTTTATAGGAGAAATAGTTAAGGTATCTTAAAAAGATAAGAAATGTCACTCCAAATCTTAAATTGATTGGGACATGTTTGCTGTTCTGCAGACGTGATCATCTATGTGGTAGTTCCTGTCACATGGACTTGGATCACTGTTCTTGATTATCAGTTTTGAAGGAGAATCTTTATTAGTAGTGTAACTTGGAGGATCTTGTTTTTTGTTTTGTTTTTTCTTATTTGTATTTTCACCACTATTGTTTTGTGCATGTGCAAATGTTCTGCACTAATAGAAAATCTATTTTCATATTTCGCATCCCATTTTCTTCATTTGTCTATTTCTCTAAATTATTTTATTTGAAATTTTTTATTAGCAACTCGGAGCAGAAGCCGCACCAATATGCTAATGGACCTACATATGGACCATGAAGGATCATCTCAAGAAACCATCCAGGAGGTGCAACCAGAAGAGGTGTTGGTCATTTCCTTAGGGACAGGTCCTCAGCTTACTCCAGGGATGATGTCAGAAAACGAGGTATGAAGTTACTTGGTCAGTTGCTTCTATAAATCAGTATTCATTTCTTAGTCCATACAGGCTGCTATAACAAAATACCAGAGGCTGGGTGGCTTATAAACAGCAGAAATTTATTTCTCACATTTGTAGAGGCCAGAAAGTCTACAGTCAAGGCAGATTCATTGTCTCATGAGGATCCATTTACTGGTTCATAGATGATATATTCTTGCTATGTCCTTGGGCCTATTTTATAAGGGCACTTATCCCATTTGTGAGGGGCCTGCCTTCATGATTTAATCACCTCCCAAAAGGCCCCATCTCCAAATAGCATCAGTTTGGGGGTTAGAATTTCGACATACAGATTTTGGGGGAGCACAGACATTCAGATCATAGCAGTGATTTTTTTTTTCTTTTTTTTTTTTTTTTTTGAGTTGGAGTCTCACTCTGTTGCCCAGACTGGAGTGCAGTGGTGTGATCTTGGCCCAGTGTACCATCTCCCTCCAGGGTTCAAGCAATTCTTCTGCTTCAGCCTCCCGAGTAGCTAAGCTTACAGGCATGCGCCACCACGCCTGGGTAATTTTCTATTTTTAGTAGAGACAGAGTTTTGCCATGTTGGCCAGACTGGTCTTGAACTCCTGACCTCAAGTAATCCACTCACCTCGGCCTCCCAGAGTGCTGGGATTACAGGTGTGAGTCACCGTGCCTGGCCAATGAATTTAATGCTTAATTTTTTGTTATCTTCAGTGGTCCCACCATGACACATCATCACATGGTAAGCTCCCTGTGAACAGTTGTGAGGCCCTTCACATTAATACATCTGTGGCACTGAAGTTGGTGAATAAGTCCAAGCAAAAGGAATTTTTCTAGCAGAAGCAGAAGATAGATGAAGCCAGGAGACTGTGGTATGGAAATTGAAGAGAGTTTTCAAGTGACTTGTAGCAAGTCACTTTTCCAGTTTGTGTTTGTTTTTTTTTCTAGTGGCATACTAGTAGTATTCCTTGATTAAAGAGCCAAAAATATGTTGAGATACATCTGAAGATACATGTTGTATTTTTTGGCTGGTCGGGAAAAATTGGAAGAGATAATGGAAAACTAAGAAAATACAATTTTTTTAAGAAACAGGTTTCGAGGTGTGGGAATCATTTTTAAGATATTTGTAGGCCGGGCGCGGTGGCTCAAGCCTGTAATCCCAGCACTTTGGGAGGCCGAGGCGGGTGGCTCATGAGGTCAAGAGATCGAGACCATCCTGGTCAACATGGTGAAACCCCGTCTCTACTAAAAATACAAAAAATTAGCTGGCATGGTGGCGCGTGTCTGTAGTCCCAGCTACTCAG
>NW_016107531.1:3451214-3453077 GCF_001604975.1 Cebus imitator | reverse complement strand
TGTTGACCAGGATGGTCTCGATCTCTTGACCTTGTGATCCACCCGCCTCGGCCTCCCAAAGTGCTGGGATTACAGGCGTGAGCCACCGCGCCCAGCGGTTGTGTATTTTGATCTGTTTGATAGATCCTGAAAGATTGTCTCAAGAGCTTGGCTTTGTTTTGCCTGTCTCTGATATGTCCCAGGGCTGAGGCAGCTACACAGGTGGCATTTGTCAAAAGTATTAAAAAGCAGATATATTCGTTGTTTCTGCCTGCATTGAGGGATAACTGTCAGGGCAAGCAGCAGACAGATCCAAATGCTTATGAAGGCTGGGGAAAGAGATACTGGGGGCACAAAGTCTCTGAAAAGCTCCCACCTGCTCTGGGGAATCTAGAAGATTGTACACATGCCCGGGGCTGGTCATGTGCTCAGGAAAGACCTTAGAAGACCCAAGCTGTCACTGCTAACTAATCTTCAGGCTGAACCCAAGCAGGAAGTGAAGGGTAAAGTACAGCTGCTAACTACCTGGCTAAGTGTTGAAGTGCCCCAACACAGAACCAATCTTCAAAGACTTGGAAATGTTTTGTTTTATTGTGTTCCAGGTGCTAAATCTACCAAATCACTTGCTGACCACTAAGCTAACAGAACAGAAACTTAAGTGGCCACACATGACAGAAAATTTAGAGAGGTCATTAAATAAACAGTCACCACAACAAGCAGCAACAATCAACTCTGGGGGTTAAGGGATATAATCTGATTTCCAGAATTGCTACATTATAATATCTACCTATTTATTTTATTATTTTTTAAATTATACTTTAAGTTCTGGGTTGCATGTGCAAAACGTGCAGGTTTGTTACATAGGTATACATGTACCATGGTGGTTTGCTGCATCCATCAACCTGTCATTGACATCTACAACTTTTGACAAATGCCATCTGTGTAGCAATTAGGTATTTTTCCTAATGCTATCTCTTGTTCCCCACCCGCTGGCAGGCCTTAGTGTGTGATGTTCCCCTCCCTGTGTCCATGTGTTTTCATTATTCAGCTCCCACTTATGAGTGAGAACATGTGGTGCTTGGTTTTCCATTTCTCTGTTAGTTTGCTGAGAATGATGGTTTCCAGCTTCATCCATGTACCAGCAAAGGACATGAACCCACCCTTTTTTATGGCTGCGTAGTATTCCTTGGTGTATATGTGCCACATTTTCTTTATCCAGTCTATCATTGATGGACATTTGGGTTGGTTCCAAGTGTTTGCTATTGTGAATAGTGATGCAGTAAACATATGTGTGCATGTATCTTTATAGTAGAATGATTTATGATCCTTTGGGTATATACCCAGTAATAGGATTGCTGAGTCAAATGGTATTTCTAGTTCTAGATCCTTGAGGAATTGCCACACTGTCCTCCACAATGGTTTAATTAATTTACACTCCACCAACAGTTCCTATTTCTTCACATCCTTTCTGGCATCTGTTTCCTGAGTTTTTAATGATCACTTTATAATATTTAAAATGTCTGGTTTTCAGCAAAACTTTTGAGGCATATAAACAAACAAAAAATGTGGCCCATTCACAGAAAAAAAGTTAATAGAAAATGTCGTTGATGGCTGGGAGCCTATAATCCCAGCACTTTGGGAGGCTGAGGCAGGCAAATCACCTGAGGTCAGGAGTTCAAGACCAGCCTGACCAACACGGAGAAACTCCATCTCTATTAAAAGGTCAAAATTAGCTGGACGTGGTGGCACATGCCTGTAATCCCAGCTACCTGGGAGGCTGAAGCAAGAGAATAGCTTGAACCCAGGAAGCAGAGGCTGAAGTGAGCCAAGATCATGCCATTGCACTCCAGCCTGGGCAACAGACGGAGCCTTGAGCAAAACTCC
>NW_016107531.1:3447064-3449429 GCF_001604975.1 Cebus imitator | reverse complement strand
GTGGTGGTGCAATCTCAGCTCATTGCAACCGCCGCCTCTTGGGTTCGGGTGATTCTCCTGCCTCAGCTTCCCGAGTAGCTGGGATTGCAGGCACAAGCCACCATGCCTGGCTAATTTTTGTATTTTTAGTAGAGATGGGGTTTCTTGTTGGTCAGGCTCCATGTTGGTCATGTGACCACAGATGATCTGCCTGACTAGGCTTCCCAAAGTGCTGGGATTGCAGGTGTGATCCACCATGCCCAGCCAAAAAATCTGTATTCAAAGGCATCATGTGTAAATGTATAAAACCATTTAAAAACCTTTAATTTACTCGGAGCCAAAACAGCAATCAAGAGTGTGTATTTTTTCTTTTTAAAAATCGTTTATTTTTTAGCTGACAAAAATTGTGTCTATTGATAGTATACATATTTTGATATACATTGTGGAAAGGCTAAATAACATGTATTACCTCACATATTTTTCATTTTTTGTGGTGAGAACTTTTTTTTTTGTAAGTGAGGGTGCTATTCTTCCTTCATATTTTACTAACAGCCAAGGGAGCCACGGCCTCTGAGTTCCAGTCCCAGGTGTGCCTAAAACATGCTATGTGACTCTCAACAAAGTACTCCATTCTTCATTAAGGTGGAGATATACATACAAACCTCAGTTGTACAAGGCTTGTAGGGAGTAGTGAGAAGTAATTATGTTATTTGGAAGTCATTTGGTAAATAGAAAGCATTCTAAAAAGGCCATGCTATCTAAGCTGGGGAGGATTGTGAAGTCATACTTCAGTTTCCGGTATGGACTTTTTTGGCCCTGTTTGTTGTGGTTAAGTGGACGTTCAAACTAGATGGATTAAATCTTCGGTGCCTACAAAATAAAATAACATGATTACATTTTTCCTTCTAGTTGAATTTATTTACTTTCGTTTATTTATTTAAATTTCGCATGTTTATTTACTTTTATTTACTTCATTTTAATTTTGCAGATTTGTCACATGCCAACTGTTTTAGGAACATCTTTTTACTTAATTTTCAGCAATTACATGGCATATATACTGTTACTATTACCATTTTATAGATGAAGAAACTGAGGCTTAGAGAATTTAAATAACTTGTCTATCCAGGGTTACATAGTTGACACGTGACAGAATTAGAAGGACCGGTGTGCTGACACTGAAGACCTCTGATTTGTATAATTCTCATCACTACTCATCTGGTGTGTGGTTGCCTGTTCAGTCTTGAGACTAGTAGGGTAATGGATAGGCACAGCTTCAGTTGTTTTAATTGATACACTTTTATTCCACAGATTTTTAAAAGCTTGACACACCTTCTAAATGGGTTTGTAGTTAAAAATTGATAATTTAAGATTAAGGAGTTAAATACGCATTTGCTATGGTTGTTTCCTTATCAGTAGTCTTTCTGTTGGTAAACCAAAATTTACATTTTATTTTTTAGGTCCTAAACATGCAGCTTTCAGATGGAGGACAAGGAGATGTCCCTGTTGATGAAAACAAACTCCATGGTAAACCTGATAAAACCTTGCGCTTTTCCCTCTGCAGTGATAATCTGGAAGGAATATCTGAAGGTGAAGGGTTACTTCATTCAAGGAGTTGTGTGATTCAAGTAATATTTTGTTTTGTGTTTTTTAAAGGAGCCTTATAAATTATAATTGTACCATCTGTGCCCCTCACTGAGGAGACGAATGAAGATTTCCTCTAATGAGCTTGAACAGTTGGCTGTAAAGATTGTTTCCTGAATAAAATTAAGATTGCAAGATGCCTTTGGTCATATACAATGGAGAAGATATAAGTCTTCATTCAGACTTAAATAGAATAACAGCAAGTTTTGTTTCTCCAGTATTAACATATACCAAAGCTTATAGAGCTCCTTTAGAAGGATATGATGCATGTCTAAACGGGAAAAAATTGACTTCCTAGTAATTCATGATGTTGCATATACTCTTAAATGTTCTGTATTCTGCTACTCACACTCACACACCTTTATGAAGCAGGATACAATGGAAATAGATATTAAAAAGAAAATTCAAAGCCAAGATTGTGAAGTGAGAATATGTCATTTGCCTACTAGGACCAGTTTTTTTTTTGTCAAGAAAATATAGTTCAAATTTACTGACATTTAAAAAGAAACATATAATAACTTCATGTTTTAATCTAACTTTTCAAAAATAACACATGTAATATATGTTCATTTTAGAAAATAGAGAAGTAGAATCACCTATAATCTCACAATTTTTTTAATAGCAGTTGATATTTTAGATTACTTTTAGCAAAATCAGATTTATTCTATTTTGTAAACTTTTCAATTATTATTAAACTGGCATTAACATTTCCCTTTGTAATTTAATATTCTTTTTTTTTTTTTTT
>NW_016107531.1:3443986-3445982 GCF_001604975.1 Cebus imitator | reverse complement strand
AAAAAAAAAAAAAAAAAAGCTCTGCAACAAGCAACCTTAGATTAATTTGTTTTTTGAGACGGAATCTCACTTTTGTTGCCCAAGCTGAGATCATGCCAGCCCAAGCTGAGATCATGCCAGTGCAATGGTACGATCTCGGCTCATTGCAACCTCGGCCTCCCCATTTCATGAGATTCTCTTGCCTCAGTCTCCTGAGTAGCTGAGATTACAGGCATGCGCCACCAGGCCTGGCTAATTTTTGTATTTTTAGTAAAGATGGGGTTTCACCATGTTGGTCAGCCTGGTCTCCAACTCCTGTACTCAGGTGATCAATGCACCTTGGTCTCTTAAGTGCTGAGATTACAAGGTGTCAGCCACTGTGCCTAGCAGATTAATTTTTTATTAGCACCTTAGGATAAATTCCTAGAAGCAGAATTTCTGTCTCAAAGGGCATGTGTTTTTTTAAGGTATAAAGGTAGCATTAAAAACACTTTAATCAGTTTTTAGTCTTTTAGGCATGAAAAATTGTGTGGTGCCTCATGACTGTTTTAAAAAGATTGCTCACAGTATAAACATTTCTCTAGGTCCTTCAAATCGCTCCAATTCAGTGTCCTCCCTAGACCTAGAAGGAGAGTCTGTGTCAGAACTTGGAGCAGGACCTTCTGGGAGTAATGGAGTTGAAGCTCTGCAACTGTTAGAACATGAGCAAGGTAAAGTGAAGTTGAACACTATTGCTTAAGTAGCAAAGAATTTACCTGATTGCACGATGAGCAGTGTGTTTGCATTGTTGGCTTTGTTCAGCAAGAGATTATACAATCACCATTATACTTGGATTTATTCATCATTCTTTCAGTTTTTCAAAACGTATTTAGTTGGTAAGTGGATTGTTTAGGCTTAAGTTACATTGAATAATTAATATAAATTACTTTAAATTCTGTAATATTTGATATTTTAATTCTGTAATCTTTTGGGGATACGATGTAAATACTCAAGGCTCAAGGAACTTAGAATAGGGAAAGAATAATACACAATTGATTAAAGGTATAATAAATGTGTTTTGGCAGTTCTGAGTGAGAGATACATATGGTTGAAAGTATAGAGAAAGCTTACTGGAAGAGAATACTAGCCTTAATGGCTGGCTGACATTGCCTGGTCAGAATTTGGAGATAGGTCATTCTAGGTGAATGACAAGTATAAGCAAGTCAAAGAGGTGAGAAGCAATAGTACTTATTCAGGTATCAGTTAGGGAAGTAGGGTGAGGTAGAGATTAAAGAGTAGGTGGATTTCTGTTGTGGAAAGAAGGATGTCAGTATTTTAGTAGCAAGCTGGAAGCCACTGAAGGCTTTTAATTCAGTGAGGATGAGGAAGTAAGGTGCCTTAGGAAGATTAAGTTGAAAAAGTTTTTTGGATTTGTTCATTTAAGATGATGCCCTCAGCCAGGTGTAGTAGCTCATGCCTATAATTCCAGTACTTTGGGAGGCAGAGGCAGACAGATGAGGTCAGGAATTCAAGACCATCCTGGCCAACATAGTGAAACCTGTCTCTATTAAAAATACAAAAATTAGCCAAGCGAGGTGGCTGGTGTCTGTAATCCCAGCTGAGGCATGAGAATTGCTTGAACCCAGGAGGCAGGGGGTTGCATTGAGCTGAGATTGAGTCACTCCACTCCAGCCTGGGCGACCGAGCAAGACTCTGTCTAAAAAAGAAAAGATGGACTGGGCTCGGTTGCTCAAGCCTGTAATCCCAGCACTTTGGGATCCGGAGGTCAGGAGTTCGAGACCAGTCTGGCCATGATAGTGAAAACCCTAGGGCCAGGCGCGGTGGCTCAAGCCTGTAATCCCAGCTCTTTGGGAGGCCGAGGCGGGTGGATCACGAGGTCAAGAGATCGAGACCATCCTGGTCAACATGGTGAAACCCTGTCTCTACTAAAAATACAAAACATTAGCTGGGCATGGTGGTGCATGCCTGTAATCCCAGCTACTGAGGAGGTTGAGGCAGGAGTATTGCCTGAACCCAG
>NW_016107531.1:3441100-3442996 GCF_001604975.1 Cebus imitator | reverse complement strand
CCAGAAATAATTCATAAATTTTAAATTGTGTGCCATTCTGAGTAATGTGATGAAATCTCTCACAGTCTTACTCTATCTCATCCCTGACATTAATCATTTTTTAGTTCAGCATATCCATATATATACTACCTGCCTATTAGTCACTGCTTATCAAATCAAAAAAGCATGGAATATATAGGGTTTGGTACTATCCATAATTTCAGGCATCCACTGGAGGCCTTTGCATAAGTGGAGGAACTTTCATATGAGCTTATGAAAGAAGTTGAACAAATATCATCTCTTTAACATGCTTTCTGGGAGATTCTGAGGTAGGTGGTTGGCAGTCTATGTTTTGTGAAATGCTGGATTAAGAAGTGAATTGATAGTCCCAGCACTTTGGGAGACTGAGGATTGCCTGAGCCCAGTAGTTGAAGACCAGCTTGGGCAACATAGGGAGACCCAGTCTCTAAAAAAACAAACAAAAAACCCAGGGTAGTGGTGTGTGTCTATAGTTGCAGCTACTCAGGGAGGTCGAAGCTACAGTGATCCGTGATTGTGCCACTGCACTCCAGCCAGGGCTTCAGAGTGATACTGTATCAAAAAAAAAAAAAAAAAAAAAGAACTTGATTGAGGGAAATTGGTCTAGGGAGGTGAACAAAACTCTTAAATGCAGAAGGGAGCTATCCAAGTCAAGTGAAAAAAACATTTTTAGTATGGTTTTATCAGTTAATTTTTGCCACTATAATGCTATATAGCATACCACCCCAAAACATTTATTTTTGCCCTCAAGTCTATAGGTCAACTGGTTGGTCCTTCTGATTTGGACTGAGTTCACTCATGTGTGTACTTTCACCTGTGATTGGGTAGGGAGCTCTGCTCATCTTAGCTGATAGTCAGTTATTTGGTAGCAAGCTGACTGGTCTAGTTAGGTCTAGGTCTAGTTAGGTCTAAGCATTACATGCTTAGTAATGATAGAATATGTGGGGGCCAGGTGTGGTGGCTCATGCATGTAATCCCAGCATTTTGGGAGACCAGCGCTGGTGAATCAGTTGAGTCCAGGAGTTCAAGACCAGACTGGGCAACATGGCGAAACCCTTTCTCCATGAAAAAGACAAAAAATAATTAGCCAGGCATGGCAGCATGTGCCTATAGTTCCAGCTACTAGGGAGGTTGAGGTAGAAGAATCTGTTGAGTCTGGGAGGTGGAGGCTGCAGTGAGCTGTGATTGCCACTGCATTCCAACCTGGGCGACAGAACAAAAAAAAAATTAAAATAATTAAAAAAAAATAATATGTAACTTGAAGTTCAAAGATAAAATTCTTTAAAGTTGATTAAAAAGTCATTGCTGTGTTACTATTTTTAAAGTGCTTAATTTTGTTTTTGATAGCTACAACACAAGATAACCTTGATGATAAACTAAGGAAGTTTGAAATTCGTGACATGATGGGATTAACAGATGATAGGGACATATCAGAAACAGTGAGTGAGACCTGGAGTACAGACGTCTTGGGAAGTGACTTTGACCCTAATATTGATGAAGATCGCTTGCAAGAAATTGCAGGTAACTGCCATTTAATGTCTCTGCAAGATCACAGTTTGGTTATTCAAATCCATTGACGTTTCATGAGAGGAAGTACCAGTGCCCTGGTTAACATAATGTGTGTATGTATTAGCACCATCTGGGAAACTGTGATAACTGTATGGAACAAGACATTTGTGTACTTTTTTATTTTCTTAAATATAAGTAGTGCTTTTTCTTTCTACATTTTATCCCATCCCTTACCCATCCTCCTCCCCACTGCCAAAAAAAAAAAAAGAGAAAAACCAGTGTTGTGGATTAGATTCTGGTCAAGTGTTGTTTGCAGGGCATAGTATAAGTTCTTAGTCTGTCTCTGATTTTTTTTTTTTTTTTTTTTTT
>NW_016107531.1:3422430-3440240 GCF_001604975.1 Cebus imitator | reverse complement strand
CTTGAGCCACCGCGCCCGGCCCTTTTTTTTTTTTTTTAATGTGAAATTTATTGAGGTGCTATGTACATACACTAAAATTCAGTCCTTTGGATACTGTTTTATGAGTTCTGAAAGATATATAGTCTTGTAACCCTCATCTTCATTTTGTTTTTAAATCACGGAAAATTTAATTTATATATTTATTTTTCTTCAAATTTTATTTTAGGTTCAGGGGGTACATGTGCAGATTTGTTACATGGGAAATTGTTACAGCAACTTGTATGTTGCTGGGGTTTGGTACACAAATGATTTTTCCACCCAGGTAGTGAGCATAGTACCCAATAGGTTTTTTGTTTTAATTTGAGACAGAGTCTCACTCTGTCACCCAGGCTGGAGTGCAGTGGTGTGATCTCGGCTCACTGCAACCTCTGCCTCCTGGGTTCAAGCAGTTCTCCTGCCTCAGCCTCCCAAGTAGCTGGGACTGCTGGTACCCACTACCACACCCAGCTAATTTTTGTATTTCTGGTAGAGATGGGGTTTCACCATATTGGCCAGGCTGGTCTCGAACTCCTGGCCTCAGGTGATCCACCCGCCTTGGCATCCTGAAGTCCTGGGATTACAGGCGTGAGCCATTGTGCCTGACCTAAATCATGGAACGTTTTAAACAAATACAAAAGAGGAACCCAGTGTACCCATCACTTAGCTTCAGCAGTTAGACACACATGGCCAGCTTTGTTTCTTCTGTTCTCCTACCCACTACCCTATTCTCTCCCCTCATTATGTTTAGGCAAGTTGCAGACATTATTTTATTTATAATTATTTTATGATATATCTTTAAAAGATAATTTTTATTATTAACTTTTTTCCAATTTTTTTCATGCCCTGAAATAGAATTATTCTTTTATTAGGTTTAATCCAAAGTAGTGAAGCCTTTTGAACTTGAGTATTTTTAACACAGATGTGTAATAAAGTTTAATACTTTCGATTTGTATTTTTAAGTAGTGTAAATAGATTTTTTAATTGGTTTTGGATTACTTTGTTCCAGATGCCAGAGTAGTATTGTTCTTGGCAGTTAGCTGTATTTGTGCAATAAACTGTATTTGCAGTTGAGAGGGTTGCTATGTAGATGTGTATTTTCCTGTGAATATATTTTATTGCCCTGAATAGTGACTAGAAGTGCTGGAAGAAAATATATTTTGCCAGTATACTATTCTGTGGTTAAATATCTCTGAATGTTTTTAATCCCTGTAGGGCTCTAAATTTTGGAACAATATTAAGGACCCCTGTAAAATTTGCTGAAAAATCAAAGCTAAAGCTAGTTGAAATTACTTCACTTAATGATATGTGTTTTCTCTCTGGAGAGTCAGAGGTAAACCTTCAGGAGACCAGTGAAAAGGGTCTGGTGCCATTGTGACCAAACTGGGAACTTTGTATTTTTTTATTATTTTTGAGACGGAGTTTTGCTCTTATTGCCCAGGCTGGAGTATAATGGTACAATCTCAGCTCACTGCAACCTCCACCTCCTGGGTTCAAGCGATTCTCCTGCCTCATCCTTCGAGTAGCTGGGACTACATGCTTGTGCCACCACTCCCAGCTAATTTTGTAGTTTTAGTAGAGACGGGGTTTCTGCATTTTGGTCAGTCTGGCCTTGAAATCCCGACCTCAGGTGATCTGCCTTCCTTAGCCTCCCAAAGTGTTGGGATTACATGTGTTAACCAATGTGACTGGCGGAACTTTGTATTTTTACTGGTGGGTAGAGTGGAGTTTTTTTTTTTTTTTTTGAGACAAAGTCCCAAAATGACACAGCCATTTTTATTTTTGAGACAGGGTCTCACTTCCATTGCCCAGACTGGAGGGCAGTGGCATCATCTAGGCTCACTGCAGTCTCCACCTCCCTGCAGTCTCCGCCTCCTGGGTTCTTGTGCCTCAGCTTTTCAAGTAGCTGGGACTACAGGCACCCGCCACCACACCTGGCTAATTCTTGTATTTTTAGCAGAACGAGGTTTTGCCATGTTGGCCAGGCTGGTCTTGAACTGTGATCTGCCTGCCTTAGCCTCTCAAAGTGCTGGGATTACAGGTGTGAGCCACTGTGCCTGGCCAGAGATTTTGTTAGCTTAGTTTAGCTTTTCTCCACTGTCACTGCACTTTCCACCAGGATCTTTGTTAACCCTTTGCTTCCCACCGTTTATACAGGTGCAGCAGCAGAGAACATGTTAGGCAGTTTGCTGTGCCTGCCAGGTTCAGGGTCAGTGCTTCTTGACCCCTGCACTGGTTCTACCATATCAGAGACAACAAGTGAAGCTTGGAGTGTGGAGGTATTGCCAAGTGACTCTGGTTAGTATGCTATCATTGTTTGCTTTTGCATTTACACAGAAGTTTTAATTAAATGCAAGGTATCCCAGCTTCTGTATTATGTATATTTTGTCAAATGTACATTTTGTTTGTTTGTTTTAATGGAGACAAGAGTCTCCCTCTGTCACCCAGGCTGGAGTGCAGCAGCGTGATCTTGACTTACTGCAACCTCTGCCTCCTGGGTTCAGTGATCTTCTCGCATCAGCCTCCCAAGTAGCTAGGATTAGAAATGTGTACCACCATGCCGGCTAAATTTTTGTATTTTTAGTAGAGATGGGTTTCACCATGTTGGCCAGGCTAGTCTCTAACTCCTGACTTCAGGTGATCCGCCCACCTTGGCCTCCCTAAGTGCTAGAATTACAGGTGTGAGCCACCATGCCTGCCAAATACACATTTTACAAAGGTGAGGTAATGACATTGCTATGAATGTCAAACGGAAAATTAAGTTGAGGGTATTTTCTGTTAATTAAGGGAAAATGCTCTGTTAGATAGTGTAGACTATGATAGCAGGTGCTTTCTGACCCTGTGTTCAGTTATTTTGAAAGCAATTTTCTATAACTTATCAGAGTTCCGTGTGAGTCATTGAGTTCAGTATCTCCTACAAACTGATGACAGGATAAGAGTAGCAACACAGTTCAAACCAAGTGCTTGCCTAGTAAACACATTTAGATTTATCTTGGGGAGAACTTGACCCTCTAAAACATGTTTAATGTGTTTTTGAAATACATTGAAATTGAGAGGATATTTTTGTGCAGGTTACTATAAATGCATATGAAGTGTTTTGTACTTTGTCTTTTTATATGCATTGTATTTTTTTACTGATTATGAAGACACATCTTTGCCTTCAACTAAATGTCAACTACCAGAATGCAAATATAAGAAACTATGTATCTGCATTACATTCTGTTGATTTACTTGGTTCAAATTATTATTATTATTATTATTATTATTATTATTATTATTTTGAGACGGAGTTTTGCTCTTGTTACCCAGGCTGGAGGGCAATGGCGCAATCTCGGCTCACCGCAACCTCTACCTCCTGGGTTCAGTCAATTCTCCTGCCTCAGCCTCCTGAGTAGCTGGGACTACAGGCACCTGCCACCACACCTGGATAACTTTTGTATTTTTAGTAGAGACAGGGTTTCACTGTGTTTGCCAGGATGGTCTCGATCTCTTGACCTCATGATCTGCCGTGAATCCACTGGGATTACAGGTGTGAGCCACTGCACCCGGCTGGTTCAAAAATTATAAAGTGATCCTGATAGATGTTTTATAATTTTTTTTTTTTTTTTTGAGATGTAGTCTCACTCTTGTCGCCTAGGCTGGAGTGCAGTGGTGTGATTTCAGCTCACTGCAACCTTGCTGCCTGAGCTTAAGTGATTCTCATGCCTCAGCCTCCCAAGTAGCTGGAATTATGGCACCTGCCACCACGCCCAGCTAATTTTTGTATTTTTAGTAGCAATAGAGTTTCACCATGTTGGCCTGGCTGGTCTCGAACTCCTGACCTCAGGTGATCTTCCCACCTTGGCTTCCCAAAGTGCTGAGATTACAGGTGTGAGCCACCGAGGTTGGCCTGTTTTATAATGTTAAAGCATTCAGATATGCTAGCCTTGTTTGAAGACCAGTTGGGGACAATAGAATTAGCTCACCTGCTATTGAATATTCATAGGAGTTACTTTTTAGGAAGTGGTTGATTTAATACCAGGCTATTCCATACTCTCTTGTCCAGTTCACGTGTTAACCAGTAGCATACTCTGTGACATTAGTGATCTAGAAACCATGTTTTCATCTGTACACAACAAACTGGCTTTGGGATGAAAATCACAACTTTGACTTCTTTAATATTTAATCTAACTAGTATTGTTAACTAGCCCAGACTTAGAAAACTGTTTACACTGGTTTCATTCATGCTCTGGTTGCTTTGTTTATCTGGGTCACAAAAGCTGAAATTGTGGTGTGCCAACAGAATCACAAATGTTAACACACCTTTTTTTTTTTTTTCCTGTTTAGAGGCTCCAGACCTAAAGCAGGAGGAGCGTCTGCAAGAACTGGAGAGCTGTTCTGGACTGGGTAGCACATCTGATGATACGGATGTCAGGGAGGTCAGTTCCCGCCCCAGCACACCAGGCCTCAGTGTTGTGTCCGGTATGTCTGTCTTGTTTTAAGGAGTAGGGATTTGAAGGTGTTCGCCCCCTACCCCCTCCCATTTAAAAGTCGTTACAAAGAGATATGTTGTATTTAAGAGCTGAGTAATTTCCAGGAAACAGAATTATTTCCATTGCACCTGAAATCTTAGAGAACTTAATGTGTGGCTTTATGGAGCCTATTGAAGTAATTGGCAGTCTCTCTACAGCTGTTTCTGTTCTTAGTAGCCTGTCCTACTTTGGAATCGTATGATTCTGATTATGTTGTGTAAAGCAAGGTCAGTATATTTAAGTAATAGTACCATAAAGGATATAATACTAAACTCACATGTATAGAACTTGGACTCAAAATTCAAGAATGTTTAAATTTCTCCACATTTCAAATACTTTGTGTGGTTATTTTGTTCTTCTTCCTGTTTATTTTTTACTATTTTTTTTAAAGGCATAAGCGCAACCTCTGAGGATATTCCCAATAAGATTGAAGACCTGAGATCTGAGTGCAGCTCTGATTTTGGGGGTAAAGATTCTGTTACTAGTCCAGACATGGATGAAATAACTCACGGTAAGAGGGGGAAATGAGAATGACTTAAAAATTGACTACATCCGTGGTTGAAACTGGCACTATGACACATTGCTGGTGATAGCGTCTGTTGATATAGCACTTTGGTACCTACTTTTTCAATATGTATTTAAGGCCTTACATGTTCATGTTCTAAATTTAGTTAGGTTAGTTCCACTTCTAGGAATCAGTCATAATGAAAAATTCCATGTATAGAGAAAAGCCCTTTGCACAAAGATTTCTTTATAACGTTTTATATTGGCAGAAAATTAGAAATTACTTAAAAATTGAAAAATGAAGTGGCTAAATAATTTTGATGTAACTACTTATTAGAATGTATGTAGCTATTTTAAAATGCTTTAAAGAATATGAAATGACTTAGAGAAAAACCTAGAACATACTACATAGAAAGTTTATTTTTGTAGAATTTTACACACAAGATAATAAAACATTTTTAAAAACCTATGCATGAAGTAAGTACTGAAAATAGCAAAATGCTAGCAGTGGTTTTATATATTGAGTGGTAAGTTTTAAGGTACCTTTACTATTTTATCGTGTTTTTTTTTTTTGTTCTAAACCATGGTTTTTTAACCTTTACATTGTTGACATTTTAGGTTGGGATATTCTTTGTTGTGGGGGCCGTCCTGGGCATTTTAGGATGTTTAAGTATCTCTGGCCCCTACCAGTAGCATATACCTTCTACCCCCTGGGGCTGTGACAACCAAAAATGTCTCCAGACATTGCAAAATGATCTCGTGGGGGGAGAAGATAGCCACCGATTGAGAACCTCTGTTCTAAACCAGCAGTCTCAAAGCATGGTCTCCATGGACTACTGAAGTCCTAAGACCCTTTGAGGGAGGAGTGCAGATGAAGTAACAACTGTTTTCATAAAAATCAAAGTTATTGTCTCTTTTCATTGTGTTGACATTTGTACTTATGGTGCATAGGCAAAAGTGGAAGTTTTACTTATGAATGTCTTTGATGAAAAAAAAAATCACTTAATTCTATGAACCCTTGAGTGTACACTGTTTTGTTTTTTTGAGATGGAGTTTCGCTGTTGTTGCCCAAGCTGGAGTGCAATGGCATGATCTTGACTCACTGCAACCTCTGCCTCCTGGGTTCAAATGATTCTCCTGCCTCAGCCCCCCAAGTAGCTGGGATTACAGGCATGTGCCACCACAGCTGGCCAATTTACATTTTTAGTAGAGACGGGGCTTATCCATGTTGGTCAGGCTGATCTTGAACTCCCAACCTCAGGTGATCTGCCTGCCTCAGCCTCCCAAAGTGCTGGGATTACAGGTGTGAGCCACCACACTGGCCTGAGTATACACCTTTTTAATATTCTGCATGAAGAAATAGGAAGCACCCCGATTGCATTTTCACTACAATCTGAGATATAATGAGATGTGTTAAGAAGCAGTTATTTGATTATTTGAGTTGTTAGCTTAACTAGCAAGTGTTTTTTTCCCCTTATTATTTTTTTTTTCATGAAATATCATTTTTACTTGAAAGAATGACAGATAAACTGTATTATTTATGAACACGTACTTGGGTATTTGACAGACATCTCAAAAATTAACAGAATGTGGCCAGGCGTGGTGGCTCACGCCTGTAATCCTAACACTTTGAGAGGCTGAGGCTGGAGGATTCCTTGAGCCCAGGAGTTTGACACCAGCCTAGGCAACATAGAGAGACTTAATCTCTACAAAAATTAAAAAATTAGCCAGGTGTGGTGTAAGCCTGTGGTCCCATCTTTTAAAAAAAAAAAATTTAACAAAATGATCCTGTTACTTAAAGACAAGCAATAATAGAGTTTGTTGCCAGTGATTAAATTAAAACTTTTGGATAAAAATTAGCATTTTGGAAATTTGTGTTTACCTGCATGAGTTGGACAGCTTCCTGTTGTTTAAGACTTTTCTAGTGAGATTAGCGGTGATATGAAGAATGTGAGTTTAAAAGAGGACAAAAAGTTCAATGATTTGGTTTCAAATTCTACCTTGTAGCTACCCTTTAAAAAACTATTACTTCTCAAGATGTAGTAAAGTATCAAAGAATAATATCCACAATTTTCTGAAAAGGCTACTAACATATTGTTCCTTTTCCAACTACATGTCTGTGTGAGGCCAGATTTTCTTTATATACTTCAGCCACAACAACATTTTCAACACATTGAAGCAGAAGCAGACATGAGAATCCAGCTGTGTTCTAGTAAGCTGTACATTCAAGATATTTGCAAAAAATGTTAAATAGTGTCATTCTTTTCATTTTTTATTTTGGAAAATAATAGTTATTTTTTATTTTTTTTAAAAAAGGCTTTTTTATGTTACCATTAGAAATTTTTCTTTTTTTAAAAAAATGGACAGCTTCCCAAACCAGAGTAGGTTGAGAAAGAGTCCCTTGTATTACCTTCTAATGGGTATGTTTAAATGAATTAATAAATATTTAAACTTCAATTTTAATTTCTAATATGGAATATCAATAGATATAACCACCATAAACAAAAGCTCTTAGGGTCAATAATTGTTTAAGATGTAAAGACGTTTTGGCCAGGCATGATAGTTCGTGCCTGTAATCCCAGCACTTTGAGAGGCCGAGGTGGGAGGAGTGCTAGAGCCTAGGAGGAACAACGTGGACAACGTGGTGAGACCCTGTCTCTACAAAAAATAACAAAAAAATTAACTGGGTGTGGGGGTGTGCGCCTGTGCTCACAGCTATTTGGGAGGCTAAGGCAGGAGGATCACTTAAGCCCAAGAGGTCGAGGCTGCAGTGAGCTATGTTTGCACCACTGCACTTTAGCCAGGGTGACAGAGTGAGACCCTGTCTTCAAAAAAAAAAAGTCCTAAGACCGAAATTTGAGAACCGCTGTTTTAGGCTATCTTTTATAATGATTTAACTGTAGAACAAAAGTAAAAATCAAGAGGCGTAATAGTACTCTCATTCATTATCAAAAGATATAGCTTCAGCCTCCCCCCAAAATAGCTTCAGACTAAAAACGTTTAGATTAATAGTTTCTTTTTTGTGCTTGAAATTTCCGTCCTCTGCATACTTACCTGTTTTAAAATTATTTGCTGAGAGCAATGTTAGAACTTCAGAATGTACAACCTTTTATTTATACCCTGTCTGTACATAGTATTGTCCCTATATTTATATTTTATTTATTTATTTTTAAATTTTTAGTTCTTATAAATTTTTGTAGAGACAAGGTCTTACCATCTTGCCCAGACTGGTCTTGAACTCCTGGACTCGAGTAGTCCTCCTTCCTTGGCCTCCCAAAGCACTGGGATCACAGGTGTGAGCCCCTGCACCTGATCTTGCGCCTATATTTTTAGATGAGGGGAAGGTGAGGCTCAGGGAAGTTGTGACATTCTGAAAAGTTGATGGTTTAGGTCTTCTGGCACTGTTCTCTTTGCATGAACCATACTTGCATTTGGCCATTAGAAGTAACAGGTATGTAGATGCCAGACCACTTAAATGTAAAAAAAATCTGTATATGAAGATACTAATGAAAACATAAAATGGGCCAGGTGCGGTGGCTCACGCCTGTAATCCCAGCACTTTGGGAGGCCGAGGTGGGCAGATTACCTGAGGTAGGGAGTTTGAGACCAGCCTGACCAACATGTTGAAACCCCGTCTCTACTAAAAATACAAAAATTAGCCAGGCGTAGTGGTGGGCACCTGTAATCCCAGCTACTCCAGAGGCTGAGGCAGGAGAATCACTTGAACCTGGGAGGCGGAGATTGCAGTGAGCTGATATTGCACCATTGCACTCTAGCCTGGGCGACAGAGTTAGACTCTGTCTCAAAAACAAACAAACAAAAAAACATAGAATGAATTGGAAGTAATTATACTTTGATTTTTTTTCTTGTATGCCTCTCAAGTTCTAATTGATCAAAAAAGGAACCATCAGAGAATACCTAGAACTCTTTTAATTGAATACTTAGAACCCTTTGAACTATGTTGAACTGTGTTGAGACCATCTGTCCTGAGTTCTAGCTTGGTCTCACAGTTTCCCTCCTGTTTTAGGTGCCCACCAGCTGACCTCTCCTCCTTCTCAGTCAGAGTCTCTGCTGGCCATGTTTGATCCACTGTCTTCACATGAAGGTAAACCAGTGAAATGAAAACCATTTTTCACTCATGTCATAGAGAGGAGGAGGAAACCAAACCCCTTTGTTAATGCCTTTGTTAGATAAGTTGTGTCTCAGTTACAAAACTCTTTTTTTTCCCTGTGTTGTAGGGGCTTCCGCTGTGGTAAGGCCAAAGGTTCACTATGCTAGGCCTTCGCATCCACCACCAGATCCCCCAATCCTGGAAGGAGCTGTGGGAGGAAATGAGGCCAGGTTGCCAAACTTTGGTTCCCATGTTTTAACTCCAGCTGAAATGGAGGCATTCAAGCAAAGGCATTCTTACCCTGAGAGACTAGTTCGAAGCAGGAGCTCTGATATTGTATCTTCTGTCCGGAGACCCATGAGTGACCCCAGCTGGAACCGGCGTCCAGGAAATGAAGAGCGGGAACTCCCTCCAGCTGCAGCCACTGGTGCTACTTCTTTGGTGGCTGCACCTCACTCGTCATGTTCATCCCCGAGTAAGGACTCCTCAAGAGGAGAGGTATGGGACATAGGCCGTGAAGAAGAATTGCGTTCTGCCTGCCTGTTTCTCTTGATATCTGAAATTACGTGGAATATATAAATCTAGGATTACAAATGGAGAGTAGTCATGATTAAAGATGATTCGTCAATCTGATGTGCTCGCAACCTAAACAGCTGTGGTTTTGTAGTAATACTGTCTTGCATTTTTATGACACTTTTAGCTTCTCTCCAAGCAATTTTTATTTATATTTAAACCTTAACAGTATCCCTCTGAGATGTTAGATGAGTTTTTTTCTTTTCTTTTTTTTTTTGAGACAGAGTTTCACTCTGTCGCCCAGGCTAGAGTGTAGTGGCACGTTCTTGGCTCACTGCAACCTCTGCCTCCCAGGTTCAAGCAATTCTCTTGCCTCAGCCTCCTGAATAGCTGGGACTACAGACACATGCTGCTACACCCAGCTAATTTTTTATATTTTTAGTAGAGACAGGGTTTTATCATGTTGGTGGGGCTGGTCTCAGACTCCTGACCTTGTGATCTACCCACCTCGGCTTCCAAAGTGCTGGGATTACAGGCATGAGCCACTGTGCCCAGTCCAATGAGTATTTTTTATTTTTTGTTTTAAACAATCATAAAGTTATAAACAAGTTGGAGTACAATAAAAGAACGCTTTCTCCCTATTTTAGAGCAAGTTGCCAACCTGATGCTCTAATACCCCTGAACACTTTAGTGTAAGTTTTTACAAACTATCAGATTCTCCTGCACCTCATGGTATAACCATCAACTTCAGCAGATGAACATTGATACATTACTACCGGCTAGTTCTCACACTCCATTCACATGTCCCCATTTGTTCCTATAAATACTTTTTTTTGAGACAGTCTTGCTCTGTTGCCCAGACTGGAGTCAGTGGCATGATTTTGGCTCAGTGCAACCTCTACCTCCCGGGCTCAAGTGATTTTCCTGCATCAGCTTCCCTAGTAGCTGGGACTAGAGGCGCCTGCCACCATGCCCAGCTAATTTTTGTATTTTTAGTAGAGACGGGGTTTCACCATATTGGCCAGGCTGGGCTCGAACTCCTGACTTCGTGATCCAGCCACCGAGGCCTCACAAAGTGCTGGGATTATAGGTGTGAGCCACTGTGCCCAGCCTCCCATAACATTTTTTATAGTAAAAAGATTCTATTCAGAATCACAGGCTGCTTTTAGTTGTCATGCCTTTTTAGTCTCTTCAGTCTAGAACAGCCCTCAGTTTTTTTTTTTTACTCATATGACCTTGACACTTTTGAAATTTACAGGTCATTTGTTTTCTAGAATACTCTTCATTTTAGGTTTGATGTTTTCTTATGATTAGATTGAGGTTATCCATCTTTGGCAGGAACATCACTGAAATGACACTTTTTTTCATTGCACTTTGTCAGGTAGCACAGTTTTAATTTGTCCCATTTCTACAGTGTTCATTTGGATAATTTGATGAAGTGTTGTCTTCCAGGCTTCGCCACTGTAAAGTTACTCTTTTTCCCTTTATAATTAATAAGTATTTTGGGGAGAGGGTACTTAAAAAATACGTAACTATACTGCTCTTCATCAATTTTTTAACTTAATCTACCTAAAATTATGTCTATGGTCTCATGGTTTTCTGTCTTTTTTAAAAGGGGTGTGTGTGTGTGTGTGTGTGTGTGTGTGTGTGCGCGCGCGCATGCGTCCGCGTGTGTGTATTTTTTAGATAGGCTTTTGTTCTACCACCCATGCTGGAGTGCAGTGGTGCCAACACTGCTCACCGCAGCCTTAACCTCCCAGGCTCAGTCAATTCTCCCACTTCAGCCTCCCAGGTAGCTGGGATAGTATAGGCATGTACCACATGCTTGGCTAATTTTTTTTTTTTTTTTTTTAATTTTTTTTTTGTAGAGATGGGGACTCACTTTGTTGCCCAGGTGCCCTGTCTTGAACTCTTGGGCTCAAGCAATCCTCCCACCCCAGACTCCCAAGTATTGGGATTACAGGCGTGAGCCACCCACCATGCCTGGCCCAGTTTTCTGTCTTCGTTAGGGTTTGTCACTCTTCTTTATTTTGAAGCCCAATTGTCTCTGATTGGGCCAGTGGGAGCGCCTTCGGGCTGGCTTCTGAGTTCTTTTGATGCACTGCTGTTACTCTTTGAGCATAGTTTTACTTTCTGGCACAAGATGTTACAAGCAGATACTGTACTTTGTCCTAGTCTGGTCTTTCTCCAAGTACCCTTGTTTCTTTTAATGAAAAATGCTGTTTTGGAAATTGAGCTCTGGATACGGTGTTCCTTTGCTGTGGACAGAGCTAGAGAGAGAGAGAGAGAGAGAGAGAGAGAGAGAGAGAGTGTGTGTGTGTGTGTGTGTGTATACTCACGTTTACCTATATATTTCCTTTATCTATCTTTCTCCATAAATAGGACCATGAACTTACACTGACGCATTTAATTCTAGTCCTGACACAATAGTTTGTTTTATCTTTCTTCCTTTCCAGATTTGTAACTCCTTTCTCCAACAGTGAGAAATCTATTTTCACTATTTTTCATGTGTGTATTTATTCGATCAGTTCCCCTGTATGTAATCAGTTTTTCCTCCCCACTGTTAAATTAACTCTTTCCTGGCACAGTTGCCCTCATCTCTCTGCTAGGGTTCTGATAATTCTTTATCCCAGGCATGTAGATGAAAAATGGAAATTAAGTGATTTGTCCATGGTCACATGATAGGTTAGTAAAGGAATTAACAGTCCCTGTCCTTTGGCATGTTTTTTTGTTTGTTTTGGGTTTTGTTTTTTTTGGTTTTTTTTTGAGATGGAGTCTCACTCTGTTGCCCCAGCTGGAGTACAATGGCACGATATCAGCTCACCACAATCTCTGCCTCAAGCAATTCTCCTACCTCAGCCTCCCAAGTAGCTGGGATTACAGGCACACACCACCACACTCGAATGATTTTTGTATTTTGTATTTTTAGAGATGAGGTTTCGCCATGTTAGCCAGGCTGGTCTCGAACTCCTGACCTCTGGTGATCCACCCACCTTGATCTCCCATAGTACTGGGATTACAGGCATGGGCCACCACACCCAGCCCCTTTTGCATGTTTTAATGATGACTTAGTATAATTGGTGATCAAAACATGAACTTTGAAGTTGGTTAGGTCTAGGTTTGAATCTCAGCTGTGCCACATATATGCTGTGTAACTTTGAGGAAGAGGGGGAGATAACTTTTTTTTTAGTCTCATATTTTTCATCTATAAAAAGGGCCCTAATAAAGGACCTATCTCTGAGGTTACTGTGAAGATTAAATGAGATGATATATATTGTTAGTATGCTCAGTTTCTGGCACATGGTACACTTGGTTTTATTATTAGTACTACTGCTACCACCTCTACTGCTCTTCTGGAGTTTATTTGCATTTACTTTTTTCATAAGTATTTATTGAGTGTCTCATTTACACCAGGCTCTGTATTAAGCCTTCGGTTTATTAACAGTAAGGAGATAGTGCCTACCCTCAAGCAGATGACAGTGTGCTTCAAAAGGCACCTGTAAGGCAATCAGAAGAGTTTTGCCTTAAGGCAAACAAGACTGGCTTTCTTATTTCACAGACCTACTTAAATCCTTTTAGCCTCAGCAACATGGTAAGACCTTATCTCTACAAAATAAAAATTAAAAATTACCTGGGCGGCCGGGCACATTGGCTTACGCCTGTAATCCCAGCACTTTGGGAGGCCGAGACGGGTGGATCACGAGGTCAAGAGATCGAGACCATCCTGGCAAACTTGGTGAAACCCCGTTTTTACTAAAAAAATACAAAAATTAGCTGGGCATGGTGGCACACACCTGTAGTCCCAGCTACTTGGGAGGCTGAGGCAGGAGAATTGCTTGCACCCGGGAGGCGGAGGTTGCAGTGATCCGAATACGCGTCCCTGCACTCCAGCCTGGCACCTATCGCCAGAGTAAGACTCTGTCTCAAAAAAAAAAAAAAAAAATTAGCTGGGCGTGATGGTGTGTACACCTGTGGTCCTAGCTACTTGGGAGGCTGAGGGGAGGTTGGATTGCTTGAGCCAGGGAAGTTGAGGCTGCAGTGAGCTGTGACTGTGTTACTGCACTCCAGCCTGGGCAACAGAATGAGATCCTGTCTCAAAAAAAAATCCTTTTCTTAGTAATTTATTCTGCTATCAATCTCCAAATAAAGCCTCCAACTTTTTCTACAGACTGAAGAACGCAAAGATAGCGATGATGAGAAATCAGACAGGAACAGACCTTGGTGGAGAAAACGTTTTGTTTCAGCCATGCCTAAAGGTAATTTTATAAAATATTAGAACGCTGTATTAGCAATAAGAAGCGAAGCCCCAGAATCTCTTCAGAGAGCCAATATCTCAGTTCCTCTGTGAGACTTGCTGGGCCTGTTTCTAGCTACTTTGAGGGTGTAGAAAATGGTTTCACTCAGATAAATGCTGAGGCAGAGCTTTAGAAATGTTCTTGTTCTTTGCAGGAAGTGGTAGTGGTTTCGTAAATGGAAGTCATGCCTGTCGCTATTGTTTAAATATCACATACCGTTGAAGTTGAAATATCATAAGGACTTTTGACATATGTATTGCTATTAATTATTGTAGACAAATGGGACACTACTGATAATTAAACATTGAGATTTCATCCTTTACATTCCTGGAATAAATTTAAGCTTTTTATGTCTATGTTCATTGAGAATGTTTATATGGTAAATATCAGTGAATGTTTATTTTGAAAGGTAGCTGTATAAAATTGTTTACTTTTTTGGAACAGCCTGGCATCATTTGAGTTGGCAAAACATCTTTTCCTGAAAGGAGAGATCATCCAGGAGTAAAGATAGAAACTTCTTCCAAAGGCCTCTTCTCAACACGGTGGCACTCAGGAACTCTGGGGAGAGCTGCTCTCATGCCATACTCAAGCCGCTTGATGAGGAGGAGGGAATGAAACTAGGAGTTTTGAATGTGTTGCTTTTGAGCAGAGGTTAAGAGTCAGTGGTTTTGATTTAGTCCCAATGGATTCCTGTTAAATCATTCTTCCTATGACAGATGACTCCAAAGCAGATTCTGAAAGCTCCTTTAAAAACCTTCAATACTATTTTGAGGACAGTTATCAGTCAACACTTTTAATTTCTTAGCTTTTAAACTTTTCAGCCTCCTTTCGCTTAGAAATTTTGGCACACCAGTTAACTTCCGAGTAGTGCAGTATGTTATATGTCACACTACTGACTTTATTTAATTTCCAGCTCCTATACCATTTAGAAAGAAAGAAAAACAAGAAAAAGACAAAGATGATCTGGGGCCTGACAGATTCTCAACACTCACAGGTTTGTAGACCCATGGACTTCCTGGCTCCTTCATTCCCAGAGCACATATTTCATAACACTTTTTCTTGGGTACCATAAGCCTTGCCTTTTTAGAAGAGTGTGTCTGTGTGTGTCCAGTGGGGAGTATGTTCTTCATAGCTCTGTGGTTTCCAGTTGGCAACCACAGTAAACCTCAGTGTGCTGTTCCTGCAGACTGCTACCACCATCATCATCCTCATTATCATTACTCTGTTTATGATGAGGCCCCTGATCCTGAGCCTCTAGGCGTACCCTACAACTCGCCATCTAGTGGGATGATGACACAATGCCTTTTAGGAAAGCGTGGTGACAGTTTCAGTGCTGTGCATGCTTTATCTTTGGATCATTGATCGAATAGTTTTCTCTAACAGTAATCATAGAATTCTACATTTATTTTCATCTATAGTTTGTTCTTGATTATTCAGGATCACAGTGAAATTCTGTTTCACCTAATTGTTTCCTTTTTTTGTGATAAAGTGTTTGTTCAAACAATATCATAAATGCCAACCGTTATAATGAAAGTTTTTAAAACTTTACTAATTTTTACAGCTTGAACCATTTTAACATTACCATCTGACCCAAGGAAAATACAGCTGGGGGTTGGGTTTTTATCTTATTAAGCGTTTGTATTTCTGCAGCTGCTTAATGAGCACCCTAAAAAGGAGAGTTTGAGAGTAGTGTGAATGACCCAGCCTTGGGTTTGATAGCTGTGTATTGTCTCCAGTGTCTACAGAGCATCTAGAGCAAGTTTGTCCAACCCATGGACCTCAGGCCACATGCAACCCAGGATGGCTTTGAATCTGGTCCAACACAAATTTGCAAACTTTCTTCAAACAGTATGAGATTTATGCAGGAAGCTTTTTTTTTTTTTTTTTTTAAAGCTCATTAGCTATCATTAGGGTTAGTGTATTTTATGTTTGGCCCAAGACAATTCTTCCTCCTTTGTGGCCCAGGGAAGCCAAAAGATTGAACACCCCTGGTCTAGAGGGAAGTCCATTTCTTCTTTTTTTTTTTTAATTTTGATTTTGAATTATTATCCTATTAAGTTAAAGTGAAGTTTTTGTTTTGTTAAATAGTTTTATTTAAAAATGGGATAGATAGTAGGATAAGAACATCCTCCTCAAATAGTTCAGCATTACAGGTGGAATCCCATTTTAATGCATATTATTCTAATGTTTAGTTCCATATATTTAGATGGTTTTCCGTATCCTAGCATATAAGTCCTTGCTTTATTTAAAATGGCAATTACTCCAGAATAAAGGGATTTGAACAGCAGGAAATATACTTACAGGCCAAAGTTCCCTGCTGAGAGTAGCCAAGACTGTCCTATTCAGTCAGTAAATACTTACTGACCATGTGACTCATGCCAGGCACTGTGCTAAGTGTTGTGGGTATTAAGTCAAATCACGCATGACCTCTGTTCTTCAGGACCTTCCAGTCTGATTGGGAAGAGTTGGAAAGACATTGCCCTTTTGACAAAATATTTATGTATTCTTATCACATGTTCCTAATGTTAGACGAACACCAGTGTTTATAGAGTGAATTACTCTTAATGACATCTCATGTTTTAAAAATGTTGACTCACTAACTTTGAAGAAGTTACAAATTATTTGTTTGTTCGTTTGAAGGAGTTATATTTTACTTACCCTCTTTGGGCAGTATATTTTTCTTGGTTTTTGATACTGGAACTAGAAGCTAAGTAGAGTAGAATAACTCTTTTTTCCTAAAGTAATTTGTTTTCTTTGGCTGTGATTCAAGCAGGTTAGCTTCCCTACTGATCCAGAAATTTCTACCCAGTCCTTATTAATGACTCATTGAAAGTTATTATTAAACCAATTTAAACATGTTATAGGAGGAAATTTTCTAGTAGTCTGTTCATAATTCTGTAACCCTAATTTTTACTTTGCCGTTATCTCCTAATCTTTTTCCACATTTGTACATGGCTTTTTCTTGATTGAATTAGATTATGCATGTGACTTTGTATTCTTCTTTTACCAAGTTATATTATAAACCCTCTCCCAATTTCTACTAGGCATAGTTGGGTTTTAAATCATTTTTATTGGCTATAAAATAATTTATCATGATTTTACTGCAGTGTAAATATTCTCTTACTATTGGCTATTTAAATTGTTCCCAATTTTTTATTATGAAAATAGTACTCACAGATTTATATATATTGCATTTTTTGTTCATTTTAATTATTCTCTGGGGGGACAATTTTTAAGAACAGTGTTAATAGAAATAAAGATTATAAGCAACTTTGTGAGTCTCGCTGTGTTTAGCCGTAATGTATTATATGGTCCCTTTTTCAGAGCTCTCAACAGCACTCAAAAATAATAACCAACTGGGTGAAGTGGGCCATGCCTATTATCCCAGTTCTTTTTGGGAGGTCAAATTGAGAGTACTGCTGGAGGCCAGGAGTTGGAGGTTACATCGAGCTATGTGCCACTGCACTCCAGCCTGGGTAACAGAGCAAGACCTTGTTTCAATTAAAAAAAAAAAAACAAACAACCAATAGCTAAAAAGTACTTGCCCTTCAAAACAAGATTATGTAATGATAAATGTATTATGAGTTTACATTTGGAGAAAGATCGAATTTTATTAGGAATCTCTTATGAATTCAAATACTGTTATAGCAGAAATGCTAAATTACTTTGGAAATCCTCTCTATATACAGTTGTCCCTCAGCATACTCAGGGAATTGGTTCCAGGACCCTTGCTCCCCGTCCCATACTGTAATCTTTGCATACTTGAGTCCTGCAGTTGGCCCTGTGGAACCTGTGTGCGAAAAGTTGGCCTTCCCAGTATGCTTGTTTCACAGCTCTCTGTGAAATATAGTATTTTCTTTT
>NW_016107531.1:3408489-3422386 GCF_001604975.1 Cebus imitator | reverse complement strand
TTTTTTGAGACAGAGTCTTGCCCTGTTGCCCAGGCTGGAATGCAGTGGCGTGATCTTGGCTCACTGCAATCTCCTTCTCCTGGGTTCAAGTGATTCTCCTGCCTCAGACTCCCAAGTAGCTGGGATTGTAGGCATGCACCACCATGCCCAGCTAATTTTTCTATTTTTAGTAGAGACGGGGTTTCGCCATGTTGGCCAGGCTGGGTCTTGAACTCCTGACCTCAGGTGATCCTCCTGCCTTGGCCTCCCAAAGTGCTAGGATTACAGGCATGAGCCACTGTGCCCAGCCTAATATAGTGTTTTTAATCTGTATTTGATTGCAAGAAACTGTGTGTAAATGGACATGCGCAGTTCAAACCCATATTGTTCAAGGGTTGTTCAGTTTACTACAATTTTACGGAGACATGTAAACCATATATTTGTTTCATGAAAACAGAAGAAGAGCCTATGAGCATGCTACTTAACTTCTCTATGTCTTGATTTTGTCTTCTGTAAAATGAGAATAACAACAATATTTCTCTGTAAGGTTGTTTGATCACTAATTGAGATAATCTCTGTAAGGTGCTTAGCACAGTTCCTGGCATATGGTAAGTTCTTAATAAATGTTAGCTGCTATTAGCTGCCGTGAAAACACACACACACACACACACACACACACACACATGTATATATACACATACATATTTGATACGTGTGTGTTTTTATAATTTTCAGAAAATGGGATTCTACCAGAATGTGACCATTTATGGTCACCTGCCTGGCCTAGGTCTATCCCAGGAGTTTGTGTTTCACTATGGAACTTTGTTCTGTAGATCTATAGCAATCCCTTGCTTTAACAACCACTTAATTAATGACTACCATTTTAGACTCCAGGATAATATTTTTGATGTGCTGATTTTGACAGAGTAATGGTCCTGTCAGTAAACAGTGCTGCATTTGTGACTGTGATAAGCTTTTTCTCTGTGCATCTCAGATACAATTTCCAGCACTCCCCAAGAATGTCTAGATTCTCTAGGAGTGCCTCTGATATCATTGCATGCACAAAAGTGCTCTATTCCAGCAGCTGCCCTGTCATGGTGAGATCTAGTGAGATAGAATATGAATATTATTAGTTTTCAAATGTGTGGAGAGAGATTCATAAAGGAAGAATGGAAAGGACGTTTGTTATTTAAAGGGGTTTAAGTCTAAATTTGAAAAGTTTTTTTTTTCCTCCTTCAGCATAGAGATGTCTGAATAAATGAAGTCTGCATATAAAAATGCACTGTTGGAAGTTCTGTTAGCATGAATTGCTGATAACAGTGATTTGAGTGTAAACACTTTAGAAATCCGTCATCCATTCAGTCTGCGCTGAACTTTGACATTGTCATTTTGGTGATGATGAGAAGGTGGAGCTACTCTTCCCAATTTCCTGCTTTGACAAGGCTCTCAGACCTAGAAATGGGATGAGTAGGCAGCTGCATGGTGCCTCTTAACATTGAGATATGTGCTCTTTTTAAGTCTTAACCTCCTAATCCGCCTTTGGGATTATGCTACTGGTGTCATACTAACATCAGAGTGGGTACAAACCAAAGGGGCTAATTCTCTCACTCTCTTTCCCTTGCAGATGATCCTAGCCCTAGACTCAGTGCACAAGCTCAGGTCGCTGAGGATATTCTGGACAAATACAGGAATGCCATTAAACGGACCAGCCCCAGTGATGGAGCAATGGCAAACTATGAAAGTACAGGTGATAATCACGACAGAGATTTGAGTAGTAAACTTTTATATCATAGTGATAAAGATAATCTGAATTTACGTAGCCTTTAAAAGAAAGAGTAGCTAAGGGAATCAATCTACTACCTCAAAATTACAGACTATCTAAATGTTTAAATTGATGTCCTTCCCTGGACTCTCCTACGAGGCCTGGGTGCCCCTGAATATTCAGATGCCTTAGAGTTGTCATCCTTTGCATCTGGGGTGACTGGCCCACAGGGAGTTGGGGCACACTTTAATGGGAGGAGGTTCTTTTTCACTGTCTACAGCTTTCTAATTGTATCCAGTTATGTACACTCAGTATAGCTGTGGGAGCAGACTATTGGGACAAGTTATCCGTTGTCACCTGCTACTTGTTTTAAAGGATTCTGTTTTTCTCATAATGGAATACTGAATAGCTTTCAGAAAAATGAGATACAGTCACCAAGATAAATGAAGGGGAAAAGTGTATAAAAACATAAATAGGGGCTGAGCAAGGTGGTTCACACCTATAATCTCAGCACTTTGGGAGGCCCAGGTGGGAGGATGACTTGAGGTCAGTTCGAGACCAGCCTGGCCAACATGGCAAAATCCTTTCTCTACCAAAAATACAAAAAATTAGCTGCATGTGGTGGTGCATGCCTATAATCCCAGCTACTCAGATGACTGAGGCGTGAGAATCGCTTGATCCCAGGAGGCAGAGGTTGCAGTGACCTGAGATGATACCATTGCACTCCAGCCTGGGCAACAGAGCAAGACCCTGTCTCCAAAAAAAAAAAAAAAAGTAAATAGTATACTGCATAAATGTGTATTTATGCTTATATGCACATAGAGTACCTTCTGGAAGTATCTCCAACAAACTGGTAACATGAGTTGGCTCTGAGGAAGACTCCTAGGAAGCCTCAAAGGGAGAGTGGGTAGAAAGGAGAACTTCCTGTATTTTTTTATTTTGAGTGGTTTCCAAATAACAGAAAAATTGAAAGAATAATACAATGAAGGTTCATATACCCTCTATCTAGACTTATCAATTGTTAATGTTTCGTCACTTCCCCCTGTGTTTACACACACACACACACACACACACACACACACACACACACACACACACACAGAGAGTATGTGTGTGTGCATAACTATATATATACACACACATTTTTTTTTTGTTACGGTCTGATCTTACTCTTGTCACCTAGGCTGGAGTGCCGTGGTACGATCTTGGTTTACTGCTGTATCCTTAACCTCCCCAGGCTAAGGCGATCCTCCCATCTCAGCTTCCTGAGTAGCTGGGACCACAGTCATGTTCCACTGTGTCCAGCTAACTTTTATTTATTTTTGTAGAGACAGGGTTTCACCATGGTGCCCAGAAATACAAAAGCCACATCATCATGGTCTCTCCCTATATCTTTTCCTGAAGCATTTGAAGTTATCTCCAAAGAATAAGGATATTTTCATATATAAACACAATATATTTATTATATTTTGGACTTTTTAATTCTTTTATCTTTTTATTTTTTTTTGTAGAGGTGAGGTCTCGCTATGTTGCCCAGGCTAGTCTTGAATTCCTGAGCTCAAGCGATATTCCTGTCCCATGCCTGGCCATACTTTTTATTTACATATTTTTTTGTTTTTGTTTTTGTTTTTTGTTTTTTGAGGTGTGTCTCACTTTGTTGCTCAGGCTGGAGTGCAGTGGTGCGATCTCAGCTCACTACAACCTCCACCTCTCGTGTTCAAGCAATCTCCTGCCTCAGCCTCCTGAGTAGCTGGGACCACAGGTGTTCACTACCATACCTGGCTGATTTTTGTATTTTTCATTGAGACAGGGTTTCACCATATTTGTCAGGCTGGTCTTGAACTCCTGACCTCAGATCATCTGCCCACCTCGGCCTCCCAAAGTGCTGGAATTACAGGCATGAGGCACCATACCCAGCTATTCTTAAGACATAAAACCAAATTTGGAAACCCCAGATGTGACCTTGCTGCATTTGTGAGTTGGTCCCCTGACTTGTTCTTGGGTGTAGCAGAAAGACCTCCAATAGGGAGAATTAGGAGACCTGAACCCATAGTCAACCTCAGCCGTTGGCCAACTAAGGAATTTAGAGCAAGCCATTTTCTGACTTGGCAGAAGCCCATGTCTATAAAACGAGGGTATAAAATGTTTTTTGAAGCCTCTTTTTGTTCCCTGGTTCATTGAGTCTGATTACAAGATATTAACTTTATTAAGTTAATGTGGACTTTCATTGTTTTGCATTAGAATAGGATAAGAAGTAAAACCACTCTCTTCTCAGCAACTAGTCTCTTGATACATAATTGTTGCTATTGCTAATTCAGTGAAGTATTTGAAGTTTGTTTTTTCTTTCTTTTTTTTCCAGAGAACTCTTATTGTTAGTCAATGCTAATTTATTCTTGAATTGCTCTGAATATTGCAAATGAACCTGGTTATCCTTTTCCTGGGGGTGGGTTTTGTTTAGAGGTTATGGGTGATGGTGAAAGTGCACACGATTCTCCCCGTGACGAAGCGCTACAGAACATCTCAGCTGATGATCTTCCAGACTCTGCAAGCCAAGCAGCCCACCCGCAGGATTCAGCTTTCTCTTATAGGTATTTATTTTTTATAGGATTTAGGGCTTTAGGGTTGGGACTTTTCAGCACCATTGCAGTCACGTCAAGTCAAGTGATATGTTGAATCAATAAATGTATAAAGCAGGGAGAGAAAAATGAAATGCTATTTATTAAGAAGACTTTGTTTCAGTTGTAGATGTTATATATCCAAAGCTTTAATAAAAGGATTTAAAAAAAAACTTGGCTAGGGGCCGGGCGCGGTGGCTCAAGCCTGTAATCCCAGCACTTTGGGAGGCCGAGGCGGGTAGATCACGAGATCAAGAGATCGAGACCATCCTGGTCAACATGGTGAAACCCCGTCTCTACTAAAAATACAAAAAATTAGCTGGGCATGGTGGTGCGTGCCTGTAATCCCAGCTACTCAGGAGGCTGAGGCAGGAGAATTGCCTGAACCCGGGACGCGGAGGTTGCGGTGAGCCGAGATCGCGCCATTGCACTCCAGCCTGGGTAACATGAGTGAAACTCCGTCTCAAAAAAAAAAAAAAAAAAAAAACTTGGCTAGGCACGGTAGCTCACGCCTGTAATCTCAGCACTTTGGGAGGCTGAGGCAGGTGGATCGCTGGAGCCCAGGAGTTGGAGATGAGCTTGGGCAACATAGCGAAACTCTGACTTTATAAGAGAAAAAGGAAAAAAACAGAAAAGAAAAAAAGAAGAAAGGGTTTCTTGTCAGGTAGTGAGCTTATCTTGTGCCATCGTCAGCGTTTCTCAAGAGATATGCCAGGAGGCATTCCAAATCTGGGTGCTGGGGACTTCTGACTTCTATGTTCCCTCCCACTCGGCCATATAATATGCTTTTCTGATTCTTATAGCACCTATCATGTAACTCAGTGTATGAATAAAGGTCAGAAAGGATTTGTTGTTTGATTCTGGTGCCCTAAGGAATGGTCCTTGCCCCACACACTTTTATCACCTGGCTCCTTGGGTAATTAGAAAGCCTGTTTTTTTGACAGGCGTGGTGCGAGGCATGGTGGCCTATAATCCCAGCCCATTGAGAGGCAGAGGCAGGCGGATCAACTGATGTCGGGAGTTCGAGACCAGCCTGACCAACATGGAGAAATCCTGTCTCTACTAAAAATAAAAAATTAACTGGGCCCGAGCGTGTTGGCACATGCCTATAATCCCAGCTGCTTGAGAGGCTAAGGCAGGAGAATCATTCGAACCCAGGAGACAGAGGTTGCAGTGAGCCAAGATCGCACCATCACACTCCAGCCTGGGCGATAAGAGCGAAACTCTGTCTCAAAAAAAAAAAAAAAAAAACAAAAAAGAAAAAGGGAAAAAAGTCTGTTTTTTTAAGTGGAGCATCAGTTAAAAATTAACTTTTTAAAAATGTTTGAAACATTTGGATCCTAAGGTAACATTAATTTATATAGTAAATATTTGTAACATGTGACCATATCTGGATAAATAAATTAATGTATTTTCTACTCATTCTTCAGAGATGCGAAAAAGAAACTGAGGCTTGCTCTTTGCTCTGCGGACTCTGTTGCCTTCCCAGTGCTGACCCATACAACAAGGAATGGTTTACCAGACCACACAGACCCAGAAGGTAAATTGCTACAGGATTGTTTATTTTTTCCTGTGTTTATGGGTTGCACCATATGAAATTGCCAGTATTCAGCTATTTAAGCTCTACTGCAATTCCATATGGCTCAACTTAATATGTTTATATTAGTGTCACTTAGGAGCACTTTGGTTACTGGTTTATTAAAGTATTTTCTAATTGAGAGTGGCAGTATAGCTTAGTTCTAATGATACATGACAAAGCAGAATTAACATCTCAAATGCTGAGAGTTAGCTTAATTAAGCCCATGGAAATTCTCAATAATAACAGAATTCTTGTTTCTTTTGTTTAGACAATGAAATTGTATGCTTTTTAAAAGTTCAAATAGCCGAAGCAATTAATTTACAAGATAAGAACTTAATGGCTCAACTTCAGGAAACAATGCGCTGTGTGTGCCGTTTTGATAATAGGACTTGTAGGAAACTGCTGGCTTCGATTGCTGAGGACTACAGGTAATATACCGCACCTGTTCAGCTTTTAAACTTAGTTTTTAGCTGCAAGTGTTTTCTTTTTGATCCTTCTTTCTTTTTTTTTTTTTTTTTGAGATGGAGTCTCGCTCTGTAGCCCAGGCTGGTGTGCAGTGGCACGATCTCAGCTCACTGCAACCTCCACCTCCTGGCTTCAAGCAATTCTCCTGCCTCAGCCTCCTGAGTAGCTGAGATTACAGGCACATGCCACCACGCCCAGCTAAGTTTTGTATTTTTAGTAGAGACGGGGTTTCACTATGTTGGTCAGGCTGGTCTTGAACTCCTGACCTTGTGATACTCCTACCTTGGCTTCCGAAAGTACTGGGATTACAGGCGTGAGCCACCGTACCCGCCCTAATCCTTATTTCAGAACTGCATCAAGGCTTCCTACAAAGTGCTTGGCCATATTTTCCTGGACGTAGATTTCTGTGTTAGTCTATTCTCACGCTGCTGATAAAGACATACCTAAGACTGGACAATTTACAAAATAAAGAGGTTTATTGGACTTTGAATTCCATGTGGCTGGGGAGGCCTCACAATCATGGCAGAAGGTGAAAGGCATATCTCACATGGCAGCAGACAAAAGAGAGCTTGTGTAGGGAAACCCCTCCTTTTTAAAAAACCATTAGATCTTGTGAGACTTACTCACTATAGTAACAGCACAGGAAAGACCTGCCCTCATGATTCAGTTACTTCCCACTGGTTCCCTCCCGCAACACATGGGCGTTCAAGATGAGATTTGGATGGGGACATAGCCAAACCATATTATTCTGCCCCTGGCTCCTCCTGAATCTCATGTCCTCACATTTGAAAACCAATCATGCCTTCCCAGCAGTCTCCTAAAGTCTTAACTCATTCAGCATTAACTCAAAAGTCCACAGTCAGAAGTCTCATCTGAGACAAGTCCCTTCTGTCTGTGAACCTGTAAAATCAAAATCAAATTAGTTACTTCCTAGATACAATGAATGTACAGGCGTAGGGTAAATATAGCCATTCCAAATGGAGAAATTGGCAGAAACAAAGGAGCTGCAGGCCCCATGTAAGTCTGAAATCCAGCAGGGCAGTCAAATCTTAAAGCTCTAAAATGATGAACTCCTTTGACTCCATGTCTCACATTCAGGTCACACTGATGCAAGAGGTGGTCCTTTTTTTTTTTTTTAAATGGGATTTTGCTCTTGTGCAATGGTGAAATCTCGGCTTATTGCAACCTCCACTTCCTAGGTTCAAACAATTTCCCTACCTCAGCCTCCCAAGTAGCTGGGATTACAGGCATGCACCATCACGCCTAGCGAATTTTGTATTTTTTTTTTTAGTAGAGATGGGTTTCACCATGTTAGCCAGGCTGGGTTTGAACTCCTGACCTCAAGTGATCCACCCACCTCAGCCTCCCAAAGTGCTGGGATTATAGGCATGAGCCACCGTGCCTGGCCAGGGTTCCCATGATTGTAGGCAGCTCTGCTCCTGTGGCTTTGCAGGGTACAGCCTCCCTCCCAGCTGCTTTCATGGGCTGGTATTGAGCCTCAGGCTTTTCAAGGTGCATGGTGCAAACTGTCAGTGGATCTACCATTCCGGGGTCTGGAGGATGGTGCCCCAGTAGGGACTCTGTGTGGGGTCTCTGACCCCACATTTTCTTTTCACGCTGCTCTCGCAGAGGTTCTCCATGGACCCTGCCCTTGCAGCAAACTTCTGCCTGGGCATCCAGGTGTTTCCATACATCTTTTGAAATCAAGGCCAGGCACAGTGACTCACACCTGTAATCCCAGCATTTTGGGAGGCTGAGGCAGGCAGATCATGAGGTCAAGAGTTCAAGACCAGCCTGACCAACATGGTGAAACCCTGCCTCTACTAAAAATACAAAAATTAGCTGGGCACAGTGGCACATGCCTGTAGTCCCAGCTACTCAGGAGGCTGAGGCAGGAGAACTGCTTGAATCCAGGAGGCAGAAGATGGAGTGAGCCAAGGTCATGCCACTGCACTCTAGCCTGGGCAACAGAGTGAGACTCTGTCTCCAAAAAAAAAAAAAGAAAGAAAAGAAATTTAGGCAGAGATTCCTAAACCCCAATTCTTGACTTCTGTGCACCCACAGGCTCAAAACCACTCAGAAGTTGCCAAGGCTTGGGACTCGCACTCTCTGAAGCTACAGCCTGAGCTCTAGTTGGCCCCTTTTCAGCCATGGCTGAAGTGGCTAGGAGGCAGGACACCAAGTCCCTAGGCTGCATGCAGCACGGGATCCCTGGCCCAGCCCATGAAAGCACTTTTCCTCCTAGGCCTCTGGGCCTGTGATGGGAGGGGATACCATGAAGACCTCTGACATGCCCTGGAGACATTTTCTCCATTGTCTTGGGGATTAATATTCAGTTCCTCATTAGTTATGCAAATTTCTACAGCCAGCTTGAATTTCTTCTCAGGAAATGGTATTTTCTTTTCTATTGCATTGTCAGGCTGCAAAGTTCCCAAATTCTTACGCTCTGCTTCCCTTATAAAACTGAATGCTGGCTGGGCATGGTGGCTCACACCTGTAATCCCAACGCTTTGGGAGGCAAGGTCAGGAGTTTGAGACCAGCCTGGCCAACATAGTGAAACCCTATATCTACTAAAAATAAAAAAGTTAGCTGGGCATGGTGGCACACACTTGTAGTGCCTGCTATTCAGGAAGCTGAGGCTGGAGAATCGCTTGAACCCTGGAGGCGGAGGTTGTGGTGAGCCAAGATCATGGCACTGCACTCCAGCCTGGGCGACAGAGTGAGCCTCCATCTCAAAAAAAAAAAAAAAAAAAAAAATTAGCTGGGAATGGTGGTGGTGGGCACCTGTAATCCCACCAATTTGGGAGGCTGAGACAGGAGAATCGCTTGAACTTGGGAAGCAGAGGTTGCAGTGAGTTGAGATCGCGCCACTGCACTCCATCCTGGGCAAAAAGAGTGAAACTCCGTCTCAAAAAAAAAAAAAGAAAAGAAAACTGAATGCCTTTAATAACACCCAAGTCACTTCTTGAATACTTTGCTGCTTAGAAATGTCTTCTGCCAGATGCTGTAAATCACCTCTCTCAAGTTCAAAGTTCCACAAATCCTAGGGCATAGGCAAAATGCCACCAGTCTCTTTGCTAAAACATAACAAGAGTCACCTTTTCTCCAGTTTCCAGTGAGTTCCTCATCTCTATCTGAGACCATCTCAGTCTGGACCTTATTGTTTATATCACTGTCAGCTTTTCATCAAAACCATTCAACAGACCTCTAGAAAGTTGCAAACTTTCCCACATTTTCCTGTCTTCTTTTGAGCCTTCCAGACTGTTTCAGCCTCTGCCTGTTACCCAGTTTTAAAGCCGCTTTCACATTTTCAGGTGTCTTTTTAGCAGTACCCCCCTCTTGGTATCAGTTTACTGTATTTGTTCTCACGCTGCTGATAGAGACATACCCGAGACTGGGCATTTAGCAAAAGAAAGAGGTTTAATTGAGTTTACAGTTCCATGTCGCTGGGGAGGCCTCACAATTATGGCAGAAGGTAAAAGGCACATCTCACGTGGTAGCAGACAAGAGAAGAGAGCTTTTGCAGCGAATTCTCCCTTTTAAAACAATCAGATCTCGTGAGACTTACTATCATGAGAACAGCACAGGAAAGACCTGCCTCCATGATTCAGTTATCTCCCACCGGGCCCCACTCACAACATGCGAATTCAAGATGAGATTTGAGTGGGGACACAGCCAAGCCATATCAATTTCCAAGCAACATATTTGGATATTTAGTCTGGAAATGTAGTTACAAATGAGCAGTTCCAAATAGAAGAGAGCAGGTTACTTCAGCTTTGCACAAAAGCAGGTAAAGAGATATGCCTATATGTGAGGCCAGGACAACTAGAATATCATATTCCTTTTTTTAGAGGCGATAGGAAAGACTGCTTTCCTGGACCAGAGAAGCAGAAGTAGCCTTAGGAATTGCTGTGCTTTTTCCACTGCCAGTCCCCTGCTAATGATTATGGAGAAAAATGTAACTGAGACGCTTAGGTAGTAAGGAAGCTTCAGGGCTTAGGGAATGGGCACTCTGGTGATTGTTACACTTAGACAGTAAGCAAGTAATTGGTGAAGGATGTTTGTGACCTAGTGATGTGTAACCTGTATTTGTTATTTTTAGTCATCTGTAGCTGTCAATTTCCTGTTAAGTATGAGGTCCTTTAGCTCCAATATAAAATACACCACGTATGCAAAGGGGCTTACTAACGTTTAGTGAATTAGGTAACTAAGTCTTAAGCCCCATAGATCCTTCCAAACATGCAAAATGGGTTTGTTCTTCAGCTGGCACCGTGATCAGTCTCTACCATGTCTGCAGCCTGACATGCTACTTTGTATATTTGCTACTGAAGAGAGCACAGACATGCTACTTTGTAAAAGCAGTCTGTGTAGTAATTTTTTTTTTTTTTTTTTTTTTTGAGATGGAGTGTCGCTATGTTGCCTAGGCTGGAATGCAGTGGCGAAATCTGGGTTCACTGCAACCTCCACCTCCTGGATCAAGTGATTCTCCTGCCTCAGCCTCCCAAGTAGCTGGGATTACAGGTGCACACCACCATGCTTGGCTAATTTTTGTATTCGTAGTAGAGATGGGGTCTCACCATGTTGGTCAGGCTGGTCTCGAACTCCTGACCTTGTGATCTGCCCGCCTCGGCCTCCCAAAGTACTGGGATTATAGGCGTGAGCCACTGTGCCCAGCCACAGCAATTTTTTTTCTTAAAGAAAAGTTAGGACCCTTATTCTTCAAAGAAAATATGTACTGAATATATCTGACGTCATGCAAAGTATTTTTCCTTTTAGGAAACGAGCCCCGTATATTGCTTATCTCACTCGTTGTCGGCAAGGACTACAGACCACACAGGCTCACCTAGAAAGACTGTTGCAAAGGGTTCTGCGGGATAAAGAAGTGGCCAATCGATACTTTACCACTGTCTGTGTGAGATTACTGCTTGAGAGCAAAGAAAAGAAGATCAGGGAATTCATTCAAGGTAACTCAATATCTTTAAGCATCTCCTCAGCTGTAATACTGTTGGGAAGATTTGGAAATACTACTTTGTTTTGCTAGTTCAAGTATCTGCATGCCTTAAATACCCATTTATTTTATGGAATCTTAAACTTTGATGTCAAACCAGCATTTCTGTCTTGGATTGAATGTTTATAGTTTATTTTTTAAATTGGGGACATTTGGATTTATACAAATTGTCTCATTTTTTTTAAACTAAACATTTTTTTAGAAACATATTTTTATTATAAATTTCTTGCACTTTCACATATTTCTTACTTTCTCCTGGTTTAATTATATGGATACATGTTGTCCTAAAATAAACCACACTGATTAAGATCATGGTGTCTGCATAGCTGGTGATTAAAATTATTTATATAATTTCCTTTTTAAAATTATTCAGATAGTTTTTATTAAACTATTTAAAAATTCTTATTTTGCTTTGGAGACTTTCAGAAACTCACAGCAGCTGATGATAAAACTGCTCAGGTGGAAGATTTTTTGCAGTTTCTTTATGGTGCAATGGCCCAGGATGTCATATGGCAAAACGCGAGTGAAGAACAGCTTCAAGATGCACAGCTGGCCATTGAGCGAAGTGTGATGAACCGGATTTTCAAACTTGCTTTCTACCCTAATCAGGATGGGGACATACTTCGTGATCAGTGAGTACTTCTATGCTGAGTGCCTCTGTGGGACTACGTAGGGATCCTATCAGGTAACCCATATTTTAGGCAAGCTATATGTGTAACTTAGTATCTGATTGTAAAAGGAAATGCATCGGTTATCATTTTTCACCTGACAGAGTTACAGGATCAAAAAGAATGATAATACCTAGTTTTCAGGGATGTGGACAGTCAAGCTGGAAGGAGTAGAAATTGGTATGGCCTCTTTGGAAAGCACTGCTGTTTACTCTGCCTTAACTACTTTTCCCTTCCTTCCTGCGATTACATCTTACTCGTCCCTCAGGTCTTGACTGAAGTGTTGTTTTCCTGATGAAGCCACTCCTGACTAGGCTACATCCTGTTAGGGCTCTCTCAGGTCTGGGTGCCTTTCTTTAGCACTTGCCAGTTGCCATTTGACATCTGTTTAAGTCATAGTTTTTCAATCCAGCACTACTGACATTTGGGGCCAGACTGTTGATGATGTGGGAGGCTGTCCTACACATTATAGGATCTTCAGCAGGATCACTGGCCTCTACACACTAGATGCCAGTAATACCCCACCAATTGTGACAACCAAATGTCTTCAGACATTCCCAAATGGCCCTTAGGGGGGAGGGTGGCAAAATTCTCCCCTATTCTTTTTTTTTCTTCTTTTTTGTTTTTGAGACAGGGTCTCGTTTTGTCACCCAGGCTGGAGTGCAATGGCACAATCACAGCTCACTGAAGCCTCAACCTGCTGGGCTTATGTGACAAAGTGATCCTCCTTCCTTGGCCTCCCAGATCACCGGTACTATAGGTGCACATGTGACACTTGGCTGACTATGTATGTATGTATATGGAGTCTTGCTCTGTCACCCAGGCTGAGTGCAGTGGTACGATCTTGGCTCATTGCAACCTCTGCCTCCTGGGTTCAAGCAATTCTCCTGCCTCAGCCTCCCTAGTAGCTAGGACTACAGGCATGCGCCACCATGCCTGGCTAATTTTTTTTGTATTTTTAGTAGAAATGGGTTTTCTCCATGTTGGCCAGGCTGGTCTCGAACTCCTGACTTCAGGTGATCCCCCATCTTGGGTACCCAAAGTGCTGAGATAACAGGTGTGAGCCACTGTGTCCAGCCTTGTTTATTTTTTGTAGAGACAAGGTCTCATTGTGTTGCCCAGGCTGGTCTCAAACTGCTGGACTCAAGCAATCCTGGTTCAGCCTCCCAAAGTGCTGGGCTAAGAGCTGGGATTATAGGGCATGAGCCACCGCACCTGGGCCTCTCCCCTTTTCTTAATCACTGGTTTGTGTGATGGTTTGATGAATGTTCTCACCACACTGGCTTGTTCCCTCTGCAAGACCAGGAAATAATGCTTTTATTAACCACTCTAACAGCACCAGGCACAGTGCTTGGCTTCTAATGTATGTTTATTATATATTTATTAAGAATGAACAGCTGGCCGGGTACAGTGGCTTACACCCATAATCCCAGCACTTTGGGAGGCCGAGGTGGGTGGATCATCTGACGTCAGGAGTTCGAGACCAGCCTGGCCAACATGGTGAAACCCCTTCTCTACTAAAAATACAAAAATTAGCTGGCCGTGGTGGCAACGTGCCTGTAGTCCCAGCTGCTCAGGAGGCTGAGGCAGGAGTTGAATCTGGGAAGCAGAGGTTGCAGTGAGCCAAGATCACACCACTGCACTCCAGCCTGGGCAAGAGAGCGAGCTCTATCCTTAAAAATAAAAAACTTGGAAAAAATTAACCTGGAATGGTAATATTGGTTATTTTGGGGTAGTGAGACTCTGGAAGATTTTGCAGTCTTATTTTTACTCTTCTGTATTTTTTTCTTTTCTTTTCTTTTCTTTTTTTTTTTTTTTTT
>NW_016107531.1:3404744-3408477 GCF_001604975.1 Cebus imitator | reverse complement strand
TTTTTTGGAGACAGAGTTTTGCTCTGTCACCCAGGCTAGAGTGCAGTGGTGTGATGTCGACTCACTGCAACGTCCACCTCCTGGGTTCAAGCAGTTCTCCTTCCTCAGCCTCCTGAGTAGCTGGGATTACAGGCATGCACCACCACGCCCAGCTAATTTTTGTATTTTTAGTAGAACTGGGGTTTCATCATGTTGGCCAGGCTGTTCTTGAACTCCTTACCTCAAGTGATCTGCCCATCTTGGCCTCCCAAAGTGCTGGGATTACAGGCATGAGCCACCACGCCCAGCCTTCTGTATTTTCTTGAGCACTGCTTCACAACCCTGTTTCTGACCTCAAGCATGTTAAAGTTGTTACTGTCGTTCTTAGCAGTGATAGTGGCTTACTCTGCGTGACTCTCAGGTCTGTGTAATAGGATCTCCAGGTGTGGGTTATGTTTGTGTGAAATATTTTTCATGGAAATTTTCAGATGTTGCATAGATATTTGAGAGAATTCACTTTCCCGCGAAGTGGGTTAGGATCCTTCCAATCTGTCTTCCTCATTTGTTCATGGTCTCAGAGCATTTGACCCATCCCAGTCTTCTAAATACTCCAGATGGGGCCTGTTTTCTCTCCAGAGCACCAGTTTTTTTGGCTTTAGGCATAGAATAAGGAGTGGGGACATTCAAACCATATTGACTACAAAGAGCAGCTTTGAAGGAGATTATTTTTCCCCACCCTCCATGGCATTTCTGCAGGCTTTATAGAGTGTAGAAAGACAACAGAGGAATTGGAGAGAACATTAGCAGCCAGGAAGCTGGGTTCAGCCCCTCTACTGACACCTGTGTAGCCTAGGCAAGTCTTTTACCTTTTTAAGCCTACTTCTCTTCATCTACAAAATGAAAGGTTGGATGAATGGTGGAGGCCCTTCTCCGTGTAATTAATGTCTTTGATTTCTGGCTTTTGATCCTTCCACTTCCTCTCACTTTTTTCCCCCCCTCACTATCTTTTCCTCTACTTTACAAAATAATGTGTCCAAGCACTCCTACTAAGGGCTCCCTTCCTCTCTCCCTTGCCATGCTGTCTGATCCAGAGAGGAAAGACTCCCTCTCCTCCCTGCATCCCCTTGGCTCACTAAGTGTTTCTGAGCAGATTGGAAAGAATACTTATCTGAGATGCTCAACTCTTAGCTGTAATCCATATCTAGCAATAAGTCAACGTGTTTCAAATGTTTTGTAGAAATCAATGATGACTATTTGTGTACCTTATTTTCTGAAATGTATATTTACATTTGTATTTTGGGGTGTTTTCAGGGTTCTTCATGAACATATCCAGAGATTGTCTAAAGTAGTGACTGCAAATCACAGAGCTCTTCAGATACCAGAGGTAATATAGGTTTATATAGCATGGGTAATGTTAACTAAATGCTGCATGGTATTAATCCACATAATATTACCACGTTTTCAAGGAACTGAAATATGGTAAAATATAAAAAACCTGATTTGCACCCAAAGTAATTCAGTCTAACTGCAGAGTTCCCAAAGATGCTTCCAGAGGTTAAAATTCCCTAATCAGAAATAGTAGAAAGCCAGCTGGGAGGATCCCTTCCTTGAAGCCACTCCGTGCCCAGGCAGGGCTTCTCAAGCCAGCCCTGCTCTCAGGGGCAGTACCTCTCCATCAGTGTTTTTATAGTCAGGTTTCTGCAGAAATGTTTTGAAGAAGCAGGAGGCTGGTAGCACTCCAAAGAGTGAGAGAGAGAGATGCTGTCTCAGGAGAGGTCATTGCATCTGAATGTGATCTCAGATTACCTTTTAGTCATTGATATTAGCATTTCTGTCCTACACAATAACAAAACGGGAAATTTTCAGGCATTTGAGCTTTCTGGTTGTTTTTGTTACAACCCCCACTAATGAGACATTAATTAGCATAAAATTTTAAATGTCTTTGATTTTTTTAATCTGTTATTTCTAGAGGAAGTACTGCAACAATGGTACATAATTTTAAATTAACCTCCTTATCACACATGATAAATCTGGTTCCTGTGTAGAGCCAGTTTAAGCTAGTTTTAAGGAAAAGTCATCTTTTAGTAGTTTGTTTGTACTTCTGGAATCAGCTACTAAATGTAGAGAAGTTCCATTCTAGCTATTTAAGAAAGAGAATGATTTAAAATTTTGTGAGTTCTAGGTTCTGTACTGTTCTCTTTTTCTATTAATGGACATCTGAGTTAACTATTTTTAAATGCAAAGCAACTTACTTAAAAGTTTTTGCCTGGTGCGGTGGCTCATACCTATAATTAATTGCAGCACTTTGGGAGGCCGAGGAGGGCAGATCACCTGAGGTTGGGAGTTCGAGACCAGCCTGACCAACATGGAGAAACCCCATCTCTACTAAAAATACAAAATTAACCAGGCGTGGTGGTGCATGCCTGTAATCCCAGCTACTCCAGAGGCTGAGGCAGGAGAATTGCTTGAATTGTGGGTGGCGGAGGTTGCAGTGAGCCAAGATTGCACCATTGCACTCCAGCCTGGGCAAAAGGAGCGAAACTCCATCTCAAAAAAGAAAAGTTTTCAGTCTTTGGTGGAGGGGAAAGGGGCTTGCAATGTGGTTTTACCAAAGTAAAAAACAACCACATTGTCCTCTGCCTTCTGTCATGGAGGTTGCATTGGTCACTGCCCAGGATTGCCATTGGATTCAGAATCTGTGTATTGTCTATGGTCTCACCTAGGTTTATCTTCGAGAAGCACCGTGGCCATCTGCACAATCAGAAATCAGGACAATAAGTGCTTATAAAACCCCTCGGGACAAAGTACAGTGCATCCTGAGAATGTGCTCTACAATTATGAACCTCCTAAGCCTGGCCAATGAGGACTCTGTCCCTGGAGCGGATGACTTTGTTCCTGTGTTGGTGTTTGTGTTGATAAAGGTGGGCCCCTTACTACTATTATTTAAGGAGTTATGTGGAATTCTGAGCAGGTAGCACAGGGCTTCATGCAACGGTAGAGATGTTGGCTCTTTCCCAAGTCACAGGCTCTGGATTACGCAGAACGAAAATGCCTAATGTCAAGATTTGTTTTTTTTTTTGAGACAGGATCTCACTCTGTCACCGAGGCTGGAGTGCAGTAGTGTGAACTCAGCTCACTGCAGCCTTCCCTCCTGGGTTCAAGCAATTCTTGGCCTCAGCCACCCAAGTAGTTGGGATTACAGTCATACATCACCACTCCCAGCTATTTTTTTTGTATTTTTAGTAGAGACAGGGTTTCGCCATGTTGGCCAAGCTTGTCTTGTGGTCTCGAGCTGTTGGCCTCGAGTAATTCACCCACCTCAGCCTCCTGAAGTGTTGGGATTACAGACATGAGCCACTGTGCTTGCCAAGATTTGTTCTTACCTTAGGGTTTTCAAAAGAAAGGATGGGAGGAGTAGATTTCTAGATGAACATTTCAACTTTTAAAGCAGTGCCTGGGCTGGGCGCAGTGGCTCATGTCTGAAATCCCAATACTTTGAGAGGCCGAGGCACATGGATCATGAGTTCAGGAATTTAAGACCAGCCTGGTGAAACGCCATCTCTACTGAAAATACAAAAATTACCAGGCCCAGTGGCAGGCACCTGTAATTCCAGCTACTCGGGAGGCTGAGGCAGGAGAATTGCTTGAACTTGGGAGGCAGAGGTTGCAGTGAGCTGAGATCACACTGCTGCACTACAGCCTGGGCAAGACAGTGAGACTCCATTTCTACAAAAAAATTAAAAATTAGTCAGGC
>NW_016107531.1:3377174-3404718 GCF_001604975.1 Cebus imitator | reverse complement strand
AAAAAAAAAAAAAAAAGCGTGCCTGAAGTTCTTGGTTGGGGCTCGGTCTATAATTATTGAGTGAATGGGTGAGAGCTGATTCTTTTTATTGTGCCTTTACCATCTTCTTTCATATGGAATTCTTTGCAGTGCTTGTCATATAGGCTACCAAACTTAGCAATCATCTCTTTCCTTTTTAGCCTCTTATTTTGCAATTATAGTATAAAAGTGCTGACATCTCTAGTTCTTACTGACTTTAAAATTAAAGTTTCATCACTGGAATGGTTTATTTTGAACATTTTGAGGGTAACCATGCAGTTTGCGTGCACACAGCCACTAAATGATTATATCACTTGTGTTTTCCAGTCAGCTCAGCTCAGCTGTTGCAGTTTAAAGTGTGTGTGACATACGTCTTACTATTTCTTAGCGTTGTGACATTTCTACAACCTGAACTCTTAGCTTGGAGGCAGAAACCCACGGGCCATGGGTTGGCCATCACAGCTTCTCCTGTTGGCCATTGCTCTTGGCTTCTACAAGTGAGGAATCTAGTTCCTGTGTAGAGCCAGTTTAAGCTAGTTTTAAGGAAAAGCCTTGGCTCTTCCTCTTAACCATTTTAGCAGCCTGTGCCCTTTCTCACCACATGTTGAAGGTTAAAAAAAAAAAGGAGATGTTCTCTGTTACATCTGGCAACAGAGGGCATATCATCTTTTTTAGCTTTTTCTTTATCAGCTGATTCTCCCTGGACTTACCAGATATAACTCAATTTGCTTATAGCATTTATTTTGTTATCTAACATTCTAAAAACCTGGGATGCTGAGTAAAACCATAGCCTTCTTAGAAACCAGTGAGGCTAAGTGACTTGCAAGGATAGAAACCTCTAGATGGATTAGCTGAGATTAGAACTTGGGTTGCCTTTCCAACATATTATTGCTACTCATGGAAACTAGAGTTTACAGGTTACTTCAAAAAAATAACTTTGGGATTGTTTTCAAAAAGATTGTTATGTCTTTGATAGAAGAACATTCAAAGAACCCTTAAATGATTTTGACAGAGCTATGACATCTGAGTAATTGACTCTTTTTTATTTTTCACTTCTCTAGGCAAATCCACCCTGTTTGCTGTCCACTGTGCAGTATATCAGTAGCTTTTATGCTAGCTGTCTGTCTGGAGAGGAGTCCTATTGGTGGATGCAGTTCACAGCAGCAGTAGAATTCATTAAAACCATCGATGACCGAAAGTAACCAAGACCAGGGCTCACCAAGGCAGCAGACTGTTAGTCAGACAAACAGATCTCTAAGAAAGCGCATCAGCTGCTTTGAAGGGTGAAGATTGTTTTGTATAATATTGTACATCATCAGGCATTTTAAAGCAGATCTTTACTAAACAGGTTAATGAGCTAACAAGCAGGTTCTCTCGTCTTTGGGCTCTTTCCTTTCTGAGTTGCATATTCTATTTTCTTGTCCCCAAGTAGAGACTAGTACTACAAAAAGGGACCACGTTTTTCAGGTAATTTCTAAATATTAAAAAACAGAAAAAAAAATCTTAGAAAATTTCTAGACCCCCATTCTAGATCCCCTTTCTTTCCTTTTATTTTAAAAAAGAACAGTACTCCTCTTTTAAGATGCTATCTTATTAATATGCATCTAATGGAAAGAAGACATGAGTTGCACTGAGGATTATAATAGTGGTGCATTAGTGGCATTACCTATAAATACACTCACCTAAATTGAAAAGCTAAGAAGGAAATGTAAATATAATATATATTTATATTTGATGTAATATGGACATCTGCAGATTCTAATAAACAAGGACTATTGCTGATAGTAGGCCGTGACATACTGTCTTGTGAAATGGTTTCCTTGACAAAATTTAAGCTGAGCTTAAAAGCAAAAAACAAGAAGTACACAGAAATATTTATTAAAGTGTAATACAGTTTATCGAACTTTCTAGGTATGGAGTTTGACGCACAGGGCTGCCTTTAATGAGTGTGAAAGTCACTAAGTCACGCAGACATCTCACCTTGGAAGTTTGTGAGCCTGCATGTAGGGGATAGACTGATTACCATACATGGTAAAAAGGAACAGTGGATAGCTAATACTTATGGTGGTTCTTCTCCTCTGAAATAATATACTGCAGAAATCCCAGACAGAGCTCCTTACAACCTTTAATTGTAATATATTTTTGATGATTATTCACATTGAATGCACAGACCAGGAATTCAGTGAATGTCATTTTTTTAAAAAACTAATTTGTATTGTCTGCTCTAGTGATACAAGTTTTACTAGCTATAAACTATTTTAATCAACCATTCTATTCTTATGGAAAAAAATCTATTTTGGCAGGTTTCTGTGCCTTTATTTCCCTCTTCTGAAAAAAAGTCTGTGTTTTCATAGTTTGATTTGCATTGTATATCAATAATTAATCAGAAATGGGTTTTGGTGCCTAAAAAATTGGCCAAGGAGGCATACCAAAGGTTCAAGCACAAGTCTTGTACATGGACCATCACTGTCTGGTTTCACTTTGTATGTTTCCTAACAAACTCAGCCCCATACTTGAGTCCCTTGTTGTTTGCAGCACTTCCAGGCATCTTTTAAGGAAACTGTGACAAACAGCCTCAGGCAGATGAATTTGGAGGTTGTCTGCTGTCTGCCTCTGAGATCTCCATGTCTGGGGTTGCCTAAAGAAACTAGATTTTCTTTTTTTTTTTGAGACTGAGTCTCGCTCTGTTGCCCAGGCTGGAGTGCAGTGGTGCGATCTCAGCTCACTGTAACCTCCACCTCCCGGATTCAAGCAATTCCCCTGCCTCAGTCTCCTGAGTAGCTGGGACTACAGGTGTGCACCACCATGCCCAGCTAATTTTTGTATTTTTAGTAGATATGGGGTTTCACCGTGTTGGCCAGGATGGTCTCAATCTTCTGACCTCTCGTGATCCACCCACCTGGGCCTCCCAAATTGTGGAGATGATAGGTGTGAGCCACCGTGCCTGGCCAGAAACTAGATTTTCTTCATGCCTCCACCCCTTCTCATTAAGTTACTTTACAATACCAAAATAACAAATTGCATAGGAGTGTAGGATGTGGTTTCTGCCTTCTAGGGAGAGATCAGAATTAAACTAGTACTATGAAATGTTCTTTTGAATGTTAGGTCAAGAAATCCTTGTAGTCATGTACTTCATGGGCTGTAACTGTCAAACTTGCCTAGTGTCACAAGTTAAATCTCATCATAAATACATCATGAAGGCCAGCTGTGTGGTTTTTTGAGACCTAGATGGCAGTCCATTTACTTTAGCATTTGATTCAGTAAATGTTAAGCAGCAGCAGACTTTGAATGGTTGAAATTCATTGTTACAGGATTTAACTCATAAACCGAGAGGTTTTTTTTTCTCCGCAATGGTTGCTAAGTCTATTCCATGTTAACACTGTGGAAATAAATATGAAGATGTGGACATTGCATCAGGGCTCTTTTCTGTGGAAGAGAAAGTGGTGGGATTGGGGTGAAGAGAAGGTGTTGGGATTGGAGGCAGGAGAAAGGGCGGGCTCTGCAGTGTTGGAGCCGGGGCTGAGGGTAGAGCCCCAGAGATTTGGCATCTGTGACACCTCTGAAACAGATAAGGTGCTCATGACTCCACAGCTGGCAGAGGAGCACAGCACAGCTGTTTCAGGGGCAGCTAAGTTTCCCTCTGAAAATCCTGTCAGGAGCAAGGACTACTTTGGCATTAACCATCACTGGTTTGATTTCTTGACAGGTACGTGAGATGGGGAGTGATCTGATTTTTTTTTATCAGGAAAGAGGAATAGTTGTTCCCTAAATGTTTCTTCCTTCACTGCCCTCCACTACTTGTTTTACATGAAAGATTAGTGCGAAAGTGCAAAATCAGCCCAGGAAACATTTAGTGGCCACAAATTACTACATAGAATTTACAAAGTTACTGGATGTTAAATGGAGAGAGAGTTGGCTCAGCTCCCCTGAAATCTTGTAGGATTAATTTATCTGAGGAAGGCCGGGCGTGGTGGCTCACTCCTGTAATCCAAGCACTTTGGAGGCCAAGGTGGGCGGATCACCTGAGGTCAGGAGTCCAAGACCAGCCTGACCAACATGGTGAAACCCCGTCTTTAAAAATAGTAATAATTTTTTAAAAATTATCTGAGGAAAATAAAAATCTGTTTGCATTTTGTATTGATATTATGCTTTTAGAAGTATAGCTAGTGCTTGACTTACGACCACGATTGGTTCCGACAGACCGGTCATAACACGATTTGGCCGTAAGTTGAGTAGGCTATATGCACAGTACTGTGAAATGATGTTATAAAAATCTTTAAGTCATTTTATCATAATTTGCTTTCATTATTGTTATATATCATAATTTTCTTTGTTCATTTTATGCCATTTGTATCATCTCTATACCATTTTGTTTCTTATTTTTACATTTGTCAGGTTTAAGTAAAACTGCATTACCAGCACAACTGGTTTAACATTTGCAAAACATACAAAATTACAAAATACAGTTGCATACAAAAATACAAAATACAGGTGTAAAAAATACCATAGGAAACATTTTCCCAATTGCAAAACATAGCAAAATATATAAACATGTACGAAACATTTTATTGGCCCCTGGTGCTTGGCTGCGGATTGTTGATGTTGTCATCTGAGGCAGCAGTTGGGGTTACCAGAGTTGGTTTTTTCGTAAACATGGTGAGTTTTGTCTGAATTGTGTTCCTTTTTTTCTTCATAAATTTCATGATATGGACGAAATACATCGTGCGCCATCTGTTCAATCCTTGCAAATCGTTCGATGTTTGGGTCCATTGCTTCGAAATGTATAAGAAGTTTATTCAGTAAAGATAAACCGTCTGATAATCTCTTAGTGGTGAACTTTCTTTCTGGCTCCTCCTCTTCTTTCTCTGCTTCTCTTCTTTCTTCTTTCACCACTCTTTCTTCTTCCAGTTCGATTAGCTCTTCATTTGTAAGTTCTCCGGATTCTTTGTCTAGCAACTCTTTGACATCTTCCATTTTACACTCCAAAGAAAGGTCTTTAGCGAGTTTTACTATTTTTTCCCAAATCGTTTCAAGTTCATGTTCACTGTCAAATCTGTCAAAATCATTAACATAGCGCTTAACACAATTTTTCCAGATGCCATTCATGCACTTTGTCGTCACAGCCTCCCAGGCGGTAGCAATATTCTTGATACACATCAAAATGCAGTGTTTCCACAAATCTTGCAATGTTAGTTCTGAGTCAGCATCTATAGCAGATATTGCTTGAGTGAAGGTGGTTCGGTGATAGTTGGCCTTTAATGTAGCAATCGAACCTTGATCCATAGGCTGGATGAGTGGAGTCGTGTTTGGCGGAAGAAAAACAAATTTTACATCTGGATGGAGATCACCTAGATGTGGTGGGTGTCCAGGCGCATTATCGAGTAGCAATAAAATCTTGAATATCTTTCTCCAAACAATATTCTCGAACTTGAGGAATAAAACAGTTCATAAACCAGTCTTCAAACAATCCTTGTGTCATCCATGCTTTACGTTGAGAACGAAAGTAGACGGGGCAGTGTGTGCTTGTTAACATTCTTGAATGCATGCGGGTTGTCTGATAAATTAAGAATGGCTTCAGCTTAAACCCTGCGATGTTCCCGCCAAGCAGCAGAGTTAGCCTATCCTTAAATGCTTTAAATCCCGGCATGTTTTTGGCCTCTTTGTGAATATATGTGCGTGCTGGGATCCGTTTCCAAAATAATCCAGTTTCATCAACATTGAAAATCTGTTCTGCTAGATATCCCTCATCTGTAATTAATTCATCCAGACTATCAACAAACGTACGTGCTCCTTCCTCATCCGCACTCGCTGCTTCTCCAGTCACTCGAACACTATGCATTTGGAATCTTTTCTTGAATCTCTGGAACCAGCCAGTGCTTGCTACAAATTCTTGACTGTAATCTTCTCCAGCATCCTCCTTCAGAGTCTGAAATAGACTTCTCATCTTCATCTGCACAGTAAAAAGACTTAATGGTGTCCATTTTTTAATTTGGTCTTCCATCCAAACATATAGCAGTTTCTCCATTTCGTGGATGGGCCCGCTTCGTTGCTTTGTTATAACTGTTGATCGCATGGGTGCAGAACCTTTCACAGCTTCACGAATTCTTTATCTTTCAAAATCCTTGACACAGTCGAGTGAGATAACTTCGTATCACGTGCGATCACATTCACTTTCTTTCCTCCTTCGTACTGCTTAATTACCTTCATTTTCGTGTCGAGATCGATGGCCTTTCTTTCCTTCTTGGCAGGCTGAGGCGTAGACAAAGACAATTTCCTCTTGGTAGACATCTTGGGAGGGGTTTGATGAAAAATATCCAAGACACAAAACACAAATTGCTGTACCGAGTCTGGGATAACAGTTGAAATGGTGCATGCGGAGATGGTAGTGCTGCCGGAAGCTGGTCTGCGCTGTCATACGCCCAGCTGGGCAATGTTTGCGCTGCCAGACGCGGAGCAGTCGTGGCTAGTGATTGTGGTCGTAAAGGCGAATGGTTATAAGTTGCATAGGTCGTAAGTCGATCAATACCTGTAATAGAAATACAAGTTGAAGATTATCTTTACTTACACAATTACATTTTAATTTTCCTTGAGACAGTCTTGCCCTGTCGCCTAGTCTGGAGTGCAGTGGTGCGATCTTGGCCCACTGCAACCTCTGTCTCCCAGTCTCAAGTGATTCTCATGCCTCAGCCTCCCTATTCGCTCAGATTACAGGTATGCACCACCACACCCAGCTAATTTTTGTATTTTTTTGTAGAGACAGGGTTTTGCCATGTTGGTCAGGCTGGTCTCGAACTCCTGCCCTTAAGTGATCCGCCTGCCTTGGCCTCCCAAAGTGCTGGGATTATAGGTGTGAGCCACTGTGTCCAGCCACGTTGTATATATATTATGTACAATATATATGTATATATATTATATACGATATTATATATACAATTTTGTGGCTGGACACAGTGGCTCACGCCTATAATCCTAGCTGTTGGACATGTTTAAAATGTTTGACGGGTTTAAATATATATATACACACACACCATTATATTTAAATCTGTCAAACATTTTGCTTTCTCCATTTTAGGTAAAATCTCAGCCACAGTAATTGCTTTCTTCTGCATTTTCTTTATAAAAACTTGCTTATGAAAGTCTTCTTATACAGATAGTTAAATCGCTGTTGTAGGAGAATCAGGTTTTCTGAGGGATTGCAAATAGATGTGCTGCATGGTTTTTCTTTTCCTGTGTCCTGGAAGCCTTTGTTTAAAGTAGGCTTTATAAATGTGTCCCTGAGGTGCATAAGCAAGAGAACAATCCCAGCCCTAGCACAGGGACTGTGTTCTTACCATAAGAATCTATAGCTGACTGATATGCTGACCCTGGGCACTCTTTTTCCTATTGCTTGCCATGGGAATTTCAGTTTGGCCCAAGTAAGGTCAACTAGGTTTTGACCCAAGTATGGTCATAGGTTTCCTGTGTGATTGGGTGTAAGGAGGGAAAGTCATACACTCAGAATTACTATTGGATTGCATAGAAGTGATGGAAGTGTAGTGGGGTTCACGTCCTCAATTGGTGCTTCCTAGATTTTTCTCTCCTGACTCTTCCTGCTTTGTTTCTTTAAAGAAAAATCTGTTCTCCCTCTTTTTAAATATTTAAGTCTAACAAGTTTATTTTGTACGTAATTGCTTTAATTTTGAGGGAAGTAAATCTGAAACAGTCTTGAAGCCCAAAGGATTTTTAGTAAGTGGATTAACAGTGATGAGATGTTTGATATTTAAATGCCAAAAATGCTTGAGAACTTTGGCAGGTTAATAATTACTTAATATATTTTAGAATGTAGGTTACTCAGAAAGTAGTAGGACAAGGAATAGCTTTATTACTCTTGAGAACACTTGGGGAAATGAAAATATAGTTTGCTTCAGTGTTAAGTTGTGGTTTAGCTGTGGAGTGACCCTGGAGCTACTTTGTCCCACAGGCCTGAGGTCAGCAAGGGTTAAATTCAAGAGAGTGGAGGTCTCCACTTGGATAATGGCAGATAGTGTGGGTAGGAACCACACACCGGGGGAATTCATCTCTGTCAAATTAATACTCTCCTGTCCACTGGATTCTTCTTGTGCTTCATCTGGATTAAAAAGCTGTACTGCCTCTTGAAACTGATAAAACCTTTCCATAAGTCTCAATGAGCTTGCACAATCTTGTATATGTACAGGAAACCCACCTGTCTCCTAATGTGATTAGTACTGTAAAACATTCTATAAAACTGATTAAAAGAGGGAGAGCAGTTTGATTCACTGGGTTTTATGTTTCTATCATCTATTTTATATTTTATATTCAGAAGCATTTCTGAAAATATTTGACTTCCTAATGTTCTGATGTTCTCAATGAATTCATACTCATCATTTTCATCTGAACAGTAAGGGTGTTTGCTACGTGTGGCACAAGAAGGAACTAGAATGACCTAGCAGTAACTAACACGTGAAGATCTAGGGCTTTTTTTTTTTTTTTTTTTTTTTGAGACAGAGTCTGGCCTAGGCTGGAGTGCAGTGGCAGGATCTTGGCTCACTGCAACTTCTGCCTTCTGGGCTCAAGCAAGTGTCTGGCCTCAGCCTCCCAAGTAGCTGGGACTACAGGCACACACCACCACACTTGGCTAATTTTTGTATTTTCTGTAGAGACAGGGTTTTGCCATGTTGCCCAGGTTGGTCTCAAACTCCTGAGCTCAAGCGATCTGCTTGCCTCAGCCTCTCATACAGGCATGAGCCCTTCATCTATAGATTTAACAGTTTCTGCCTGGTGCCTATATTTGGTAGCTATTCTTTATTTTTCCTTCCGAAAGCAAAAGTGTTGCCATCTTATCACAATATTCACTTAAGCCTTTACTAATATTTTCAGCCAAGGGAAGTTACTTTTGAGAAGGAGTACTAGCTCACTCTTCAGGCTTCCCTTGCTGGTGGGAAGGCGCTTTTCTTCTATTGATTGTACTTCATTTAGAAGGAAATAGTTAAGAACTTGCTTAGGGCCTCTTTTCATTTACTCTCTTCAGTTTTTGTTTTTTTGTTTTGTTTTGGTTTTGTTTTTTGAGACAGTTTCACTCTTATTACACAGGCTGGAGTGCAGTGGCAGGATCTCGGCTCAGTGCAACCTCCACCTCTCAGGTTCAAGCGATTTTCCTGCCTCAGCCTCCTGAGTGGCTGAAATACAGGCATAGTAAACACAGTGCCACCACGCCTGCCTAATTTTTTATTTTTAGTAGAGACAGGGTTTTACTATGTTGGTCAGGCTGGTCTTGAATCCCTGACCTCAGATGATTTGCCTGTCTCGGCTTCCCAAAGTGCTGGGATTACAGGCATAAGCCACTGTGTCTTGCCCCCTCTTCAATATTAAAACAAGTGCTATGACGCCTAAAACCGAAAATAGCATTCAGCTTTTCTTGCCAACTTGGAATTTACCTATGTCGCTTGGACTCCTGTTATTGTACCCACCCAACCCTTTCTGCAAGTACAGGGCTCCGTAGCTTTTCGCCAGAGGTTGCTGAGCAACTGACAGTAGCTTCACTAGCCTGCCTGCCATACTGCTGCAAATTGGGCGGTGATTCTGTAGAGAAAACAGGGCTGAAGCTGCTCTTGGCCGTAAATGTGTCCTCCACCTAAGGATTGAAGTATCCAAGAATTCTTTCCATCCACTTAGGGTAGTAGAATATAGCCCATGGATTTTTAAAAAAAAAAGAAAGAAAGGGCCAGGTGTGGTGACTCACACCTGTAATCCCAGCACTTTGAGAGGCTAAGGCAGGTGGGTCACCTGAGGTTGGGAGTTCGAGACCAGCCTGACCAAGATGGAGAAGTCCCATCTCTATTAAAAATACAAAATTGGCTGGGCATGGTGGCATATGCCTGTAATCCCAGCTACTTGGGAGGCTGAGACAAGAGAATTGCTTGAATCTAGGAGGCAGAGGTTGTGGTGAGCTGAGATTGTGCAATTGCATTCCAGCTTGGGCAACAAGAGTGAAACAACATCTAAAAAAAAAAAAAAAAAAAGACCCATGGCCAGAGAGGGTGTTTTAGCTTATGCCTGTAATCTCAGCACTTTGGGAAACTGAGGTGGGGGGATCGCTTGAGCTCAGGAGTTTGAGACCAGCCTGGGAAAAATGAGACCTGGTCTGTACAAAAAAAATTTAAAAAATAAGCCAGGCATGGTGGTGTGTGCCTATAGTCCCAGCTACTTGGGAGGCTGAGGTGGGAGGATGGCTTGAGCCCAGGAGTTCCAGGCTACAGATTGGGCCACTGTGTTCCAGCCTGAGCAACAGAGCAAGACCTTGTCTCTAAAAAAAGAAAAAGGCCAGGCGTGGTGGCTCACGCCTGTAATCCCAGCACTTTGGGAGGCTGAGGCAGGCGGATCACAAGGTCAGGAGGTCAAGACCATCTGGTTAACACAGTGAAACCCCATCTTTACTAAAAATACAAAAAATTAGTTGGGCATGGTGGTGCACACCTGTAGTGTCAGCTACTCGGGAGGCTGAGGCAGGGCTTGAACCCGGGAAGAGAAGGTTGCATTGAGCCAAGATCACGCTACTGCTCTCCAGCCTGGCAACAGATCAAGATTCTGTCTAAAAAAAAAAAAAATACAAACCATATAGGCTGTTGTGGGGATCCAGAACACTTTCTACATTTTATGCTGAAGCGGAAACAGCTCTCAGCTCCAAGTCCTTGGACCTGTTGTAAACAATGAATGTGAAAACCATGGTAATCTTATTTCTGTTGAGTGTTTAGGAATTCAGCATATTGCTGGCCCAAAAATATGCTGTGACCCACCCTGACCAACTAGATCATCTTTGGGGATGGGGCCTAGGAATTGGTGCTCTAGGGAGTTCTACTATAAACTGTTTCCTGCCGGGCATGGTGGCTCACGCCTGTAATCCCAGAACTTTGAGAGGCTGAGGTGGGCGGATCACGAGGAGTTTGAGAACAGCCTGGCCAATATGGTGAAACCCTGTCTCTATTAAAAATACAAAAATTAGCTGGTGTGAATGCAAGCGCCTATAGTCCCAGCTACTCAGGAGGCTGAGGCAGGAGAATCGCTTGAACCCCGGAGGCAGAAGTTGCAGTGAGCGGAGATCGCACCACTGCACTCCAGCCTGGGCGACAAGAGTGATACTCCATCTCAAAAAACAGAAACAAAACTGTTTTCCAAACTTCCCTGTTAAGAATCACTTGGTATTCTTGTTGGTATATTAGAGTTCATAGGGGAGGGAACCAGGAATCTTTAAACAAGTCCTCCAGGTGACTTATTTTCCAGGGAGTTTTTGTTTTTGTTTTTGAGACAGGGTATTACCCTGTCGCCCAGGCTGGAGCGCAGTGGCCTGATCCTAGTTCACTGCAGTCTCAAACTCCTGGGCTCAAGTGATCCTCCTGCCTCAGTCTCCTAGGTAGCTGGGACTACAGGTGCATGCCACAACACTTGGCTAATTTCAGAAATTTTTTGCGGAAATGGGATCTTGCTATGTTGCCTGCTCTAGTCTTGAACTCCTGGTCTCAAGTGATTTTCCTGCCTCAGCTTCCCAAAGTACTGGGATTACAGGCAGGAGCTACCATGCCCAGCCTCTCCAAGAGAGTTTGAGACCTTGTACTTCATGAAGAATGAACCACTGGCCTGCCTACCTGCACCGCTCAGCTGGGGAGGTTCATAAAACTAAGACTCATGATCCCACCCCTTACCCATTGAATCAATTTCTTGGAAAGACGCCAGGAATCTGCATTTCTAGCAAGCTCCCCATCTGACTCAAGCCCATGAAAATGTGTGAAAATGTGTGATCCACTGTGAAAGTGGCTAACTCTTAAGCACTTGGCTCCATAGCTCTCAAGGGTAATAGGTATGAATGAGAGAAGGCCCTTTTAAAGGATGAGAACTCGGTCAGGCGAAGTGGCTCATGCCTGTAATCTCAGCACTTTGGGAGGCTAAGGCGGGCAGATCACCTGAGGTCAGGAGTTAGACCAGCCTGGTGGTCAACATGATGAAACCCTGTCTCTACTAAAACTACAAAAATCAGCCGGGCATGGTGACGCATGCCCGTAGTCCCAGCTACTTGGGAGGCTGAGCCAGAAGAATGACTTGAACCTGGGAAGAGGAGGTTTCAGTGAGCCAAGATCATGCCATTGCACTCCATCTTGGGCAACAGTATGAGACTCCATCTAAAGGAAGAGAAAAGAGCCTACAGCCAATCCAATGACTCCTTTAACGGTAGCTCTGTTTATATGTTTAGAATGAACTATTTTCTTCACTCATAATCTGCCTGTTATGTAACACTCTTTCCTTAGCCTCAAATTACTAAACATTTCCAGAGAATCATGGTGTTCAATGACATACTCAAATTTCTATATGAAAAATTCTTAGAATCTAATCTGCCTGTGTTTAAGCTTTTAAAATAGTTGGGTTGGTTTGTTTGTTTTGAGACAGAGTCTCACTTTGTCACCCAGGCTGGAGTGCAGTGGTGCTATCTCAGCTCATTGCAACCTCTGCCTCCCAGGTTCAAGTGATTCTCCTGCCTCAGCCTCCTGAGTAGCGGGACTACAGGCACATGCCACCATGCTTGGCTAATTTTTGTATTTTTAGTAGAGACGGGTGTTTCACTGTGTTGGCCAAGCTGGTCTCGAACTCCTGACCTCAAGTGATCACCTGCCTTGGCCTCCCAAAGGGCTGGGATTACAGGTGTGAGCCACCAAGCCCGGCTAGTTGTTTAATTGTGACTGAGTTTTGTGTTCGTTCATAACTGGTGTCCCATGGGAAATAACTTGTGTTAGTTCCCACAGCCCTTGACCTTGACTTGACTTTTGCTTCTGCAGTGCTGCTTAGCTTGCCTCTGCTGAAAGTAAAAGAATTTCTCCTCTCCTACTTCTCCTCCCACAGTCGATGTGTGGACTTCCACGCCTGGATTCCCTCCCCTAGGTCCCTTTACATCTTCATCACTGGCAACCCTATTTTCCTTTTCGTGTGGCTGTGGTGGTGACAGCGGGAGGCTGCGTCTGCTGCTGCTGCTTTGGGGCAGCACGCTGTGAGGAGGAGAGCACAATGGAAGGGGACAGATGACAGGAAGTGCTTAGGGCCATCCGACTGGCACAGCGACCTCAGGGATGCCCCCACCGCAAGCCCCTCCACAGCAAAGTGGGCCACACCAATGAGCCTGAACTGGTCCTGTCCCTCCCTGGGCCACTCCTGCCATTACTGAAAAGCCACAGGTTCTGAGTGGTGTTTGGTTATGTTGCCAGGTTCAGGAAGTGGAAGGGGGATCTAATTTGATCTCTGCCTCTATCTAACCAGACCTACAGCAAGTGGTAACTCCTTTGAAGGGCATTTCCTGATCTGGGCTTTATCACCCCACAGATCCCCTGAAGTCTCTAGTTTTACCCTCTATGTAAAATCTTGAACTATTTCTCCTGTACTAGCATTTAATGGAGAGGTGTGGTTAAAGTGCAGGGGCACAGGAGACTGCCAGGAGCACAAGGGTGTTTGGAACCCTTGATCAGGGAGGCTGCCCACTGAGCTTACTCAAGAGGGGACTCAGCAGTCTTGCCAGTAAACACAAGTTCAGGCCCCAAGCTGCTTCTTTTTTTTTGAGACAGAGTTTAGCTCTGTTGCCCAGGCTGGACGATTTTGGCTCACTGCAACCTCCATCTCCTGGTTTCAAGTGATTCTGTTGCCTCAGCCTCCCGAGTAGCTGGGATGACAGATGCATGCCGCCATGCCCGGCTAATTTTTGTGTTTTTAGTAGAGATGGGGTTTCACCATGTTGGCCAGACTGATTTCGAACTCCCGACCTCAGGTGATCCGCCTACCTCGGCCTCCCAAAGTGCTGGGATTACAGGCGTGAGCCACTGTGCCTGGCCCAAGCTTCTTTGTAACCTGGTATATTGTGGGTGAGGAGACAGGCCAGGAAATCTTGGAAAGACACCTCCTCTGACACGGTCCAGAAGGGCACTTGCCAAGGAGGTTCTGTGCTGGCCTCCCCAGGAGTACAGGGACCACCCAGGGCAGTCACTCAGAGCCCTTTTTGATTGTTACTTTTTTTTTTTTTTTTTTTTTTTGAGACAGGATCTTGCTCTGTCACCCAGGCTGGCGTGCAGTGGTGAGATCATGGCTCACTGCAGCCTCAACCTTCCAGGCTCACGTGATCCTCCCGCCTCAGCCTCCTGAGTAGCCAGGACTACAGGTGCATGCCACCTCACCTGGCTAATTTTTTGTAGATAGGGGTCTCGCTATGTTGCCTAGGCTGGTCTCCAACTCCTGGGTTCAAGCTGTCCTCCTGCCTCAGCCTCCAAAAGTGCTGGGATTACAGGTGTGAGCTACTGTGCCTGGCCACTGTTCATTTTTTATTGTTATAATAGCTTAATGGGAGAAGAAAAAATTGTGGTCAATACATGTATGAAAATTAAGAAGATTGTGTTTTAGATTGATTTGCAGGATCTTTTTTTTAAGTCCTCCTGCCTTTTTTCCCTCAGCATGGTTCTTGAGCATCAATCAATGATTGGCGGTCACTTCTAGCAAGTCTTTTGCGTCATTTATTTTGGTTGCTAAGTGAGGAGATGCACCTTTATCTGGGTGATTCAAAACCACAATTCTCCTATGAGCTGCTCTAATCTTAGCCTTGCCAGCAGGTGAGCTTACACCTAAATTAACACTAGCTTTTCTCTTACTTATTTTCTGTTGAAATCTTCCTTTGTAATAGGATGAAAGGCTAGCAGTTAAAAGCTTCTCTGCCATTTCTGTGATCCTTGTTCTAGAGGTTTCCAGGACTGTGACACATAGCGACCTGCAAAGGCAAGAGCTGCAGCACCCCGCCCTGCAGCACCCAGCCCTGCAGCACTCAGCCCTGCAGCACCCCGCCCTGCAGCACCCAGCCCTGCAGCACCCAGCCCTGCAGCTGTCACACTTTGTGTCAGTCCCTGCTGGTTGATATCTGCGTCTGGCCGAGGCATTTGGCTAAGGGTAGCAAGTAGTCAGTGGGGCGCAGCCCCTTGCTGGCGGGGGTGACTCCACCATGAGCAGCCAAGAGAACCCATTTTTAATTTTATTCGAGTTTCAGGAGGTACCTGTGCTTGTCTGTTACGTGGGTATTGCATGCAACATGATGAGGTTTGGGTTTCTAGCATACCCATCACCCACATATTGGACACTGTACCCAGGAGGCAGTTTATCAACTCACAGGCTGGGCTGTGAACTCAAGTCCCTTTCCGGTGTGGTCATAAACGGTAACCACAGTGAAGTGATTCCTGACACGTGATGCCTTTCCGGGTCCACAAACTTTCATCCCTACGTGCCCCACCCTGCACGCCGCTTGTTACTCATGCCTGTCACTGCCCAGCCTTCTTTACTGGCTCAGTCTCTGGATTGCCCAGACCTCCTGAGAAGCCCTTGGGAAATGTCTCTTTTGTGTCATGTGTGTGCATGGCAGGGTCTCATTCTGTCGCCTATGCTGGAGTGCAGTGGCACAATCTCCACTCACTGCAACCTCTGCCTCGGGTTCAAGCAATTCTCCTGCCTCAGCCTCCCGCGAAGCTGGGACTACAAACTCACACAACCATACCTGGCTAATTTTTGTATTTTTGGTAGAGATGTGTTTCACCATGTTGGCCAGGCTGCTCTTGAACTCCTAAGACCTCAAGTGATCCACCCTCCTCGGCCTCCCAAAGTGCTGGGATTACAGGTGTGAGCCACTGCTCCTGGCCAAAAAATGTCTCTTAAACCTGTCCCCCACTGCCACAGCCAGTTTTCCCACCTCTACGATCACAACTACTTCCTGGTCTCCCTGCCTCCCTCTCACCCCTTCTCCTAGGTGCCCTTAGAATTCGTCAAGTCTGAGCAGATTCCTCTTCTGCCTAAAACCTTCTCTTTTCTACCTAGGTTCCATCTTGCCTTCTCAGCCACATGCCTCTGGCCCTTCTCCTTCCCTCCAGCCAGCCCCACTCCAGCCCCTAAAAACCATCACGTTTCCCCAGAGTGCTGCACCTTGCCAGTCCCTAGGCCTGTGCTGCTGGCCAGATCTGACTACCTCCCCCAAAATCCTCCCCCAAAGGCCTGCCTCAGATGGCCCTTCTGGAGGAAAACCCCAGGTGCCCCCTCCTGCCTCCCTCCTCAATGAGGCCTCATCCCCACCCCTCTCCAGAGCAGTGCTTTCTCTGGGGATGGCATGACCCCAAATGACAGGTGTCCCTAATGTTTGCAGATGGGGATGGATGAGAGGCAGAAAGCAGCCCTTTGGGGCAGGGCAGGGATTCCACGATTTTTTCCTTCCAAATTCAGCCCCTGCTGGGACAGGGACTATCTCCGTTGTGGTAGTTCTTCACATCCTCTGGGAAGACAGAGTGCCCCAAAGCCTTTGATCTCCACTGGGTAGAATTAGGGGTGCAGAGGCTGTGCCACACCAGGTCGCCTTTCCTGCTGTGTCTGCTCCCACCCCACCAAGCATAGGGTAGGATGAGGATGCCAGCGGCCCAGCTCCATGCCTGTCTGGGTTGCACCCCTGATCACACCAAAGCCTCTTGTCTGTTTATGGCCCCTTATCTGGCTAGCAGGGTTTAATTTTACTCTGGGAAGGTGGGATTTTTGTCCCTATTTACTTATTATTTTTAATTCATTATCTTTAGGTGGCACCTACAAACCAGTATCCTCTGGGGGCAACAGCTCCCCGTTCTGCTAGAAGTTCCAGGATTTGCAGCCACCTCAGCACGCCACCTCCACAGCTTCTCTGCCCCTAACGCCCACCCCTCAGTCTGTTGTTCCCTGGGTTGGTCTCCAGGCTGGCCAGTTTCCTCTCAGGCCCCGGCTTTGCTGTTCCTTGGGTGACATCTTGTGGCCAAGGACAGGTACAAACCATTGGCTGAAAAGGAGGAGCGAAGGCAGCCCTCAGCCCTCTCTGGAGGAGCCTTGGGGCGCCTGCAAGGATGCCCAGAAGGGCAGGGGGCTCCTGAACAGGGAATCCGGCTCTCAGACCCTGAATGGCCTTTCACCAAACCCTTCACAAGACAGCTGTGGCTGGAGCCCAGAATTCATCCAGGTCCCCAGAGGCAGACACACCAGGTTCCTCTCTGCCCGCTCCGCGTTGTGGCAAATAATCATTATTCCCAATATAAAGCTTTTCTCCAGCAGCCCAGTGACAAGGTTATTATTCCAATCTTACAGATGCAGCGACAGCCCTGAGTACAGCCAGTGATCTGGGCCCAGCACACAGGTGCCAACACCAAAAGACCCCACTGGACACTGTCTTAAGAACTATGGGAGACACCTGTCCCATTCCCTGGGAAGGTGCTCTGGGGCAGTGTCTGTGTTGTTAGTCATGGGCATGCCTCGAGTTCTAAAACCTTCTTCATGGCCGGGCACAGTGACTCACGCCTGTAATCCCAGCACTTTGGGAGGTCAAGGCGGGTGGATCACCTGAGGTCAGGAGTTCAAGACCAGCCTGGCCAAACCCCATCTCTACTAAAAATACAAAATTAGCTGGGTGTGGTGGCACGTGGCTATAATCCCAGCTATTTGGGAGGCTGAGGCAGGAGAATTGCTTGATCCTAGGAGGTGGAGGTTGCAGTGAACCGAGATCTTACCATTGCACTCCAGCCTGGGCAACAAAAATGAAACTCTGTCTCCAAAAAAAAGCCAGCTGGGTGTGGTGGTGGGTGCCTGTAATCTCAGCTACTTGGGGGTGCTGAGGCAGGAGAATTGCTTGAACCTAGTGGGTGGAGGTTGCAGTGAGTTGAGATCACGCCACTGCACTCCAGCCTGGGCGACGGCGAGACTCAAGTGCAGACCCCGGGGCTGATGCTTCCCACATGACCTCACAGAGCCTTCACCTGGTAGTGGGCATTGTAAGGGCCGCACTTTACAGATGAGGAAGCCGAGGCTCAGACATGTGAAGGGGTTTATTCAAAGCCACACAGAAAATGCATGGCAGAGCCAGGATCCAAATCCAGGTCCAGAGGATGCCCAAATCTGTACTTGTAGCTACTAAGGGATCCTGTCTGCCCTTCGCAAAACCAGCATCACAGGGTTGTGGGGCTTGTGTGAACTGGGGAGCAGAAGGAGTGCTGCAAACTGTAGAGGATGGTGCCCACAGCAGGTCCTTATCATCCTGATCCTGGTGTGTCCCTCCCTGTGCGCTCCAGTCCCTCAAGGGCAGGGCCAGACATCTGGGCATCTGTAGTGCCAGCACGAAGCCTGGTGCCCAGCTGGCATCAGCAGATCAGATTGCGTTTGAGTGCTGCAACAGGGAAGACCCACTTTCCCACACACAGCCCAGGGCCACTTCCCAGTGTCAAGGTCATGGCAAGGACAGATGGATGGTCTCCACCTCCTGATTCAGGCGAAGGGATGGGTGACCCATGCTTCCTCCTTGCAGAAGGCTGGCACCTGGGCTCGCAGGCAGGGCCCAGAGGGAAGAGGCCTGGCACTGAGGATACCCCACAGGCCTCGGAGGAAGCAGCAGGGCAGGCGGAATATAAATGTGGCCGTGAAGGCAGAGGAACAGATGAGGGAAAGCCTCCAGGTGACTGGGTGGAGAGGCCCCGCCAGGGCGGATGCCTCCTCTCTGTGCACAGATTGAGCCCATGATGAAGATGAATGGAAACCCCTTTGCTGGAAAACATGCGGGTAATCAAGAAGGCTACCTGGGCCGAGGGGCCCTCCCACCTGCCCGGAGCAGGGGAATATTAGGATTTGGAATTTCAGCAGCAGCCACACGGTTAGCACGGAAACCAGGCAAAACTGATAAGCAGCCCCGATTAGAGGATAAACGGTACAGGGCGCCGGGTAGCTTGGCAGGAGTTAGTGGACTCCAACTGCAGCCGTGGGAATCAGGCAGCTGCTTGCACAAAAGAAAGGCAGCCCAGGTTGGTGAAGACCCAGGACCCAACCTCTCACCCCTCTGTGAGGTGGCATTAACCACAGAAGCCTTTCCTGCCGGTGGCTGTGGGATTCTCTTAAAGGCTGGGTCAGGGAAAGGATGGCAGGTGGTTCTGGGGGTTTCCTAGCGTTTGCCGACAAAAACGAACTGAACTTCCAGCGTTCAGCTCCCACACTGGGAGGCAGGACTGATGAGGACACTGTGTCTCCATCTTTCCAGACCAAAAACATCCCAATTTTTCTCAATATGTCCACGGCACAGCAATACATGATCATTTGGTCACGTGCACAGTGGACCAGGAAGAAAGGTTTGCTGAGCGAATGAATAGTGTCGACAAGATTGCAGGGGGCATGTTTAACTCACTTCAGGTGCTCTGGAAGCATTCACGTGATGGCTAAGCTAATTACAAATCACGCCTATTTATTCATTAAACAGGGCCTGGGGGAAATTCAAAGAGGCAACACTGTCTTAACTTCATTCAATTTGCAGTCTGTGATTAAAGGGAACACAGCTGCAAGACTCCAGAAATGTTGCCAATTTCTGCCTTTTCCCTGGTTCGGACTGACTGCTTCTCTAGGGGCCACACCTGTCCTTAAGTGGGGTCTTGTCGTCTTTCAGCCCCTCGGTGGCTAACTGGCTGCTTGTGACTCTGGGCAAGTTCCCTCACCAGCCCGTGTCTCAGTTTCCTCATCTGTAAAGTGGGCTCACCAGCTCCTGGCTGTCAGGATTCCTAAGAGGAACGAGGGACGTGTTGGATGTTCAGTGGTCCTTCTGGAGCTCTGACAGTAGCTGCGTGCTGAAGCGTCCTTCTGTGCCTTCCTCCTCAGTCTTTGTACACACACGTTGGCTGTTACAAGGACGGAGGCCCCAGGGCTCCCCAGACAGCCCACGACAAGGAAGGGCTGAAGCTGCTGCTCTGTTAGGGGCCCAGCGCGAAGCCTGGCAGGCAGGGGCAGCTTGCCCAGCGCTGGATCGATCCGGCCTGGTGTCTCCATTCTAGGTTGGGTCCTGAATAATCCCACTATCAAGGTAACCCCTCAGTCCTCGGCAAACTGACATGGTTGGTCACCTTTCCAAAGAGGGAAGGCTAGACTCTCAGGGTCCCGGACAGTCCCAGGCAAACCAGGACTGTTGGTCACCCTGCTCTTCGTGCCATTGAAACTCCTCTTATCGGAGTTCCTAAAAATAGAGCTAACTTTACCTTCAATCCCTGGAAACATCTGGGAGGCCCCAGAGTTATTCATTATCGTCAATAAATTGTAAGAGCCAAACAGCCAACATTTGTTTAGCATTTTCCGATTCATGAAGTGCTCTCAGCGTGTGGGATGTTTCGGGTCTTCCTTTCCATGTGCTCAGCACCCGCTGCTGGTGTGGGACGTGGGAGTTCAGCAGCTGGGGGAAGAGCAGAGGGCTCTCTGTGAGGCCATGGAAGCTGGCAGCTCCTTGGATTCTTCGATCCTCAGCTCAGCACGAGGTTTCTCTCTCTCGATTCTGTCTTGCTTGTTAGAGGCTCCCATGTCTAGAAAGGATCCCTAGCCAGGAAATAAAACATTCGCTTGAACCCTATGCCATGTCCCTTTTTATAGATCTCAAACAGACAAATACAGACATTTCACAGGGTTCCACCTAATAGAGTGTCGTGGTGATGCTCAGGCCAAGAGGCAACTTGAGGCACCTAATTTCTCTGAGCTTTGGTTTCTCATCTAAAAGACAGGGATATTCATCGTTTCTGCTTCCCCAAGTTGCTGATGGAACTGAGATGATCCTCGGTGGCATTTCAGCAGCAGCTGGCACATAGTAGGCGCTCTCTCCATTGCAGCATCTGCCGTGGGCTTTGCATCTATGTGAGTCCTTTGTGTTTCTGGGTTGACCAGTCAGTGGCTGACAAACATTTGTTGAATGAAGGAGTGAAAGTAAATGCATTTGTCTCCCTCCCGCTGGTGTTTCCCAAATGACCTTGAACTCAGACAGGGGCTCTTCTTCTGCCCCACTTGCTTTGGAAGCCTCGGGGTAAAACACCCGTTTCCCATGGCTCCCCCATGGGGGGCCTGATGGGTTTGGAGACATGTTTCCATTCCCCCTATGGTTTCTAAAACATACAAATCATTCTGGCTGCACGTCTGTGTTTCATTACTAGGAATGCACATTTGAAAACAACAGAGAGTGAGGTTTAAAAGCAACATGCAATTTTTATTACATATATCTCCAAATCTGCCATTAGGCCCGTCCCCGTGGTGTTATTGACCTTGATTCTTTCTCATTTGCATCCTGCATTTTTCATCCTTTGGAATATGGTGTTTTGGGACTTCTCCATCATTAAGTGGATTTACAGCAATTTCCCTGTGTGTTTTCTCCAAGGGATTCTGTTATGAGATGCACATTAAATCTCCATTAATACCTCATTATCCAACTGATAAGATTACCATGATAATGAGGCAGAAATTCTAATTGTTTCACTTCTTATTGTGCCTTCCATTTAATCCTTTACTCTACCTGGAAGTTGGTCACAAGCTGGGGAGCACCAGGCAGAAAAAGACCTTCTGATGGGAGGAACAGAGGCTGGGACCGCTGTGACCAATAGTGACTGGGGAAAAAAGGAGGTGGAGGGCATTTGAATGCATTTCCTGGAAAAAGTTTCAGGGTGGAAAGCCATCTGGAGTGGACCTTGTTGAATTCAGAGAGCACCTATGCTCCAGTTCAGTACACATTCATACACGTGCACACAGACACACAACCACTCACACAGGTGCACACACACAACCACTCACCATGTGCACACAGACACGCAACCACTCACACATGTGCATGCAACACACACAACCACTCACACATGTGCACACAACACATACAACCACTCACACATGTGCACACAGACATGCAACTACTTACACAGGTGCACACAGACACACAACCACTCACACATGTACACACAGACCACTCATGTGCCTGCAACACACACAACCCCACACATATGCATGTAACACACAACCACTCACACATGTGCACACAAGACACACAACCACTCACACATGTGCACACAGACACACAACCACTCACACGTGCACACAAGACACACATGCATCCACGCTGCAAACTTCAAGCTCAAGAGAGCCCGGATTCTTTTTTCTTTCTTTTTCATTTTCTTTGTAGACAAGGTCTCGCTCTGTTGTCCAGGCTGGAATATAGTGGCATGATCATGGCTCACTGCAGCCTTGACCTCCTGGACTCAAGCAATCCTTCCATCTCAGCCTCCCAAGTAGCTGGGACCAAAGGCACATGCAACCATATCTGGCTAAATTTTTTGTTTTCCGTTTTATAAAGACCGGGTCTCACTATGTTGCCCAGGCTGGCCTCAACCTCCTGGGCTCAAGCAATCCGCCTGCCTCAGCCTCTCAAATGCTGGGGTTACAGGCATGAGCCACTGTGCCCAGCCAAGAGCCCAGACTCTTAATGTCATGCTTTATTTTCCTACTGGCCTGGACCCCCTTCCAGAATGTTCCTAGCTCTGGAAGTCTGCATGAACCTCTCTTCTAGATGGGGAAACTCACTGGACAGTCAAGAGGGTACTGAGCCAACAGACCTTGGGGGGGTCTACCCCTCCCGGAGGGGCCAGAGGAATGAAGACAGTGAGGGAAGAGGCCTCTTCAAGGAGAACCTTTGCCAGGCATGTGTGTGAGGGGTGGTTCTCACCAGGATGTTGCTGGGTCCCCCAGGTGTGCTTGTCTGCTGCAGGTCAGGTCCTTCCATCTGTTGGGGAGTGACATGGTCCCCAGACAACGGTCCTGGGAATGACAAGCTGTTAGGCTCAGAGTGCATGAGCTTTGCATGTGTCATCAGGAAATTCCCCAGAATGGGGCGGCTTGAAAGACCTGGGCTTGGTCAGGCCCAGGTGGCTCATGCCTGTAATCCTAGCACTTTGGGAGGCTGGGATGGGTGAATCACGAGGTCAGGAGTTCAAGACCAGCCTGACCAACATGGTGAAACCCCATCTCTACTAAAAACACAAAAATTAGCAGGGCGTGGTGGTGTGCGCCTGTAATCCCAACTATTCAGGAGGCTGAGGCAGGAGAATCACTTGAACCCAGGAGGCGGAGGTTGAGGTGAGATTGCACCACTGCACTCCAGCCTGGATGGTGACAGAGCGACATTTCATCTCAAAAAAAAAAAAAAAAAGGAAAGAAAGACCTGGGCTCCCTTCAGCCTTTATCCTGCCTCTTTGACCTGGAGAATAGCTCCTCAACTCCTGAGGGGTCCCTACCTTGACGCAGAAGCAGTGGCTTGATCTCAGCTCACTGCAACCTCCGCCTCCCAGGTTCAGGCAGTTCTGCCTGAGCCTCCCAAGCAGCTGGGATTACAGGCATCTGCCACCACGCCTGGCTAATTTTTGTATTTTTAGTAGAGACGGGGTTTCACCATGTTGGCCAGACTGGTCTGGAACTCCTGACCTCCAGTGATCCTCCTGCCTCAGCCTCCCAAAGTATTGGGATTACGGGTGTGAGCCACCATACCCGACCGTGAAGGAGCATTTTCAAAGCCTCTGCAGGGGTTTGGAAGTACCTGGAAGGATGGTGGCCATCACAGCAGAGGGTCTGTGGCTTGGAGAAACAGTGCATTCTGGGCCCAGTTCCTCAGGCATCTGGAGACCAGGCCAGCCCAGGAGGCAGGAAGCAGAGTCCACTTCTACACACTGATGGCAGCACTCTGCTGCCCGGGAGGAGCTCTGCGCTCCCTGGATGGTGAAAACGTCCTTATGCAATTGCAGTCTCTCCACAGTCATCTTAGGTTTATGGGCAGGGATGCTGGCTTTCCAGTTGCCAACAATGTGCCACAAACTGAGTGACTTCAACAACAGAAAATTATTCTTTCACTGGTCGGGCTCAGTGGCTCACGCCTGTAATCCCAGCACTTTGGGAGGCTGAGGCGGGCAGATCACTTGAGGTCAGTAGTTCAAGACCAACCTAGCCACCATGGCAAAACCCCGTCTCTACTAAAAATACAAAAATTAGCTGGGTGTGGTGGCGGATGACTGTAGTCCTAGCTACTCGAGAGGCTGAGCAGGAGAATTACTTGAACCCAGGAGGCAGAGGATACAGAGAGCTGTCACGCCACGGTACTCCAGCCTGGGCAACAGAGGGAGGCTCTGTTTCAAAAAAAAAAAAAAGAAAGAAAGAAACATATTTTTCATAGTTCTGGGGATTGGAGTCCTAAATCAGGGTGTCAAGAGGGCGGTGCTCCCTCTGAGACACGGGGCGGGACTTTTGTGGCCTCTTAGCCTCTGGCGGTGGTCATCAGCCCTGCGTGCTCCTCAGTCTATAGCTGCCTCACTCCAGTCTCTGTCTCTCATCGCATGGCTGTCCTCTTCGTATAAGTCTCTTCTTCTTATAAAGACATCAATCAAACTGGATTATGGCACATCCTAAAGACCTCATCTTAACTTGATTCCATCTGAAAAGATCCTACTTCCAACTGAAGCCACATTCCCAGGTATTCACTGCATCATCATAATGATATTTCTATTTTATTTATTTATTTTTCTATTTTATTTTATTTGAGACAGTCTTGCTCTGTCGCCCAGGCTGGAGTGCAGTGGTGTGATCTCTGTTCACTGCAAACTTGGCCTCCTGGGTTCAAGCGATTCTCTTGCCTCAGCCTCACGAGTAGCTGGGACTACAAGCGCCCAACACCACGCCCAGATATTTTTGTATTTTTAGTAGAGACCAGGTTTCACCATGTTGGCCAGGCTGGTCTCAAAACCTGACCTCAGGTGACCCATTGGCCTTGGCCCCCCACAGTGCTGGGATTACAAGTGTAAGCCACCGCACCTGGCCGTAATGTTTTTTCTTTGTTTGTTTGTTTTTAGAGTCTTGCTCTGTTGCCCAAGCTGGAGTGCAGTGGTGCCATCTCAGCTCACTGCAACCTCCGCCTCCCATTTCAAGCCATTCTCCTGCCTCAGCCTCCCAAGTAGCTGGGATTACAGGTGTGCACCACCACGCCCGGCTAATTTTTGTATTTTTAGTAGAGACGAGGTTTCACCATGCTGGCCAGGCTGGTCTCGAACTGCTGACTTCAGGTGACTCACCCATCTCGGCCTCCTAAAATGCTGGGATTATAGGCTGAGCCACTGCACCTGGTCCTTACCTATTTTTAAATTGGGTTGCTTGGTTTTCTTGTTGTTGAGTTATAGGAGTTCTTTATATATTCTGGATAGTACCCCTTATCAGATACAGCTAGTGCTCGACTTATGACCACGGTCGGGACCGCGGACCGGTTGTAACACGATTTGGTTGTAAGTTGAGTAGGCTATATGTACAGTTGAAATGGTGCACGCGGAGATGGTGGTGCCGCTGGAAGCTGGTCTGCACTGTCGTATGCCCAGCTGGGCAACGTTTGCGCTGCCAGACATGGAGCAGTTGTGGCTAGCGATTGTGGTCGTAAAGTCGAATGGTCGTAAGTTGCATAGGTGGTAAGTCAATCAATACCTGTATATGATTTGCAAATGTCTTCACCATTCCGCAGGTTGTCTTTTTATTTATTTATTTGTTTGAGATGGAGTCTTACTCTGTTGCCCAAACTGGAGTGCAGTGGCATGATCTTGGCTCACTGCAACCTCTGCCTCCAGGGTTCAAGCAGTTCTCCTGCCTCAGCCTTCCTAGTAGCTGGGACTACAGTATGAGCCAACATGTCCAGCTAATTTTTGTATTTTTTAGTAGAAACGGGGCTTCACCGCATTGGACAGGCTGGTCTCGAACTCCTGACCTTGTGATCTGCCCGCCTTGGCCTCCCAAAGTGCTGGGATTACAGATGTGAGCCACCAGGCCCCAGCCTAAGTTTTTTTTTTTCAGTTTCTGGATAATTTCCTTTTTTTTTCTTTTTGAGACAGAGTCTCACTCTGTTGTGCAGGCTGGAGTGCAGTGGCTTGACCTTGGCTCATTGCAGCCTCTGACTTCTGGGTTCAAGCGATTCTTGTGCCTCAGCCACTGGAGTAGCTGGGATTACAGGCATGCGCCACCATGCCTGGCTAATTTTTATATTTTTCTTTCTTTCTCTTTTTTTCTTTTTTTTTGTGAGGCGGAGTTTTGCTCTCATTGCCCAGGCTGGAGTGCAATAGCACGATCTCAGCTCACCACAACCTCTGCCTCTCGGGTTCACGTAATTCTTCTGCCTCAGCCTTCCGAGTAGCTGGGATTACAGGCATGTGTCACCATGCTCAGCAAATTTTGTATTTTTAGTAGAGAAGGGATTTTTCCATGTTGGTCAGGCTGGTCTCAAACTCCTGACCCAGGTGATCCGCTGGCCTCGACTTCCCAAAAGTGCTGAGATTACAGGCGTGAGCCACCATGCCCAGCCAATTTTTGTATTTTTTTTTTTTTTTGAGATGGAGTTTCACTCTTGTTACCCAGGCTGGAGTGCAATGGCGCGATCTTGGCTCACCGCAACCTCCGCCTCCTGGGTTCAGGCAATTCTCCTGCCTCAGCCTCCTGAGTAGCTGGGATTACAGGCACGTGCCACCATGCCCAGCTGATTTTTTGTATTTTTAGTAGAGACGGGGTTTCACCATGTTGACCAGGATGGTCTCGATCTCTTGACCTCGTGATCCACCTGCCTCGGCCTCCCAAAGTACTGGGATTAGAGGCGTGAGCCACCGCGCCCGGCCATTTTTTGTATTTTTAATAGAGACAGGGTTTTACCATGTTGGCCAGGCTGGTCTCAAACTCCTGATCTCAAGTGATCTGCCCACCTCAGCCTCCCAAAGTGCTGGGGTTACAGGCAGGAGCCACCACACCTGTCCACCAATTTTTTTTCTTTGTCCTTTGGGAATTGTTGTACCTAAGAAACCCAAGGTCACAAGGATTTTCTTCTGTATTCTCTTCTGAAAGTTTTGTTGTTTCAGGTTTTATATTTAGGTCCATGAGCTCCTTGGATCTGTTGTTTGATGTCTTTCATTCGTTTTGGAAAACTTATTGGGTATTATAATTTTTTACTTTTATTAAAATAATATAGAGATGGGGTCTTGCTATGTTGACCAGGCTGGTCTTAATGTCCTGGCCTCAAATGATCCTCCCATCTCAGCCTCCTACGGTGCTAAGATTACAGGTGTGAGCCACTCTGCCTGGCCTGGCATTTTAAATTTCAAATACTTCTTCTATCCATCTGATTCTGTTCTTCTGGGATTCCAATTACATATATTTTTAAAGAACTGTTTTATATTGTCTCCTAACTCTAGAATGCTCTGTTCTGTTTCTGTGGTTTTTTTCTCTGTTTTTTCCCCTTAGAGACAGGGTCTTACTGTGTCACCTAAGCTGGAATGCAGAGGCACAATCATAGCTCACTGCAGCCTCAAACTCTTGGCCTCAAGAGATCCTATGGCCTCGGCCTCCCAAGTAGCTGGGACTACAGACATGCATCACCATGCCTGGCTAATTTTTTAAAATTGTTTTGTGTAGATACATGGTCTCACTATGTTGCCCAGGCTGGTCTCAAACTCCTGGCCTGTAGCAACCGTCCTACCTCAGCCTCCTAAAGTGCTGGGATTACAGGCATAAGCCACTGCTCATGGCCCAGGTTCACTGATTATTTCCTCAGCTATGTTGTCTTCTGATGTGCCTGTCAAAGTCATTCTCTTTTACTGTGATGTTCATTTCTAGCATTTTATTTATT
>NW_016107531.1:3373236-3377131 GCF_001604975.1 Cebus imitator | reverse complement strand
CTGGGTTCAGGCAATTCTCCTGCCTCAGCCTCCTGAGTAGCTGGGATTACAGGCACGCACCACCATGCCCAGCTAATGTTTTGTATTTTTATTAGAGACGGGGTTTCACCATGTTGACCAGGATGGTCTCGATCTCTTGACATCATGATCCACCCATCTCGGCCTCCCAAAGTGCTGGGATTACAGGCTTGAGCCACCGCGCCCGGCCTATTTATTCTTTCTTATAGTTTCCATCTCTTTAATGAGATTCCCCAACTATTCATACATGCTGTTCACCTTTCCCTCATTGCCTTTAACATATTAATCATAATTATTAAAATTCCATAATAGTTCCAACCTCTGGGTCATATCTCAGTCTGATTCTGTTGATTGTTTTGTCCCTTGACAGTGTGTTACTTTTCTTGCTTCTTTGTGTGTCTCATAATTTTTGGTTGAAAGCTGGGATCTTGTATAGGTTAGTAGTGCAATCATAGCTCACTGCAGCCTTGAACTCCTGAGCGCAAGTAATCCTGCTGCCTTAGCCTCCTGAGTAGCTGGGACTACAGGCATATTCCACTTGCCTGGCTAATTTATTTATATTTTGTAGAGACAGGGTCTTGCTATATTGCCCAGGCTGGTCTTGAACTCCTGGCCTCAAGTGATCCTCCTACCTCAGCCTCCCAAAACATTGTGATTACAGGTGTAATCACTGCCAGGCACAGTGGCTCATGCCTGTGATCCCAGCCCTTTGGGAGGCTGAGGTGGGCAGATCACCTGAGGTCGGGAGTTCCAGACTAGCCTGGCCAACATGGTGAAACTCCATCTCTACTAAAAATACAAAAATTAGGCTGAGTGTGGTGGTTCACGCCTGTAATCCTAGCAGTTTGGGAGGCTGAGGTGGGCAGATCACAAGGTCAAGAAATCAAGACCATCCTGGCCAACATGGAGAAACCCTGTGTCTACTAAAAATACAAAAATTAGCTGGGCACGGTGCTGCATGCCTGTAGTCCCAGCTATTTGGGAGGCTGAGACAGGAGAACAGCTTGAACCTGGGAGGCGGAGGTTGCAGAGAGCTGAGATTGTGCCACTGCACTCCAGCCTGGTGACAGAGTAAGACTCTTGTCTCAAAAAAAAAAAAAAAAAAAAAACCCAAATAACAAAAAACAAACAGCAACAACAACAACCACCGAAAAATAGGTGTGAGCCCTGTTCCTGGCCAGTGCTGCTGCTTCTGCTGGGTCTTTCACGTAGGGAGCTAGTCCGTCTAGCCAGGAGTTACGCTGGCTTTGGGGTTTGGTGTTGCCCTGTTGCCCTCAGTGCCCCACAGTTCTATGGCATCGCCTTGCTTGAATAAAAACATCGAGCATCTTCTCATGTGCTTATTTGCCATACATGTATCTTCTTCGATGAAATGTATTATTCAAATCTTTTTTTTTTCTTTATTTGAGAGAAGATCTTGAACTCTTGGTCTCAAGCAATCCCCTAGCTTCCCAAAGTGCTGGGATTGTAGGTGTGAGCCACCACACCCAGCCTAATTCAAATCTTTTGCGCATTTTTCTTTATCAGGTTGCTTGACATTCATCTAACATACATTAAGTGTTTAGGATGGGGCCTGACTTGCTAGAAGGCTTTTTCCCAATGTCCGATCCGCTCTCAGCTGTTTTGAGATGGAGTTTCGCTCTTGTTGCCCAGGCTGGAGTGTAATGGTGTGATATCGGCTCACTGCAACCTCTGCCTCCTAGGTTCAAGTGATTCTCTTGCCACCCAAGTAGCTGGGATTACAGGCATGAGCCACCACACCTGGCTAATTTTTGTATTTTTAGTAGAGATGGGCTTTCACCATGTTAGCCAGGCTCGTCTCAAACTCCTAACCTCAGGTGATCCGCCTGCCTAGGCCTCCCAAAGTGCTGGAATTACAGGCATGAGCCACCATGCCTAGTCTATTTTTTTTTTTTGAAATGGAGTCTCACTCTATTGTCCAGCCTGCAGTGCAGTGACACAATCTTGGCTCACTGCAACCTCCGCCTCCTGGGTTCAAGTGATTCTCCTGCCTCAGACTCCTGAGTAGCTGGGATTGCAGATGCCCACCACCACACCTGGCTAGCTTTTGCATTTTTAGTAGAAATGGGGCTTCACCATATTGCCCAGGCTGATCTCAAACTCCTGACGTCAAGTGATCCGCCCGCCTCAGCCTCCCAAAGTGCTGTGATTACAGGCGTGAGCCACTGCACCTGGCCTCCACTCAGTTTTAGGTCTTCCCTTTGTATTTGCTTCCCAGAGAGAGTCTCGTCCTGCATTCTTGCCCTTCCCCCAGCAGTAGACACACAACTTTAACTTGCTATTCAGTTTTTTAAAGGCTGTTTTTTTTGTTTTTAGGCAGGGGTGTTGGTGGGCTGGAATGGCTTTCTCCATTGTTCTGGGTTAGCTCCAGTTTTAGGCAGGAGCTGGGTCTCAGAACTCCTGCTCCTCCCCCAGTGGCAGGTGAGATCTAATGGTCTGAGCCCAGGATGTATTTCTGCCCTTCCCCTAAAATTAAGAGGGAATTTCTGTTTGATTCCCTCACCTGCAGTGGGTCTTCATCTGTGCCTTGAGGGCTTTTCCCACCCTGACCCCACTGCTTAGGGCTTTTGTCCCATAGAGGAGAGAATGGAAATAGTGAGTGGAGCTTCATGCTCTCTTGCAGGGCCTGCTGGAGGCTTTCCCAGGCTTCTTGCCCTGCACCAGCCTTTCTTATGAGCACCTGGTGATGAACCTAGAGAAGAGCCTGACAGTGGGTAGAAGTTCTCCTTGTGTCTGCAGCTCCTAGAGATTCTATACTTCACAGTAGCTTGCACTCTACATTTAGTAAGTTGCTAAAATTTTTAGCTAATGTCTTAGTCTTTTTCTGCTGCTATAACAGAATGCCATAGACCACATAATTTATAAAGAACAGAAATGGTTCTGGAGGCTGGGAAATCCAAGATCAAACGGTCAGCATCTGGTGAGTGCCTTCGTGCTGTCATCCCACAGCAGAAGGGCAGAGAGGGTGAGAGAGAGCAAAAGGAGCCAGACTTGTCCTTTTATAAGAAACCCACTCCAGACCAGACACCATGGCTCACACCTGTAATCCTAGCACTTTTGGAGGCCGAGGCGGGTGGATCACCTGAGGTCAAGAGTTCAAGAACAGCCTGGCCAACATGGTGAAACTCCATCTCTACTAAAACTACAAAAATTAGCCAGGCAGTGGTGGACGCCTGTAATCCCAGCTACTAGGGAGGCTGTGGCAGGAGAATTGCTTGAATCTGGGAGGCAGAGGTTGCTGTGAGCTGAGATTGCGCCACTGCACTCCAGCCTGGGTGACAGAGCGAGACTCTGCTCTGTCTCAAAAAAAAAAAAAAAAAAGGAAACCACTCCAGCAATAATGAACGCACTCCCACGATAATAGCAATAATGCATCTATTTCACGAGGGCAGAACCCTGTCATTAGACTCCACCTCTCAACATCGTTGCATTAGGTATTAAGTGTCTGGGGACACATTCAAATCATAGCAGTTGAATTCTTCTTCTCAGCTTATATGGTGTCTGGCATCTGTGCTATCAGGTCCCTTCCGTCCGCAGAGATTGGTTGATTTCCCTATGACCTCAGCTCCAAAAAGTTGTGATTTTGCTAATTATCCAGTTTTTTTTTTGTTGTTTTTTTGAGACAGGATTTCACTCTGTTGCCCAGGCTGGAGTGCATCGGCACCATCATGGTTCGCTGTAGCCTCAGCCCCCTGGGCTCAAGCAATCCTCCGGCCTCAGTCCTAGTAGCTGGAACAATAGGTGCGCTGCACTATGCCTGGCTAATTCTTTTTTTTTTTTTTTTTTTTGAGACGGAGTTTCACTCATTTTACCCAGGCTGGAGTGCAATGGCGCGATCTCGGCTCACCGCAACCTC
>NW_016107531.1:3367583-3372772 GCF_001604975.1 Cebus imitator | reverse complement strand
TTAGTAGAGGTGGGGTTTCACTGTGCTGGCCAGGCTGGTCTCAAACTCCTGACCTCGTGATCCGCCCGCTTCAGCCTCCCAAAGTGCTGGGATTTCAGGCTTGAGCCACCGCTCCCTGCCGCCTGGCTAATTCTTATATTTTCTATAAAGGCAGAGTTTCACCCTGTTGGCCACTCTGGTCTCAAACTCCTGAGTTCAAGCAATCCTCCCACCTTGGCCTTCCAAAGTGTTGGGATTACAGAGGTGAGTCACTGCACCCAACCTAATGATTCACCTTTATGGTAGCTAGAAGTCCAGTGTTGTGCTTTTACTGAGTGCCCACAGTGTGCCAGGCTCTGCAAGGCTCAGGCTCCCAGCAGGGGTAAGACAGAGCAGGCCCTGCCCTCATGGGGTACACGGCCATCCTGGGTTTCTGCACATGCACCTGGTGGGTCTCCTTGGTGCCTGCCAGCAGCCTAAACCCGTGGGAATTATTGCCCTCCTCCACGGTGGCAGATCTGAGGCTTGGAGGGGAGGAGCCAGCCAACTGGAGCTGGGACACCGCTGCCGCCCTGGCCTGACTGCTTCCCAGGAGCAGCCGCATAGCCCTGCTGGGGCTGGTGTCTGGGGCTGCAGTCACGGGACCTCTGCCTCCTCTTCCCTTGCTGCCCCACTCATCAATCAGGCCCAGTAGGCAGTAGACTGGACCTCATATTACATTCCTTTTTTTTTTAAGACTTAGTCTTGCTCTGTCACCCAGACTGAAGTGCAGTGGTGTGATTTCAGTCCACTGCAATCTCTGCCTCCCGGGTTCAGGCGATTCTCCTGCCTCAGCCTTCTGAGTATCTGGGATTATAGGCCCAAGCCACCACGCCCAGCTAATTTTTGTATTTTTTTTTTAGACGAGTCTCGCTCTGTCGTCCAGGCTGGAGTGCGGTGGCATGATCTCGGCTCACTTCAACCTCTGCCTCCTGAGTTCAAGCGATTCCCCTGCCTCAGCCTCCCAAGTATCTGACTACAGGCATGCATCGCTATGCCCAGCTAGTTTTTTGTATTTTAGTAGAGATGGGATTTCACCACGTTGGCCAGGATGGTCTCAATCTCCTGACCTCATGATCCGCCTGCCTCGGCCTCCCAAAGTGCTGGGATTACATGCGTGAGCCACCACGCCTGGCCCCCATATTACATTTCTGTGGCTCAGTGTGATGGTTGAGATCTCAGGCTTGGGGAGGGGGTGGCCAGGCTGCAGGGCTTTTATTTATTTATTTATTTTTTTGAGATGGAGTTTCACTCTTGTCACCCAGGCTGGAGTGCAACGGTGCCATCTTGGCTCACTGCAGCCTCTGCCTCCCAGGTTCAAGCAATTCTCCTGCCTCAGCCTCCCAAGTAGCTGGGATTACAGGCACCCACCACATGCTCAGCTAATTTTTGTATTTTTTAGTAGAGATGGGGTTTCACCAAGTTGGCCAGGCTGGTCTTGAACTCATGACCTCAGGTGATCTGCCCACCTCGGCCCCCCAAGGTGCTGGGATTACAGGTGTGAGCCACCATGTCCGGCCAGGGCTTTGAATTCTGGCCCTGTCACTTATCAGCTGTGACACCATGGCCAAGTGAATTCCCTCCTCTGAGTCTCAGTTAACTCATCTGTAAGATGGGAATAGTTTATCCCTATCTTGCAGGTGGTAGTGAAATCAAATAAGAGAGTGCATGTGGTGCCCACAGTGCTAGGCCCCTGGCATGGGCAGAGCTGGGTACAGGAGGCCGCCTTGCCCAGCAGCTGCCATGCTGGTCTACCAGGCCCTCAGGAAGGGACTCGCTGCTGCCCACTCCACCCAGGCACGCCTCCAGGAGGCTCTCTGGCCTTGTGACTTCAGAGTCAGCTGTGACCAGTCCCCTGTGAACAAACAGTAGAACCATTCAGGAAAAGTTTGGGTTCACAGCAGAGCTGGGTTAGCAAGTCCAGGCTCTCAGCCACTGGTATGGCTGAATTGCATCATGGCCCCTCCCTGCCCCCAATTTGTATATTTAAGTTCTAATCTCCAGAGCCTCAGAATGTGACTTGACTTGGAGATAGTGTCTTAATTGTGGTCATCGCCTGTAAAGGTCCTGCCTTCAAATAAAGGGTTATCAGAGTGAGCACCATGCTAATATCACTGGTGACTGCTGTCAGTATACAAAGAGGAGATTTGTATACAGAGACCCGTCCACAGGGAGAACAGCATGTGACGATGAAGGCGGAGGTCGGGGTGACGCTTCTAGAAGCCCAGGGACACCAACCAGAGGCTGGGAGAGAAGCCTGGAACAGGTTCTGCTCCACAGGCTTCAGGGGGACCCAGCCCGGCCGACACCTCCATCTGACTTCTGGCCTCCAGGATGCCGAGATAGTGAATTCCAATTACTGGAGCCACTCTTTGTGGCCATTTGTTATGGCAGCTCCAGAAAACGAAGCCACTAAACCAGGAAGGGCCGAGCAGCCAGAAGGACCCTGGTCCCCCACCTCTTACTTCCTGTGGCACCTTGGAGAAGTCACTTGCTCCTCGGAGCCTGGCTTTTTCCGCTGTACAGACAGGATGATGGGATGATCCTCTTGGCCCAGCTGCTCCTCTAGGGCTATTTGCAATGTCATTGATCACGTGCTCTGAAGTTTGAAGGGGAGCTGTCCCCCGCTGTGCTCCGCCCCGCAGCCCTCGCTCGGTTCACCAGCCAGGATCCTGAGGCCTTTGGCTCACTGGGCACCAGCGTCTACCGCTTCTAGGCCTCAGACATGGCCCAGGGCCTGCAGCAGGGCTGGCGGAGGGCTGGGGCCATGTTCTCTAAGAGTGTCAGTCGGTAATGGTGGGGCAGGAACGCCCGTTTTTCTTGTTTGCTTTTTTTTTTGAGACAGTCTCTCTCTGTCACCCAGGCTAGAGTGCAGTGGCATGATCTTGGCTCCCTGCAACCTCCCCCTCCGGGGTTCAAGCGATTCTCATTCCTTAGACTCCTAAGTAGCTGAGATTACAGGCGTGCACCACCACACCTGGCTAATTTTTGTATTTTTAGTAAAGATGGGGTTTCACCACGTTGGCCAGGCTGGTCTCAAACTCCTGACCTCAGGTGATCCGCCAGCCTCTGCCTCCCAAAGTGCTGGGATTACAGGTGTGAGCCACAGTACCTGGCCTTGCTGTTTGTGTGTGTGTGTGTGTGTGTGTGTGTGCACGCGCAGGGGTTGTTTTTGGTAGGGGACCTGTTCTCTTCCACTAGATATTTCCCATAAGAGATTCAGCAAGTGCTCAGTATCATTGATCATCAGAGAAAGGAAAATCAAAATTCCAGTGAGATATCATCTTGCCCCATTAAAATGGCTTTTATCCAAAAGTCAGGCAAGGGGCCGAGTGTGGTGGCTCACACCTGTAATCCCAGCACTTTTAGAGGCCGAGGTGGGTGGATCACCTGAGGTCAGGAGTTTGAGACCAGCCTGGCCAACATGGTGAAACCCCATCTCTACTAAAAATGCAAAAATTAGCTGGGCATGGTGGCACACACCTATAGTCCCAGCTACTTGGGAGGCTGAGGCAGGAGAATCGCTCAAACCCTAGAGGCAGAGGTTGCAGTGCACTCCAGCCTGGGCAATAGAGCAAGACTCCATCTCAAAAAGAAAAAAAAAAAGTCTGTCAAGGATATGCAGAAAAGGGAACCCTCATATGCTGTTGGTGGGAATATAAATTAGTATAACCACTATGGAGAACAGTTTGGGGTTCCTTAGAAAACTAAAAATAGAGCTGCCATAAGGTCCCTAGCAGGATTTGCTGCTGGGTATGTACCCAAAAGAAATCAAATCAGTCTCCTGAGGTGATATCTGCATTCCTACCTTTATTGCAGCAATGTTTACAATGGCTAAGACTTGGAAGCAACCTAAAAGTTCATCAACAGACGATTGGATAAAGAACATGTGCATATACGCAATGGAGTACTATTCAGCCATAAAAAAGAATGAGATCCTGTCATTTGCAACAACATGGATGGAACTAGAGGTCATCATGTTAAGTGAAATAAGCCAGACACAGGAAGACAAACATCACATGTTCTCACTTATTTGTGGCAGCTAAAAATTAAAATAATTGAACCTATGGCGATAGAGAGTCAAATGCTGGCTAGGCTGGGAGGGTAGCGGAAGGGTGAGGCAGGGGGAGGTGGGGATGGTTACTGGGTACAAAAAATAGTCAGAATGAATGAAGAAGGCCTAGTATTTGATATTAGTATGTCACTCTAGCACAACAGGGTGACTATAGTCAATTATAATTTAATTGTACATTAAAAACATAACTAAATGACCATATTGGATTGTTTGTAACACAAAGTATAAAAGCCTGAGGGGATGGATACCCCATTTAGCCTTATGTAATTATTATACATCACATGACTGTATTAAATATCTCATGTACCCCATAAATATATACACCTACTATATACCCACAAGAATTAAGAATTAAAATTAAAAAGAGATTCAGCAAGTTTGGAAGCCAGAAAAGCTTTTATTTTTTATTTATTTCTTTTTTGAGATGAAGTCTTGCTCTTGTCCCCCAGGCTGCAGTACAATGGTGGGATCTCAGCTCACTGCAACCTCCGCCCCCTGGATTCAAGCAATTCTCCTGCCTCAGCCTCCCAAGTAGCTGGGATTTCAGACATGCGCCACCACACCCAGCTATTTTTTGTATTTTTAGTAGAGACAGGGTTTCACCATGTTGGCCAGGCTGGTCTTGAACTCCTGACCTCAGGTGATCCGCCCACATTGGTCTCACAAAGTGCTGGGATTACAGGTGTGAGCCACCATGTCTGGCCAGGGCTTTGAATTCTGGCCCTATCACTTATCAGCTGTGACACCATGGCCAGGTGAATTCCCTCCTCTGAGTCTTGGTTTCCTCATCTGTAAGATGGGAATAGTTAATCCCTATCTTGCAGGTGGTCGTGAAATCAAATAAGAGAATGCATGTGGTGCCCACACATGCACGTGGTGAGTCACCCTGGCCGGCCTGGAAAAACTTTTCTAAAGAAGTCTTCCCTCTGTGTGTGATTGGGAAACAGACAGAGAGAGGCCAGGGTTGGCCCAAGGCCACACAGTGAGGCAGCCACAGGGCAGGCGGGCAGGGTGCAGAGGGCTCTGTGCCCTCTATGGGCTCCAGGTGGAACTTGGTAGTGTGGGTTGTGTCTCACTGGTTCCCTCATGCCACAGA
>NW_016107531.1:3363074-3367187 GCF_001604975.1 Cebus imitator | reverse complement strand
CTAGCAATATAGTGAAATCCTGTCTCTGCTAAAAATACAAAAATTAGCGGGGCATGGTGGTGCAGCCTGTAATCCCAGCTACTCAGGAGGCAGAGGCAGGAGAATCGCTCGAGCCTGGGAGGCAGAGCAATTGTTCTTTGCAGTGAGCCAAGATCATGGCACTGCACTCCAGCCTGGGCAACAGACCGAGACTCCATCTAAAAAAAGAAAAAGATAAAAAAAGATCAGGGATTTATTACAGGGTGAGGTCTCACACAATTGTAGGGGACCTGGAAAGTGACAACCGGAAGGAGAAATTGGAGGATCAGAGGAAGCTTCACCATCAGTGGTTGAGGAGTGAGGCATACCTAGCCTTGACCGTGCAGGGCGCGTCTAAGTCCACGGGAAGCTGCTGGCGAAGGGGAGCCATAGCCTCCATGGGCCTGCACCTGCGTTCTAGCCAGTGGCCCCTTCCTCCCTCTGGGCCATGGTTCCCCTTCTCCTAGCCATGTTGTACTCCCCTTGAGACCCTAAAACGTGAACACTGAGATACAACATTAACTGTCAGCAGCTGCTCTGGGCACACTCCCTACGAGTTAGCCCCGCTCTGCAAGGAGCAGCGCCATTAAGTTTAAAAATAAACAACAAAGGCCAGGTGAGGTGGCTCTCGCCTGTAATCCCAGCACTTTGGGAGGCCGAGGTGGGCAGATCACCAGGTCAGGAGATCGAGACCATCCTGGCTAACATGGTGAAACCCCATCTTTACTAAAAATACAAAAAATTAGCTGGGCGTGGTGGCACGTGCCTGTAGTCCCGGCTACTCGGGAGGCTGAGGCAGGAGAATTGCTTGAACCCTGGAGGTGGAGGTTGCAGTGAGCCAAGATTATACCACTGCACTCCAGCCTGGGTGACAGAGCTAGACTCTGTCTCAAAACAACAATGACAAAAGGAAAGGAAGCAAAAAAAGAAGATGAACTGTTACAGATAAATTTTACTTTATAAAATAAGGGAGTGGGAGGGGAAAAAAGAACTGATTATACATGCAAATACAGTTGACCTGTGAACAATCTGAGTCTGATCCACTTATATGTGGATTTTCTTCCATCTCTGCCGCCTCTGAGACAGCAAGACCAGCCTCTCCTCCTCCTCCTCAGCCCACTCCACATGAAGATGAGGATGGATGCCTTCATGATGATCCACTTCCGTCTAATGAAGTGGAAATGTATTTCTTCTTCCTTATGATTTTCTGAATAACATTTTCATTTCCCTAGATTACTGTTTTATTTTCTTTTGTTTTTTGAGACAGGGTTTTGCTCTGTCACCCAGATCCTAGTGCAGTGGGCTAATCACAGCTCACTGCAGCCTCGATCTCCCCAGCTCAGGTGATCCTCCCACCATAGCCTCCCAAGTAGCTGGGACCACAGGTGCATGCCACCATGCCTGGGTAATTTTTAAATGTTTCTGTAGAGACGAGGTCCCACTATGTTGCCCAGGCTGGTCTTGAACTCCTGGCCTCAAGCAATCCTCCTGCCTCACCTCCCAAAGTGCTGGGATTACAGACATGAGCCACTCTGCTCAGCCTCTAGCTTATTTATTGTAAGAATACAGTGTAGAACACATATAACACACAGAATTTGTGTTCAGATAGTTCCTGTTATTGATAAGGCTTCCAGCCAACAGTCAGCTATTAGGCCAGGCACCGTGGCTCATGCCTGTCATCCCAGCACTTTGGGAGGCTGAGGCGGGCGGATCACCTGAGGCCAGGTGTTCGAGACCAGCCTGGCTAACATGGTGAAACCCTGTCTCTACTAAAAATGCAAAAGTCAGCTGAGCATGGTGGTGGGCGCCTGTAGTCCCAGCTACTCAGGAGGCTGAGCCAAGAGAATGGCTCGAACCCAGGAGGCAGAGGTTGCAGTGAGCCAAGATCGTGTCACTGCACTCCAGCCTGGGTGACAGAGTGAGATTCCATCTCAAAAACAAACAAACCAAAAAAAGCAAGCAAGCAAACAAATAAACAAACAAAAAACAAAAACAAAAAATCCCAGTAAACTATCAGTAGTTAAGTTTTGGGGGAGTCAGAAATTCTATGTAGGTCTTTGACTGCAGAGGAAGCTGGTGCCCCAAACGCCCTGTGTTTTTTTCAAGGGCCAGCTGTACATTCATATAGAAACAAGGAGGAAATACTATTAACCACCGCAATTCTTGTTTCTGCAACAGGTGGCATAGCCAGGACTCATGTGAGGCCTTTTGGCACCATCCGTCCATGTTGTCTCTGTCCTCATCAGGTGCTCAGTGGGTTGTGGCTTCTTGCCTGGAAGGGTGACCTAAACCTTCATTCCTGAAGGGGCCCTGTCATTAATGTTTCAGCCTAAATTGGGTTGTTGTAATTTGTTTCTTTTTTCTTTTTTTTTTTTTTTTTTTGAGGTGGAATCTCACTGTCACCCAGGCTGGAGTGCAGTGGCCCGAACCCAGCTCACAGTAACCTCAGCCTCCTGGGTTCAAGTGATTCTCTTGCCTCCCGAGGAGCTGGGACTACAGGTGGACACCACTACTCCCGGATAATTTTTGTATTTTTAGTAAAGACGGGGTTTTGTCATGTTATCCAGGCTGGTCTGGAACTCCTGACCTCAGGTGATCCACCTGCCTCAGTCTCCCAACATGCTGGGTTTATAGGCGTGAGCCACCGCGACCAGCCGGTTGTTGTAGTTTTTATTCCAAATTAGCCCACTTACCTCTGCTTGATATTTAGCAACCCAATTTCCCCCAGCAGTCAGGACTAATCACCCCTTATTTTTGCCGTGGGTTCAGTGGCATAAAGGACCCACTGTGGCCAGATGGTAGTCTCAGCTCCTGGATTAGTGGAGTGAGTCTCGGCCCCCGGGTTAGTGGAGTGAGTCTCATCTCTTGGGTTAGTGGAGTGAGTCTCAGTTCCCGGGTTGGTCGAGCTATTGTGGTGTCCCCTAGTGGGGACATCCCTCCTCGGGGAACTCATAATTGCAGGGATCGAAAACATTTTGTGAGCAGGTGGCTGGGGATAACAGTGAGAAGAGCTGCTTCCCTTTCTGTCCTTTGACACCTGGATCCGGAAACCTGGCTCTGGGAGAAGCCGCACCGCCTGCTGGATGCTGAATCAGACCATGTACTGCATCTTGGAGGATCCTGTTCCTCCCTGCAACGTATGGCCCCTAGCTGGTGCTGAAACGGTGAGCTGCTTCAGGGTGATGGGGGAATATGGTAAGATCGGTGAGATCGGTGAATTTTATGGGCCCAGTGCCATGCTTAATTTGCTGCAAAATGAGTTCTCTGGTCAGAAGCAGAGCTGTGTGGAATACCGTGATGGTGGAGAAGCCGTTCTGTACGTCCACGGTGGTTTGGCAGAAAGGCAAAGCCATATTCAGAATAAGGGTCTCTGGCAGTGAGAAGAAAGTGCTGCTGCTTCTAGGATGGAAGTGGGCCACTGTCACTGACCTGCCACCAGGTGGCTGTCTGATCTCCACGGGGAATGGAGTCCTAGAGCTGGTGGCGGGGGCAGCAGCGCTCAGTGGACCCGTGTGATGTTCTGTGAAAGAGAGGCATCATGGTCCTTATGGTCTGGATTATGAAAGAGGACTGGAGAACTGATATAACCTTGAAGCAGTATGGTGAAGGTGTATTCCTGGCCCTGCCAACTGGAAATAAACAGCTTCTGATCAGCAAAAAGGTACCAGATGTGCTGATTACCTCTAGCAAAGAAACCACATCTGGAATGGTAGCTGCAATTGCAATCGCCACCTGACGGACTGTGTGATAATCTCTACTGCCACTCTCCAAGATCCGTCTGTCTTCTGTGCAGACCCAATAGGTGAGCAAATGAGGGTGTGGTAGCAATTGCTGCCGCTGCATCCTTCAAGCCCTTGATGATAGCACCAGCCTCTGTGATCCCTCCAGGGAGGTGGGGAATGTGCTTTGCTTCTGGTTTACTAGCTTGGTAGGGGGCTTCCAGTTGGCTTTTCCTACCATCTCCTGGGTTAGTGGAGTGAGTCTCATCTCTCAGGTTAGTGGAGTGAGTCTCAGACCGCGGGTTAGTGGAGTGAGTCTCGGACCCCGGGTTAGTGGAGTGAGTCTCGGACCCCGGGTTAGTGGAGTGAGTCTCGG
>NW_016107531.1:3361685-3362424 GCF_001604975.1 Cebus imitator | reverse complement strand
GGTTAGTGGAGTGAGTCTCATCTCTGAGGTTAGTGGAGTGAGTCTCGGCCCCCGGGTTAGTGGAGTGAGTCTCATCTCTAAGGTTAGTGGAGTGAGTCTCGGCTCCCGGGTTGTGTCCCCTAGTGGGGACATCCCTCCTCAGGGAACTCATAATTGCAGGGATGGGAAACATTTTGTGAGCAGGTGGCTGGGGATAACAGTGGGAAGAGCTGCTTCCCTTCCAGTTGGCTTTTCCTACCATGACAGAACAGACTCCACAGGTCAGGAAATTGCCAGTTGCTGATAATTCCAACTGTGCATTCCAGAACTGGGGAAATAACCCTGTTCAGAGGCCTAGTGGGCTCACGTGAGCCGGACCTGAACAAAACTCTAATTTACCGGATCTCCGGCCATATTGTTAAAATACGGCCCTACGCTCTCTGACATTTCTCCCATCAAGAAGTGGGGTCTTGGCCGGCGCAGTGGCTCACGCCTGTAATCCCAGCACTTTGGAATGCCGACACGGGTGGATCACTTGAGGTCAGGAGTTCGAGGCCAGCCTAGCCAACATGGTGAAACCCTGTCTCTACTCAAAATACAAAAATTAGCTGGGCGTGGTGGTGGATACCTGTAATCCCAGCTACTCGAGAGGCTGAGGCAGGAGAATCACTTGAACCTAGGAGGTGGAGGTTGCAGTGAGCCGAGATCATGGCACTGCACTCCAGACTGGGGAACAGAGCAAGACTTTGTCTGAAAAAAA
>NW_016107531.1:3352353-3360590 GCF_001604975.1 Cebus imitator | reverse complement strand
TCTGAGGCCAGGTCATGCAAGGTGACACATGGGGCCTTTGTGCATGGAACCCTGAGCCGCTGTGTAAGAAGTCTGCCTACTCTGACACCACCACACTAAGCTCCGGTCAACAACAGTCCCAGCTGAACCCACTCTTCTGGCCATCTCTGCAAAGGCGTCAGATAAATGAGGCATGCTGTCTTGGAGCCTCCAGAGCAGCCCATCCTCTCTCCCCCACCAGCTGAGTACCATTGAGTGATCTAGGTTGACACTACAAGGAACAGAAGAATGTCCTGCTGAGCCCTTCCTGAACTCCAGACCCCCAAGATAATGAGACATAAGAAAATGGCTGATATAGCTGGATATCTGTCCCCACCCTAATCTCATGTTGAATTCTAATGCTCAGTGCTGAAGGTGGGGCCTGTGGAAGGCGTTTTGGTAATGAGGGTGAATCTCTCGTGGCTTGGTGCTATCTTTGTGACAGTGAGTTCTCGTCAGATCTGGTCTTTTATAAGTGTGTGCCACCATCCCCTGCCTCACTTCAGCTTTCATCATGCGGCATGCAAGCTCCCACTTCACCCTCTGCTGTGAGTAAAAGCCTCCTGAGGCCCCATCAAAAGCCATGTGTCCTATATAACCTGCAGAACTGTAAGCCAGTTAAACCTGTTTTCTTTATAAATTACCAGTCTCAGGCATTTCTCCATAGTAATGCAAGAACAGCCTAACATAATGGCCATGGTTTGTTAAGCAGTAATAAATATCTAGAGTACCTCCAGGAGCCCTCACTTTGACTGGAGCACTGTGGCATTTTTGGGCCCCTGGAATTAGTGTCAGCTCAGAGCCATCATCTAATCATTCCTAAGATTTCTGGTTATTTTCCCTTCTCCAATGCACAGCCACTCTGGTAAATGGCCTTAGGTCCCTTTGGGGGACAACTAAGATTTACAACATACACTCTTGGTTGTCCTTCCTCAAGGGGCTCTGGCCTCCCCTTTCATTCAAGGGGCTCTGAGTCTATCAACTGCTCCCTCTGGGAATTGGCTGAGGGGCTCATAACATTCTCTAGCATGTGGCTTCAGCACAGATTTCTACTTACCAGACCTGGAACTTTTCTGGTTATACAAATCAAGACTGTAAGGCTAGGTATAATGGCTTATGCCTGCCCTTTGGGAGGCTGAGGTGGGAGGATCACTTAAGCCCAGGAGTTTAAGACCAGCCCGGGCAACATAGCAAGACCCTGTCTCTATTAAATAAATAAATAATAGATCGATCGATTGAAAGATAAGTAAATAAAAATAAATCAAGATTGTATTAGGTTGCCCACTTTGCTCTTGGGGCCACCATGATTGATTAATTAATTAATTAATCAATTCTGTCTCCCTGCCCCTCCACCCAAACAGAGAACACAGTGTGGGGCTGGTGAGCAACTCTTATAGGGAGTTACACTTTTTTTCTTTTTGTGGAGAGCAGGGTCTCGCTATACTGCCCAAGCAGGTCTCGACTCCTGGGTTCAAGCTATCCTCCCGCCTCTGCCTCCCTAAGAACTGGGATTACAGGCATAAGTCACTGTGCCCAGACTGCAAGTCTTAAATTGTAAGTCCACTCTAGCATGCTGATTTCACTAATATCTTGAATACTTTCTTCCACACTAAACTAAGGGAATTTTGGCATCTCAGCTTCACTCAGTGTAGACCACCTTTGGGTCCAGGTTTCAATGAACCAACCGAGCACACCCTTAGAGCCACTCCTAGCTGCTTGAGCTAACGCAATAACTCCAGATTCTCTGCTTGGTGCACTTCTACACGTCCATGAATTTGGTCAGAACCAACCTTATACTGCCTTTGTGCTATGCGACATCCCTAGGGTCTCTCCCATTGATTTCCTCCTTCTCCCTTTGGTAGAAGTTGCCAACATCTTTTTTTGTTTTTTTGGGACGGAGTCTTGCTCTGTCACCAGGCAGGAGTGCAGTGGTGCCATCTCAGCTCACAGCAACCTCTGCCTCCCGGGTTCAAGTGATTCTCCTGCCTCAGCCTCTTGAGTTGCTGGGACTACAGGTGCGTGCCACCACATCCAGCTAATTTTTGTATTTTTAGTAGAGACAGGGTATCACCATGTTGGCCAGGAGGGTCTCGATCTCTTGACCTAATGGTCCTCCCACTGCTGCCTCCAAAAGTGCTGGGATTATAGGCGTGAGCCACCAATCCTGGCCTTTTTTTTTTTTTTTTTTTTTGAGACGGAGTCTTGCTCTGCCACCCAGGCTGGATTGCATGCAGTGGCATGATTTCAACTCACTGCAACCTCCACCTCCTGATTCAAGCAGTTCTTCTGCCTCAGCCTCCTGGGTAACTGGGACTACAGGCAGGCACCACCATGCCCAGCCAATTTTTGTGTATTTAGTAGAGATGAGGTTTCATCATATTAGCCAGGCTGATCTTGAACTCCTGACCTCGTGATCTGCCCGCCTCGGCCTCCTAAAGTGCTGGGGTTACAGGTGTGAGCCACCGCGCCAGGCCCAGAAGTTGCCAACATCTTGCAGTTCTGCTGCAGAGGATGCCTCCTCATGGGTCCCACTTGGGACCTGATTGCCCAAAGCTTGTGTGGCCTGGAGTCTGGTTATAGGTCTAGAAGCAATGGGAGGTGGTGGGCCACCTCAGGAGGGGTCACTAGAGGGTCTCCAGGTACAGGGACGGTGTCTGGCTCTTCACTCAGAACTTGATCTGGGGGCTGGGCACAGTGGCTCATGCCTGTAATGCCAGCACTTCGGGAGGCTGAGGTGGGTAGATCATCTGAGGTCAGGAGTTCGGGGCCAGCCTCGCCAATATGGTGAAACCCTGTCTCTACAAAAAGTACAAAAATTGGCTGGGCATGGTGGTGGGCGCCTGTAGTCCCAGCTACTCAGGAGGCTGAGAAATGAGAATTGCTCAAACCTGGAAGTGGAGGTTGCAGTGAGCCGAGATCTTGCCACTGTGCTCCAGCCTGGGTGACACAGTGAGACTCGCTCTCAAAAAAAAGAAAAAAAGTCTGGAAATTTCAAGCCCTGAGATCATCTCTTTTTCTTGTTAGTTTCCAGTGCACTTGGAGGCGACCAAGTGACCCCACAGTTCCTCTGCCCTGTATTTTCACCCATACATTTGATACCAGTAGTGACTTGGCCACCCCAGCCCTCTGTGGGCCTTGGCTCGGGGGGGGGAAGTGACTGTCGTGTGCCATGGAGCCCCAGTGTTCCCTGTGCCCTGGCAGCGGGTCCTGAATGCCTCTAAATCCACTGAGACTGGAGAACTGGTGCTGGGTTCCCATCCTTAAGATTCTCTTCCCCTGGAAGCATCACCAGTACCAACAACTGTATCAGTTGGGGTTTGGTCAGGGAAGGAAAGCCATCGTGGGTGTTATCGGATGTGTATTATTATGGGGATGGGGCCTGACATGACAGTGGGAAGAGCTGGAAGTGAAAGGCCAAAGGGGACACCTCCCAACGATCTGAGAAGCCAGGTGTGTCTGGCTGCCAGAAGGGATGTGGGGACACTCCTGGAGGGTCCCTGGGAGCTATCACCTCTGTGTAGCTGCCACCTCTGTGGGTTCCTTGGGGAGCCTCTGGGGTTGGCCTGGGACACTGCTGGTCAGCAGTCAGGAAGACTGAGCACAGGGTGGAGGACAGCAAGGACAAGCTGGAACCCCTGGGCCACTGGTTCTGCCTGTCACCATGGCTGCCCCCTGTGACCTTCAGAGAGCAAAGGTCACTGCTTCACTTCTAATTTCCAAAGCTCCTATGCAGCAAGCACAGAGGGAGGCCTTCTGGGAAACTCGAGGCTCAGCCTCACCACGTTGTCTTGGCCCCACGACATCTCCCTTCCACCTCCAGGCGGGTCAGGAGCCCCCCAGGCCTTCTGCCCTCCTAGCACTTCCTCCCCAGTGGACTGTGATGCTGGCCTGGGACTATTCTATTCAATGTGGGTGTGACCAGCGGCTAGCAAAGCTTGGAATAGAGCAGAGCTCAATGTGTGTTTGCCAGATGGACGGGTGAATGGAGGACGGGATCATGGCCGCTTGGTGCCAGGCCCTGGGCTGGGCGCTACAAACACGGAAAAGTCAGACAGAGAGGAGTTTGCTGCTGCCGCATTTGTGGGCTGTGCTTACTCTCTGGAGGGCCTTGGGCTAAAGGCCGGGGCCGTGGGAGCAAGGTGGAGATGAGCTGACTCCCCAACAGCTGGGGCATACCTGGATGAATGTGTCCAGGGCCTCAGACAAACTCAGTGGGAGAGCCGGCTGGAAGTGCAGGGCAGGCGAGGCCACTACTGGCCAGTGACTTGTGGAGGACTTCCTGCAGCAGGGGTGTGGGGATGCTGGAACAGGCGGTCCCCTGGGGTGGGGCAGGTGATGCCAGACAGAGGGTGCCATGGTTTTGATATATGTGTCCCTGCAAAATTTAGTTTTTGGGGCCGGGCGTGGTGACTCATGCCTGTAATCCTAGCATTTTGGGAGGCAGAGGTGGGTGGATCACCTGAGGTCAGGAGTTCGAGACCAGCCTAACCAATATGGTGAAACCATGTCTCTAGTAAAAATACAAAAAAATTAGCCAGGAGTGGTGGCATACGCCTGTAATCCCAACTACTTGGGAGGCTGAAGCAGGAGAATTGCTTGAACCTGGGAGGCAGAGCTAAGATCACACCACTGCACTCCAATCTGGGCGACAGAGCGAGACTCTGTCTCAAAAAGATAAAGGATAGTAGGTAGGCCAGGTGCAGTGGCTCATGCCTACGACCCCAACACTTTGGAAGGCCGAGGTGGGTGGATCATTTGAGGTGAGGAGTTCAAGACCAGCCTGGCCAACCTGGTGAAACCCTGTCTCTACTAAAAATACAAAAATTAGTGGGTGTGGTGGCTGGCGCCTGTAATCCCAGCTACTCAGAAGGCTGAGGCAGAAGAATCATTTGAACCAGGGAGGCGGAGGTTGCGGTGAGCAGAGATTGTGCCACTGCACTCCAACCAGGGCAACAAAGTTAGACTCTGTCTCAAATAAAAAAATAAAAATAAAAAGAGAAAAAAATAAAAATAAGGTGTACACTTAAATTATTGCTGACTATAGTCACTCTGTTGTGCTATCAGACACTAAACCTCAGTCATTCTTTTCAATGTGTTTTTACACAGTCACAATCGCCACCTCCCCCACCCCCAACTACCCCCCCAGCCTCTGGCAGCCATTATTTTACTCTCTGTCTCCATGAGCTCAATTGTTTCAATTTTTAGCTCCCACGAATACATGAAAACATGCAAAGTTTGTTTTTCTGTGTCTGGCTTATTTCAATTTACATAACGTCCTCCAGTTTCATCCATGTTGTTGCAATTGACAGATGTCATTTTTTTTTTTCTTTCTGAGACAGAGTCTCACTCTGCTGCCCAGGCTGGAGTGCAATGGTGCGACCTTGGCTCACTGTAAACTCTGCCTCCCGGGTTCAAGCAATTCTCCTGTCTCAGCCTCCCTGGTAGCGGGGGCTACAGGTATGGGCCACCATGCTCAGCCAATTTTTTGTATTTTTAGTAGAGACGGCATTTCACCATGTTAACCAGGATGATCTCAATCTCCTGACCTCGTGATCCACCCACTTCAACCTCCCAAAGTGCTAGGATTGCAGGTGTGAGCCTCCATGCCCGGCCAGGATGTCATTCTTTTTTATGGCTTAATAGAACAACTCAGTTGTGCATAAGTACCACATTTTCTTTTTCCTAAGTGTCTGGGTTTTATTTGTTTGTTTTTAAACAGAGTCTCTGCTGCCCAGGTTGGAGTGCGGTGGCTTGATCTCAGCTCACTAAAACCTCTGTCTCGCGGGTTCAGTCGATTCTCCTGCCTCAGGCCCCTGAGTAGCTGAGACTACAGGCATGTGCCACCATGACCGGCTAAGTTTTTGTGTTTTTAGTAGAGATGGGGTTTCGGCATGTTGGCCAGGTGATCCACCCACCTTGGCCTCCCAAAGTGCTGGGATTACAGGCATGAGCCACTGGGCCCAGCCTATCCTAAGTGTCTGCTGAGGGACCCTAAGGTTACTTCTAAATCTTAGCTATTGTAACCACTGCTGCATTAAACATGGGAGTGAAGATATCTCTTCAATATGCTGATGTGCTTTCTTTTAGATGCACACGGAGCAGTGGGATTGCTGGATCATATGGTAGCTCTACTTTTAGTTTTCTAAGGAACCTCAAACTGTTCTCCATAGCGGCCATACTAATTTATATTCTCACCAACAGTGTACGAGGGTTCCCTTTTCTCCGTATCTTCGCCAACGTTTGTTATTGTCTGACTTTGGGATAAAAGCCATTTTAACTGGAGTGAGGTAACATCTCATCGTAGTTTTGATTTGCATTTCTCTGATGATCAATAATGCTGAGCACCTTTTCATATACAGGTATTGATCGACTTACAACCTATGCAACTTACGACCGTTCGGCTTTATGACCACAATCGCTAGCCACGACTGCTCTGCGTCTGGCAGCGCAAACGTTGCCCAGCGGGGCGTACGACAGTGCGGACCAGCTTCTGGCAGCACTACTATCTCCGCATGCATATAGCCTACTCAACTTACAACCAAATCGTGTTACGACCGGTCTGTCGGAACCAATCGTGGTCGTAAGTCGAGAACTAGCTGTATCTGTTTGCCATTTGTATGTCTTCTTTCGAGAAATGTCTATTCAGATCTTTTGCCCATTTTATTTATTTTTATTTATTATTATTTTGAGATGGAGTCTCGCTCTGTCAGGCAAGCTGGGGGCAGTGGCACAATCTCAGCTCACTGCACTGGATTGCAGTCACCTGCCACCACACCTGGCTAATTTTAGTAGAGAGGGATTTCACCGTGTTGGCCAGGCTGCTCTTGAACTTCTGGCCTCAAGCGATCCACCCGCCTTGCCCTCCCAAGGGGCTGGGATTACAGGTGTGAGCCACCACGCCTGGACTCTTTTGCCCATTTTAAAATCAGATTATTAGATTTTTTTTTTCCTATTGAGTTGTTTGAGATGTTTATGTATCCTGGTAATTAATCCCTTGTCAGATGGATAGTTTGCAAGTATTTTCTCCCATTCTGTGGGTTGTCTCTTCACTTTGTTATTTCCTTTGCTGTGCAGAAGATTTTTGACTCGATGTGAACGCACTTGTCCATTTTTGCTTGGGTTGCCTGTGCTTCTGGGGTATTACTCAAGAAATCTTTGCCCAGCCCAATGTCCTGGAGAGTTTTGCCAGTGTTTTCTTTTAGTAGTTTCATAGTTTGAAGTTTTAGATTTAAGTTTTAGTCCACTTTGATTTAATTTTTGTATGTGGTGAGAGATAGAGGTATAGTTATTTTATTTTATTTTTTTGAGATGGAGTTTCGCTCTTGCCCAGGTTGGAGTGCAATGGTGCGATCTCAGCTCACTGCAACCTCCACCTCTTGGGTTCAAGTGATTCTTCTGCCTCAGCCTCCCAAATAGCTGGGATTACAGGCATGCACCACCATGCCTGGCTAACTTTTTTAGTAGAGATGGGGTTACTCCATGTTGGTCACGTTGGTCTTGAACTCTTAACCTCAGGTCATCTGCCTGCCTTGGCCTCCCAAAGTACTATAGTTGTGAGCCACCATACCCAGCAGGTGTAGTTAATTTAAAAATTTTTTGTACAATTGGGGTCTTGCTATGTCGCCCAGGCTGGTCTCAAACTCCTGGCCTCAAGCAATCTTCCACCTTGGCCTCCCAGAGTGCTGGGATTACAGGCATGAGCCACCATGCCCAGCCTACATGTGTCCTTTCTAAGGGCAATTTGGCAATGTGCATCAGAAGTCTTAAAAATTATCCTCCCTTGGCTGCGGTGAGGGGGATGGTGGCTCACACCTCTAAACCCAGCACTTTGGGAGGCCAAAGTGGGTGGATCACCTGTGGTCAGGAGTTTGAGATTAGCCTGGCCAACTCAGCAAAAACTCCATCTCTAATAAAAATACAAAATTAGCCATGTGTAGTGGCACGTGCTACTGGGGAGGCTGAGGGAGGAGAATCACTTGAACCCATGAGGCAGAGGTTGCAGTGAGCAGAGATTGCACCATTACACTCCAGCCTGGGCAAAAAAGAGTGAAACTCCATCTAAAAAAAGAAAAAATAACCCTCCCTCCAGGCCTGGGTGATGGAGCAAGACGCCATCTCAAAAAAAAAAATAAAAATAAAAATAAAATAATATCCTGTCCTAGATCTTTTCTCACTTGATATACTTGGAGTATCCTTCCATATCATTGCAAAAAAAACCC
>NW_016107531.1:3335950-3352343 GCF_001604975.1 Cebus imitator | reverse complement strand
AAAAGAAAAAGAAAAAGAAAATTACTCCCCTTTTGACCTAGCAATTCCACAACTAGAAATTTACCCCAAGAATAATTTGACAAATGCAAAAAAAAAAAAAATGTGCACCAGGATATTCACATAGTGGTGAGGTTGATGGTGTTTACAAGGGTAAAGAATTGGAAGTTGCAAAGATGATTGACAATGGAATTAGAAGAGTGAAGGGCAGAGAGTCAGGACTCTAGACATTCTTGAGTAAGTGACTGAAATTGTGCTTCCACTCACTTTATTCCCATACGTGTCATCCTCATGAGTTTAGATGTGAGACCTGTTACCATCTCCACTTTCCAGATGAAGGAACAAAGGCTCAGAGAAGGGCACAGGCTGTTGGTGGCAGGGCCAGAACTCATGCTCAGCTGGGTCTGATACCAGGGCCCAATAAACAAAGGAAGCCAGGAATCTGAGTAAGAATAAAGGAAACCAGGGAGAAGCCTCCTGCCAGTGATTCCTTTGCTTACTGCCTTTATTCAGCCTTCACCCCAGGGCATGCTCTGTGCTCACAGTGGCAGCCACTGCTGTGAATTCCAAGGCCTATTTTCATTTTTAAAAATACAGAAAAGGCCGAGCGCAGTGTCTCATGCCTGTAATCACAGTGCTTTGGGAGGCCGAGGCGGGTGGATCACCTGAGGTTGGGAGTTTGGGACCAGCCTGACCAACATGGTAAAATCCCCATCTCTACTAAAAATACAAAAATTAGCTGAGCATAGTGGCACACCTGCAATCCCATCTACTTGGGAGGCTGAGGCAAGAGAATTGCTTGAAGCTGGGAGGTGGAGACAGAGGAACTTGGATAAATTGGCTCTGTATTCATTGATCCAGAAGAGCAGCGAGGACTGTAGGCTGGGAGCATGGGCTCACGCCTGTCATCCCAGCACTTTGGGTGGCTGAGATGAGAGGATCACCTGAGGTCAGGAGTTCGAAACCAGCCTGACCAACATAGTGAAACCCCCGTCTCTACTAAAAATAAAAAAATTAACTGGGTGTAGTGGCACATCTGTAATCCCAGCTACCTGGCAGGCTGAGGCAGTAGAATCGCTGAAACCCCGGAGGCAGAGGCTGCAGTGAGCCGAGATTGTGCCACTGCACTCCAGCCTGGGTGACAGAGCGAGATTCCAACTATAAATAAATAAACACACAAATAATAAAACAAAAATACAAAAAATTTCCATGAAACCCCAAGTCATCCATTTCATGGTAAACATGAAATTTGCCATCGTCAGCATTCTAAGTGTGCAGCTCGGTGGCTTTAGGGGCATTCACGTGACTGTGCAATGATCACCACCTCCCACCTCCAAGGCTTCTTCACCGAAAAAAAGGCTGAAGCTTCGAACCCAAGAAACACTCACTCCTCAGTCCCTCCCCCCACAGCCCCTGGCAGCCTCCATTCTACTTTCTGCCTCTGTGAATTTGACTGATCGAGGGACCTCATGTAAGTGGAATCAAAACGACAGTATTTGTCCTTTTGTGTCTGGCTTATTTCTCATAGTACAGTGGTGCCTTAGAGTGGTCCCAGGCTCACTGTTGTGGTCACTACCACCCATGGCTGTGCTCCCTGGCACAAGACCTGCACCCGCCCAGTGCAGGTGCGGCTGGTGGACGTGGCTGAGGGGCAGGGTGGGCAGCCATGGCAGAACCAGACACTTCGTTCTGGACCAGCTCTCTGCACCGCCCCTTCCCCAGTCCCGAGCAGAATTGCTGGGCGAGGCTTAATCAACATTCAGTCATGTTTCCAAGTTTAAATGGAGCATTTGTTTAATTATGTGTAAGTAGCAATACATTGTGGCCATTATCTAAATCACTATTTTATTTCCTGGATGTGGTTTCATAATGCAGGGTTTCTGCTGCAGCCTGGCATCATTAACAGAGAAGAGTTAATGAATATAAAAGCGTAAAGGCTAATTACACTTTAATTTACAATCATGGTCTCATTTTGGGACCACATGAAATCTGTTTTGAAAACAATTAAAAAAAAAAAACCCACTCTCGCCCTGGTAAGTGGAGGGACCCCGGCCAGGAGCATGGCTCTGGCTGCCACGTGGTGGCTGAGCAGTGTCGGCTGGCACTGGTCCCCGCCCTGGCGCCATTACTGGGAGGCTGGCGAGGCCAAGTTCAACACCTTGTGACTCTGCCTTTTGTTTCCAGCTATTTTCCTCCCGCCTTCAGTGACTGCTCGTGTGGCTGCCTTCGAGACTCGGGGGACCCCATCTGGAGCACCTGTGGTCTGCCCATGCTGCTTTCCTGTGGCCTCACCTAGCGGGAAGCCAGTTGGAATTACCAGGCCTTTTCAAAACCAGGTGGGGAGGAGGGAGTTGGGGTCAGGGACACTGACAGTTACCAGGTTTCTGCTGTAAGCCAGCACCATGCTGGGTACTCGTACATATATTATTTATTCCCTGAAATTGCCTATCAATGGCAATTAGTCTCCCAGAAATTTGAATTAGTCCCTCTGAAATGTTTAATGGAACCACAGAATCATTAACTTTCTTAGATATAATAATGGCATATGTAGAAGACTGTCTATTTTTAGGAGATGAAAAGAAGTTTGGGGGTGAAAGGTCCTGATATCAGCCACTAACTTTCAAATGTCTCAGGGAGGGAAAAGATATATAATAATTATATTAATATTATAATTAATTATATCCATATATTAATATAGAAAATATTAAAATAGGATATCAGTATATTAATATAGAATATTTATATATCAATTATAATTATTTAATTATATTAATATAATTGTTATGTATTATATATGGAGAGACAGAGACGAAGAGAAAGAGATAAATGGTAAAAAAAAATAAGTGGGCAAATGGGATCATATTGATTCTAGGTGGAAGGTATACAGGTGTTCATTGTACCCCAGACTTCTCTATGTTTTAAAAATTAAGAAGAGAACATTGTCCCCACAGGCCACCACAACTTGCTTTGCCTTCTTTACTTGTTAAATAAACCTCTTTTCTCCCAACTGAGAAAAGGTCCATTTGATCAAGACCGGTCTTTGTATGATTTTTATGATTTTTTTTTTTTGAGACAGAGTCTCCCTGTCACCCAGACTGGAGTGTAGTGGCTTGATCTCAGCTGACTGCAACCTCTGCCTCCCAGATTCAAGTGATCCTCCTGCCTCAGCCCACCAAGTAGCTGGGACTACACGTATGTACCACTGCGTCTAGCTTATTTTTGTATTTAGTAGAGACGGGGTTTAATCATGTTGGCCAGGCTGGCCTTGAACTCCTGACCTCAAGTGATCTGACCTCACGTGCTGGGATTACAGGCATGAACTACCATGCTTGGCTGATTTTATGATTTTGTTATGACTAGAGTCTGGAATAAAAATTAATAAGATAATCATGAATCAAATCAAATAAATGTGCAAAAAGCAAAAAAGAAAAAGTTTCATTGGGACACATGTTGCTCTGTCTTGCATTTGTGACCTGGGACTGTCAAGAGAGGAGGTGGCCCTCGGAGGGGCCCAGTTACCTTGCTTCTGAAACTCTCAGTTTAGATTTCCCTTGTGAAGAACAACCATTTAAGAAAACTCCACTACTTATTGCCCATTTATGGAAGAGGGGCTGTAAAGGGACCCTTTCAGCCATGGCTGGGGAGGGATAATCGGCTTCACCTCCAGGAATTCATCCTCAGGAAACATGGGGGCAAGGCTGCTTGGTGCCTGGTTTATTATGTTAAAAGTAAAACGAGGGGTAACCGTACGTGTGTGTGCGCGCGTGCGTGTGTGTGTGTGCGTGTGTGTGTGTATTTTTTTGAGATGGAGTCTTGCTCTGTCGTCCAGGCTGGAGAGCAGTGGTGAGATCTTGGCTCACTGCAACCTCTGCCTCCTGGGTTCAAGGGATTCTCTTGCCTCAGCCTCCCGAGTAGCTGGGATTACAGCCGTGCACCACCACATCCGGCTAAGTTTTGTATTTTTAGTAGAGATGAGGGTTCACCAAGTTGCCCAGGCTCGTCTCGAACTCCTGACCTCAAGTGATCCACTCGCCTCGGCCTCCCAAAGTGCTGGGATGACAGGCGTGAGCCACCGCGACCGGCCAGAAGCTACAAGTAGTTTGATAGAAGAAAATAACTATGGTAGAGCGACGACTGATAAAAGCTGGGTGAAAATTGCATAGGTAGCATGATCTCGACAATGTCAGAAAAATAGACATGCAATGACAAACCTGAAAAACATCACACATTTTGTTCCAATTCAAACAATCATGTGAATTTTAATACTCCTGGTATTTCTAGACAGATTTGGGAGGGTCTTCCCAGCTCAAATCCACCCATAGGCACCCAGGGCTCGGCAGCCCCGTGGCTCCTCCCCCTGAGACACAGCTGATTGGACGAGAACAAGCTCCGGTACCCAAGCCGGGCCAATCAGAATGCCCTCCCCGGGAGGCGGAAATCCCAGACTCAGTCTGAGCATCTCTGCCCTGGAGTTGGGAAGCCCGGGCGCGGGCGAACACGGAGCAGGCCCCTACACGCGGAAGCAGGAGACAGCGGGGAACTCCTGGGGGGCACCCGCGAGCCTTTCCTGATGCTGGCCCCAGGCCATGGCCTGCCCTGGACTTTCAGGAGACCCTCCTGTAGTGTTTTAAGTTCCCTGTTGAAATGTTTCGTATGGCTTGAGTAGGTTTCTGTCACAACCCAAACAGTCCCGAGTGAGCATGTATTATTTTAACAGGATGAAGGAAAGGAATAGGCACGAGCGACTGCTCACCATGCTGCGCCGCCCCCCGCCTGAGCAAAAGCCCTCAGATCATACCTGGATCTCCCGCTCTGCCCTGTGTGGCGAGGCCTGCCCAGCAGCTGAGTTTCCCAGGCTTCCCAGAAAGGCCAGCGGGGGACACTGGGGGTCCCCAGCAGGGTGGGAGGACGGGGTAAGCCAGGATATTTCTTCTTCTCTGGCTGCGCCATGAGCAAGCAGACAGTGGCCGCATCTCTTCTGGAGCTCCTGCTCCCCTCCGGTGGGCCTCCCAGCCTCCAGCGTCCTTCAGGCGGCCCTGCAAACCCCATCTCTTCCTTTGTCTCCTCGTACCCAGCGGGAGAGTGGCTTCCTGCTATGATAATTCCCGGGTCGCTGCCCATCCTCTCTGGCTTCTCGGCTCTTCCTGTGCAGTTAATTCCCTGTATCACATTTTCCATTTGCATACTGTCTTCCTGGTTGGACACTGACTGATACACATATATTATTTCATTTCATCCCTGAAACACCCCTCGGAGGGCAGTATTAGGATCCCAATCTTGCACATGAGGATATCAGCGCTTCGAGAAATGACAAAATGTGCCCCAAAGTCGCTCAGCCTGTCGCAAAGCTCTGAATCCAAGCTCTTGTCACTATATTTTACTATACTGCTATTTATTTATTTAGAGACAGAGTCTTGCTCTTTTGCCCAGGCTGGAGTGCAGTGGTGTGATTATAGCTCACTGCAGCCTTGAACTCCTGGGGTCAAATGATCCTCCCACCTCAGCCTCCTGAGTAGCTGTGATTGCAGGCACTCGCCACTACGCTAGCTAATTTGTGAATTTTTTTTTGTAGAGACAGGGTCTTGCTATGTTGCTCAGGCTCAAACTCCTGGCCTCAAGTGATCCCCTTGTCTTAGCCTCCCAGGTGGCTGGATTATAGGCACGAGCCATTGGGGTCTGCCTGGACTGCTTTTTAGAATCACCCATATAGTTAGAAGGAAAAATTATTTGAAAAACCTGCCAAAACATCCTGACCTCTGGACTCTTCCTGCCCTCCCAAGCTGGGCACATGCAGGACTGATGAGAAGCTCTGAGGTGGGGAGGGGGTGGGGGTACTGAATGCCTGGGAAGGGTCCTCAGCAAGTGCAGCCTCTCCCAGGCCTGGGACAGTACAGAGGGACAGGCCTTGGAGTCCCACACCTCTCCTTACTAGCAGTGAGACTTTGGGCATGTGGCCTCCCCTCTCTGAGTCCCCTCTCTCTCAAGAGAAGTCACATCTGGATGGTGAGCTTCCCCAGGCTCTCCCAGCTCCCAGTGGAGCCTGGCATAGAACAGGCCTTGGGCAGTGATACTTGAGTGGCCTAAGGTCTTTGGCCGGAGTCCCCTGACTCTGGGGCCACAGCCTGTTCATGAGTGGAGGCAGGGAGGGAAGTGGTGCTGCCTTGGTCACCGTGGGCCCTGCAAGGCTCATGGGCAGCTTCACTTGCTCTACTTGCTTATTTAGGATTTTTCTTCTGGCTTCAAAAACGGGAAAGAAAAAGTGCATCTATCATAGCAGTGAAACGATGAAACGTTGGTCTTGAAGGGCTGGTTGTATTTTTTTCTGACATCGTGAAATAAAATGCATAACTACTAAAGTAAAAATGCTCCTGGGAGGCGCTGGGAAACCGTCCCTCCCACCCATCCTTAGCAGTGTGGGCTTGGGAGCCATCTGGCTTCAAATTGGGATTCCCTCTGATAGCTGGGCAGTACTGGGCAGGTGGCTTCCCATTGCAAGCGTCGGCTTTCTTATCTATAGAATGGGATCCTTGGCTTGGCCCGGGGGCTCATGCCTGTAATCCCAGCACTTTGGGAGAAGGAGGCAGGAGGGTCACTTGAGGCCAGGAGTTGGAGACCAACCTGGGCAACATAGCCAGGCACCCCCATCTCTACAAAAATAAAATAAAATACATGACAGTGAGATCATCACTGTGCCGGTCTCAGGGGTTATTGCCAGGGTTCCTTCAGCTACTGCAGAGGCCCAGATAATGAGGCAAGAGGCCCTCGTGCCTGTAGTTCTTCATATTACTTTATTATTTCATTATCATCACCAGCAACATCAGAGGGCCCCGTGGGTGCCTGGGAGGGCCAGAGTCCAGGGGTTCCCAGATGGGGGGTCAGGTTGGGCACTGGGCGAGGGAGGGCTCCATTCCCTACTGTGGCTGGCACTGCCACTATGCTGAGGGCTGGAACTTCGCCCCACAGCCCCCAAGGAGATGCGGATTTATGGGCCTGCAGGTGGAGCATTCGCTGAGGCTGCTGATGTGGGCACTTTGCAGCGCTGGCTGTGCCATCACCACCGGTTTGGGGAGTTGGGAAATTCCTGACTTTCTGCTGACCTTCCTGTACCCCAGCCCCCTCAGCTCCTCTGCTCAGGCCTAACTGCCCCTTCCCCCACCCCATGTGCATTCAAAGCAGATTTGCAGTTCTGGGCACCTGGGACGTCAGCTGGAGCCAGCATTCTGGCATCAGAGGCAGCTGGGTGCAAGCCTGTCCCACTATGTGGGAGCACCTGTGCATGTTGCTTAGACTCTGAGCCTAAGCCACCAGGGGGAAGACGGCAATGGTGAGGATGGTGACTGTACTCACCTTGTGGGCTCAGCTGTGCACCAAGTCCTTTCTGATCCCCTTGCTGGGCGCTGGTGGGTGGGGGTGGCAGTGTGGCCCTGGAGATGCAGCCAGGGGCCCTCAGGGTCTGCCAGTCCAGGGAGGGGGGGCTGGTACAATAACCAACACCTGCCGAGCCTTCACCTTGGGCAAGGTGTGGTGCTGAGGGTCGGCTGGCAGTGACTGCATCTCACCAGGCACCTCTGGAGTGGGCACCATGATGGCTCCAGGTCAAAGCTCACACTCTGAGTGGCCAAGCAGGGTTTTTTTTTTTTTGAGACTGCAGTGGCATGGCTCTGCTCTTGGCTCACTGCAATCTCCGCCTCTCAGTTCAAGTGATTCTCATGCCTCAGCGTCCTGAGTAGCTGTGATTACAGAGACGGCCGCCACACCAGCTAATTTTTGTATTTTGGGTAGAGACGGGGTTTCACCATGTTGGTCAGGTTGGTCTTGAACTCCTGACCTCAAGTGTTCCTCCCACCTTGGCCTCCCAAAGTTCTGGGATTACAGGCATGATCCACCACACCTGGCCCCTAAGCAGGGATCTGAACCTGCTGGGCCTGGCTGACTCAGGGCACGGGTACCTAGTCTCTGCAGCATCTCCAGCTGCCTCAGTTTCTTCCACTGCACCCTGTTGCAGGGTTGGGTGAGGGTTCCTGGGGGTGAAGTATGCCACCAGCCCAGAGTCAGTGTCATCACCCCTCGAAGGTTGTAGTCTAAGCTGGAGACGCCCTCTTGATATCTTTGGAAGTTCTGAATCTCTAATGTTTGGGGAAGGGACACATGTGATGTTGTTCCTGGTGACAGCGTCCTTCCCACCCCTCGGCTGGCAGGAGGCCCTCTCATCGTGCCTCAGTCCTTCTCAAGGCTGGTGGGATGAGCAGCTCCTTGCCCCTTTTGGCTTGAGTCCCCTAGAGCTGCACTGCACAGTTATCCAAGTCGTGCACTGCACAGTCCTGGGGCACCATTCGTATCACAGGCATGGCAGATTTTCCAAAGTTAGAACAAATTTAAAGATGGGAGCAAAGTGGAAGTAAGGGTGCCTTCTTTTAATTCTCACAGAGATGCCACATGGATCAGAATCATTTCTACTTTGGGAGAATGACGCCTCAAATCTGGGGAACTCCCGCTCATCTTTCTAAGTCCTGCTCCCAGGAGCGTGGCCTGGGAAGCCTCTGCCCTCTGTGAAGGAGTCACTGGCCAATTCCCTACCCAGGGTCCCTCAACCCCTTCCAACCCCACACCAGGCTGTGAGCTCCTGGGGGCAGTGATGGCTGCATGGAATTGGTAGAGCACCCACCCTCAGTCTTAGCCTTTGCCCAAGGAGAGAGTTCATGGGCATCCCACAAGGTCCAGCCTTGGTGTCAACCAGGAGACCCTATGAAACTTCCTAGGCAGCTGAAGCTTGGGAGGGCCGGCCAAGCCCCATCCACCCCCATTTTATTTTATTTTATCATTTGTTTATTTATTTATTTATTTTGGAGACGGAGTCTCACTCTGTTGCCCAGGCTGGAGTGCAATGGTGCGATCCTGGTTCTCTGCAACCTCTGCCTCCTGGATTTAAGTGGTTCTCCTGCTTCAGCCTCCCAAGTAGCTGAGATTACAGCACGTGCCACCACACCCAGCTAACTTTTGGATTTTTAGTGGAGGTAAGGTTTCACCATATTAGTCTGAATGGTCTCAAACTCCTGACCTCAAATGATCCTCCCGTCCTGGCCTCCCAAAGTGCTGGGATTACAGGTGTGAGCCACCATGCCCAGCCAACACCTGGCTACTTTTTATATTTTAGTAGAGATTGGGTTTTGCCATGTGGCCCAGGCTGGTCTTGAACTCCTGGCCTCAAGTGATTCATCTGCCTTGGCCTCCCAAAGTCCTAGGATTACAGGCATGAGTCATTGTACCCAGCCCATGTACCCACCCCCCATTTTTACAGATAGGAACACCAAGGCTTAGAGCAGCTAAGCCCTTACTTGGGGCCCCACAGAGAGTTAGGTGCCTGGGCCCTTGGAGCCCCCACTGAGGCTGGGCACACCTCCATCCCACTGCATGGCGAAAGTCAAGGGAGGAGAAGAAGGTGGCACTGGGGACAAAGAGGTGGAGCTATGCAGGCCACCACTCCCCCATCCACGGCTTGGAAGTCATTTCCGTCACAGACAGGGTGCCACTCCTTACAGACTGATGATTTGGCAGAGCAGAAGGTGTCCAGCCTTAGGGTCTGGGGACCAGCGTGAAGACCCTGCCTGCGGCTGCCTGGACCCAAAATGACCCTGCTATTGCCTGCCTGGTCCCCCATCCCCAGCCCCCTGCCATCGGGTCCACTTTATCCTTCTGAGATTTATTCTCGGGCCGCACAGCCTGGAAATAATTTGCTGACAGAGCCCGTCCCGGCAGGTGCTTTAATTGGTTTTGTGGGAGCAGGCCTATTTAGAGAGAAACAGAAATTATGGTGATGCTGCCGCCTTCTCTCTGTAATGGAGCCTTTGGAGTGTACGGGGTGGGGGAGGCGGCTCTGGAAAGCAGAGACCCTGGTTTTTCCCTGGGGGTGCAGGTGCTGGGGCCTGGGTGTCCTGGGCCAGCAGCAGCGGATGCAGAAGCTGCAGGCCACCCTCTCCAGCCCTGGCTCAGCCTCAGCCTCAGGGCAGGGTGGCGTCTCTTCCTGAGTGCTGAGGGCAACAGGAGGCCTGGGTACAAAGGGGCCAGGGCAGGGCTGGGGCAGGCAGGGCTCCCGGCCTCAGACTCCATCCTTCTGAAGGAGACCCTTGCCCCTGCCAGGTAGGCACCTTCTAAAACACAAATCAGGCGGGTCACTCCTCGGCTCCAACCCCTTCCATGGCTCCCCATTGTCCTCCGAATGAAGCCAGCTTCCTTAGTTTGGCACTCAGGGTCCCTCATGGCAGGGCTGGAATCTCAGCTCCACCACTCACCTGCCTCGTGTGAGCTCGGGGAGGGCTGACCTCGCCGAGCCTCAGCTTCATCTGTAGAATCGTGGGAAGAAGAATGCAGCCATGTGCCACGGAAGGACACTGCAGTCACCAAGGGCCTGCATGTAGGATAGTGGTCCCATAAGATCATAATGCCGTGTTTCTCCTGTACCTGTTCTGTGTGTAGATACACAAATACGTCCCACAGTGCCACAGTTGCCTACAGCATTCGGTCCAGTGACAGGCACTCTGGAGCGCAGCCAGGGACAGGCGCCCGGAGTGCAGGGGCTGGTGTGAGTCCACTCTATGCATGTCTCAGAACACATCCCAGTTGTTAAGGACACGGGACTCTAGTGCCACCCCACAGGGCTGATTTGCTGAGGGTCACAGGAGAGACTCTCATGGCGACCCAGAGCGTAAGCTCCAGGGCCCTCACTGTTGTCATCTGCACAAGTGTTGGGTGCCACGTCCTCGCTGGGCCTGGTAGATGGTGGCGGGAAGTGACTGAAGGATCCAGACAACCAGGTTAATTTGAAGAGGTCAGGCCAGGACAACAGGGCAGGGAGGGGCTAGGTCTCGGGTTCACGGTGGAAATTGAGGCTGGGTCTCCAAGGGCCTTTTTTCCTGGTGTGATTTTTTCAAAGAATCCAGGACACAGTTAAACAGGCAGGTGAAGTCCTTGAGGACAGATGGGCAGGATGGCGGGGGTGGGGGGGGTGGGGTGGGCGCTGGGGGCTGGGTGGAGAGGGGGGCAGAGCTCTCTGGATGAGTGGGTGGTGCGGGAGAAGCAGGGTCAGAGAGCTGCATCGGGTGGAGAGAGGTTGCAGGCCTGGTTCAGCTGCCCCAATTCCACATAAAGTCACAGTCAAGGCCGGGTCCTGGGCCTCAGTTTCCCCTTATGCACACGTGGAAACGGTCCCTCCCTGTGGCGGTGGCGGGACCTGGCCTCAGCTCCCTGGACCCCGTCTATGTCGCCTGGACCCGGGCAGCTGAAACACCCCTTCCCCTTCCACGAGGACCGAGTCAGAGGCCTGAGCCGGGCCGGGCTGTCTGCTGCAGGGCGGCAGACTTGGGGTGGGAGCCCTAAGAGGAGGACGAGAGAACCGGGAGCCAGAGGGAGCCGGGCCCAGCGGGGCGCCCAGGGGCCGGGAATCCAGCTGCGGAATTCCGTCCGTAGGTGGCGCCGCGAGGCTGCAGTTGGGCCTCAGTCGCCCGGGCCGAGGATGGCGCGGAGCCGGGACCCGCGGGGCTTCTGGGTCCTGCGTGGCCGTCCCCGCCGCCGTCGGTCCGCGGAGATCCCGTGTGTGTTTAGGGCATCCACGTTCGCACCCCGGAGGGCCAAGGCCCAGGGTGACGCGCGGGCACCGGACCGGCCCCTTCTCCCGCCCCATCCTCCCTCCCCGCAGCTGCCACCGCTGGGCCTCGGCTGCGAAGGCTCCAGAAACGGATCCCCGCACCCTCGGGACTTCCCAGCGACGCGGGTGTGGGCGGGAGCCGGGGTCCGGGTGGCCGCTGGGGCGGATCCATCCGCGTGGCGCGAGGGCCCCGGCGGGGAAGGACCGCTCATTGGGCGGTGTCCGCGGGGCGTGTGCGTGCGAGGAGGCGGTGGGCGCGGCGGCTGGGGACCCTTCCTTTGTTCCTGTGCCTCCTCCTCTGCAGGCCCGGGTCGGGGAGGACGCGGGGCCCCGTGGGAGCTGTGCGCGTGGGGACGCGAGCGACGGTGGGCAGGCGCCCCTTCCTCCCGCCTTCGGGCTCCCTGGCTGCTTCCCCGAGGGCAGCCTTGGCTGGGAGACGTCACCCCCACCCCGGGGGAAGGAAGAGGGGCCGCGTGTGCGCGTCTCTGTCACGCCTCCTCCGAGGCCACGCCGCGCCTGGAGAAAGCCCTTCGATCCCCTCGCTATCTTTTCTTTTTCTTTTCTCCTTTTCTTTTTTTCCTTTTTGTGGAGAACGGGGTCTTGCTATATTGCCCAGGCAGGTCTCGAACTCCTGGGGCTCGAGCTATCCTCCCGCTTCTGCCTCCCTAAGAGCTGGGATTACAGGCGTGAGCCACAGCGCCCGGCCTTTTCTTTCTGTTTTTTTTTTTTTTTTTTTTTTTTTTTTTTTTTTTTTTTTTTTTTTGAGCCGGGAGTCTTGCTCTGTCGCCCAGGCTGGAGTGCACTGGCGCAGTCTCGGCTCACTGCAACCTCCGCCTCCTGGATTCAAGCGGTTCTCTGCCTCAGCCTCCCGAGTAGCTGGGACTACAGGCGCCCGCCACAGCCAGCTAATTTTGTACTTTTAGTAGAGACGAGGTTTCACCATGTTGTCTCGAACTCCTGACCTCTGGTGATCTGCCCACCTCGGCCTCCCAAAGTGCTGGGATTACAGGCGTGAGCCACCGCACCCCTCGCTATCTTGGATGCGGAACCTGCTTCAAGTCGCGCAGCTGGAAAGGGGCATCGGAGCCTCTGGGGACGTCCCTGACTCCAGGGACGACTGCGGGGTGGAGGGTCGGATCGACTTCCCCAAACCAGCCACCCGCGGGAGCGGGTGAGCTGCCGGTGCCTGGAGATGAGGACCGGAGGTCCTTCCCAGCCCAAGGGCTCCCAGAATCCACACAGCAAGCGCCAGGAGGCGCCCTGGAGGTTAGGGTGGGAGGAGAGGCTCAGAGATGAGCGTCCCGTCGGGGAAGTTCCATCCAGCAGAGCTGGTGGGGCCTGTGGCTCATCCCCAGCTGTGTGATCAGAGGAGGAGGGGGCAGGAAGGTGGCCTCGCAGGAGCCAGAGCTTGGGGGTCGGGGCCTTAATGCGAGAAAAATAGAAATTTGGACTTTTCTCCCACGGGGGCAGTTCCCCGCTAGTTCCCTGACCCCAAGACACACACACACACACACACCACAGACACACACACACCACTCACACCACACAGACACACATACGGCACACACACCAGACACATACCACACACACACACCACACAGACAAAACAGACACTCCACATACACCCCACACAGACACACACACACACCAGACACATACACCATATGCACACACCAAACACACCACACAGACACACATACCACACACACAGACACCACATACTACACACAGACACACACACCACACACACACCACACACACATCACACACAGACACATACTATACACACACAGACACACAACAGACACACAACACACACAGAGGAGCAGAGCAAGGGATGGCCATGCTGTGTGATTTGGGAAGGCGGCTCACCCTCTCTGAGTTGTTTATAAAGGGCACTGGACCCAGGCCTGGCTAATCAAAGGCCTGATCCGAATGCTCTTATTTGTTCAGAAATGGACATGTGACTCTCTCCTGCCCAATTAGAGGCTTTCCTGCTGGAAAAGGTGGAAAGCCACCTTCGCGGGGTTCTTGGCTTTCGACCCCCAAAGCACCCATTGATTTGAGCTGCTTTGCATTCTCTCTGTCCTGCCATCGAGAAATTCCTGAGCGGCTCGAAAGTAATACTGACACTCTGTGCAGCGCCCTTCCCCTGCCAGCGGCCATTCCCCACGGGAGGGGAAGTGCTGGGGGTGCCCGGGTGACTAGGACGAGCCGCCGCCCCTCTGCCGGCCTTAGTGCCCTTTTCTGTGAAACCGGGCAAGCGGTTCCTCTCTCGAGGCTGCTGCGATGACTGAGTCACCGCGGTGGCGGTCGGCAGGAGGGGCAGGAGGGGCTGTCAGTCCTGAGGCAGGGGTGATGGGCAGCAGTCAGTGGGAGCGGGAGGGGAGGCTCCCCTCCTTGACTCGGAGGTCTGGGTCTGGGCGAGTGTGGACACAGCGAGGCAGGCAGGAGGGAGGGAGGATCGTGGTGGAGGCCCCAGGATCCCCGTCCTTGTCTTGACACGGATCATCGGAGGGGGCCTGCAGTTTCACGGCGGGCCCCACAGCCCCCTGCCTCCAGGCAAGGACAAGGAACAGGGGAGATCCAGAGGTGAGAGAGGAGGTTCACAGTAGGTGCAGGGCTGGACCCTGGTGAAGGGCAATGCTGCCCCACACGGTGCCTCTGCCAGTCCCCAGATCACCAAGGCTGGAGCCCCAGTGACTCTGCTAGTCACATTTGTGAGATCACCCCTGCTCACCCCTCTGTCCTCATCCCTTCCCTCTCCCCCTGGCCACCTGCAGCCTCCTCCTGCCTGCACAGCCATCGGTCTCTTTCCCTCTGATTCACTTGCCATGGGACCGCCAGGCAGCTCCCAAATCCAGACATGACCATGAGCTGCACCAGCTTGAAACCCAAGCATGACTCCCTGCCACGTGCTGCGCCAGTCCTGAGTTCCAAAACCGCCCTCAGGGCTCCCTGTACCTGCAGCTCCCACTCCTGCTGTGCCCCCATCCTGTGTGCTGGGTGAACTGGGTTCTTTCGGGCCTTCCAGCCCTGGATGCAAACCCCGAAGCAGCAAGGCGAGGGGCACCCGCTGTGGAATTGGAACCAGGGTTTCCCTCTCTCTGAGCTCCCAAACCACGGGCCAGTCGCACCCTCTATGACTCTCAGCTTCCTGACCTGCAAGATGGAGATGATGACAGAGTAACCAACTCCTAGGGCAGCCGTGGGACATGTGAAGCGTTCAGCCCAGGGTCTGGCACCCAGAAAGGGCCAGGCCTGTGTGAACCACAGTTGTATGGTTGTCATCAGTGTTTGTCTAAGGAAGCCCCATTCAGCTTGAACCCAGCTCTCCAGGCAGAGCTCACTGACACCCTCCTCACACACCCTTCTTTGCTCACCCCCAATGTGATGTGCAAGGAATGAGTCTTTGGGGTGTTGCTTGTGTCTCCAGCTACCCCTCTGAGGAATTCTGTTCCAGACTGCAGAGAGATGGTGGGGCAGGGACACATGGCCGTGGGGATGGAGAGCCCTGAGAGGGACTGGGGAATAGAGGCATCGTTTGAAAATAATTGTAGCAATCAAGAGAGACTCCGCATCCCAGACGCAGGGAGGAGACCTGTGAGGCCTGGTGACTTGAGCCAAGTAGCGGGGCAGGGAGGTGAGGCGGTGCCCACAGAGGAAGCAGATGATGAAGGACATCGCCAGGGCGAGCTCAGTTCTTTGCAAGTGCGCGTGTTTTTGTTGTCTAGGCTGTTACAAAATATGCTCTTTCCTCATCATCAGAAACCTAGAGAATGGGGCCAGGTGTGGTGGTTCACGCCTGTAATCCCAGCACTTTGGGAGGCCGAGGCGGGTAAATCACCTGAGGTCAGGAGTTCCAGACCAGCCGGGCCAACATGGTAAAACCCCGTCTCTACTAAAAATACAAAAAAAAAGGCAGCCAAGTGTGGTGGCATGTGCCCATAATTCCAGCTACTCAGGAGGCCGAGGCAGGAGAATCGCTTGAACCCAGGAGGCGGAGGTTGCAGGGAGCCGAGATCGCGCCATTGCACTCCAGCCTGGGCGACAAGAGTGAAACTCTGTCTTGAAATAAATAAATAAAAATTTTTAAAAATCTTAAAAAAAAAAAAAAGTAGAGAATGACAACTTCTGTTTGCCACGTGCCTGGTTTCTGTCCTGTCTGTGACCCTATCGCTGTCTGCTGTCAACTTTTCCTGCTTCAGGATATTGGGGGGTTGGGGGAGGATGTGGGTCCCCTCCTCGCCTCTCTGGGCCTTCTGCTGCTTTGTCCTGCTTCATCTTCACCCCCATCAGATGTGAGCTCCTTGTGGGCTGGGTGCTTCTCATGCAGCAGTCTTCACTGAGGGAGCACCCACTGTTTGCCAGGTCTGAGGCTAAGCATTTCAAGCCCTGCTCCATGGGCTCAGTCGGCCAGAGGCTGGACACTAACTTCACATTGTTTGATTTCCAGAAGGACAGAAGCTCCTAGCAGGGCCTGGTCTCCAGCAGCTGGGACCTCAAGGCTGAATGGATGAGGGGCCAGCCAGGTGGGTGCTGGACCTGAACTGGAAAGGATGTGGCTTTTCAAGAAGAGAACAGGAGCTGGGCGCGGTGGCTCAAGCCTGTAATCCCAGCACTTTGGGAGGCCGAGGCGGGTGGATCACGAGGTCAAGAGATCAAGACCTTCCTGGTCAACATGGTGAAACCCCGTCTCTACTAAAAATACAAAAAATTAGTTGGGCATGGTGGCGCGTGCCTGTAATCCCAGCT
>NW_016107531.1:3265751-3335850 GCF_001604975.1 Cebus imitator | reverse complement strand
AAAAAAAAAAAAAAAAAAAAGAAGAGAACAGGAGGCAAGGCATGGATCCAGGGCCCCACATGCAGGTGCATGGTAGGGACTGATGCAGGATTGATGCAGGTGTAGCCTGCAGAGGGTGGGTGCACTGGACCCTAGACCATGGCAAAGACTTTGTTTTTTGTTTTTTTGTTTGTTTGTTTGTTTGTTTGTTTTGAAATGGAGTCTTGCTCTGTTGCCCAGGCTGGAGTGCAGTGGTGCAATCTCGGCTTACTGCGACCTCCGCTTCCCGGGTTCAAGCAATTCTCCCGCCTCAGCCTCCTGAGTAGCTGAAATTATGGGCACACGCCACCATGCCTGGCTAACTTTTTGTATTTTTAGTAGAGATGGGGTTTCACCATGTTAGCCAGGATGGTCTCGAACTCCTGGCCTCATGATCTGCCCGCCTTGGCCTCCCAAAGTGCTGGGATTACAGGCGTGAGCTACCAAGCCTGGCCAGGTTTTGTCTTTTAATATTATTATTATGATTGTTTTTAGAGATGGGGTCTCACTGTGTTGCCCAGGTTGGACTCGAACTCCTGGGTCCAGGTGATCCTCCTGCATCGGCCTCCCAAGTAGCTAGGAATATAGGTGTGTGCCACTGTACCTGGCAGGACTTTGGGTTTTGTTCAAAGCCTGCAGGAACAGCCACTGGAGGGTTTTAAGCAAGGCGGGGGCAGAAAGGGCGCATCCACGGACGTGGGTTTCTAAAGCCTCCCCGGGTTGTTGAGGGGAAGACAGCTGGGAAGCGTGGAGGGGCTGTGGCCCATGTGCAGGGGAGATGGGGTGCTGAGTCCAGGAAGCGGGTGGTGGATGGGGGCTGACAGTACTTGCTGAGGGACTGGGCGTGGGGTGTGATGGACAGGAGGCCTGAGGGCCCTCCCAGGTTTCTGGCTTACACAGCTGAGTGGATGAAGTGTCCGTTTTTTGAATAAGGAGCAGGTTTGGGGCTCCGGCTTGGCTTGATGGGAGCCTGGTGAAGCTTTGGGCCTGATCCATGCCAGGCTCTGGATCTCGGGGGCCCTGAGTGGCCTGTCTGTCTCAGACATCGTGCCATGTGGGCCTCGAGATATTTTCTGTTGGTGAAAGAATGTGGTCCCTCACAGGCGGCCCCGTGGCCAGGGCTGGGCTGCTTTGCTCTGTCAGGAGGGCTCAGCTGCCTAGGGACTCTCGGTCCCCACATAGCCCTGGCTCCCTGTATCCTGGGATGTAGGCCCTTTCACTAGACAGACAGGAAGGAGGTCGGGAAGGTGGGAGGCCCAGAGTGCCTAGGGTGGGCAGGAGGCTGTTTGCCAAGGTCCCAGGCTCCCTGGTGTCTTGGTCAGGAGACTAAACCCGGGTTTGGAGCCTAAGTCCTCCAAAGCATGGGCCAGAGCAGGAGGCAGAGTATGGTAGGGCAGGGAACACTGTCTTTGGAATCAGAGAGACTTGGGTTCAAATTCTAGTTCTCCCATATGGTAGCTCTGTGTGGGACACCTGGGTCTCTTTGAACCTCAGTCTCCTTATCTGTTTTTATTTTTATTTTTTTAAGACAGAGTCTCACTCTGTTTCCCATGCTGGAGTGCAATGGTGTGGTCTCGGGTCACTGCAACCTCCAGCTCCCAGGTTAAAGTGATTCTGCTGCCTCAGCCTCCCAAGTAGCACCACGCCTGGCTAATTTTTGTATTTTTAGTAGAGACAGCATTCACCATGTTGGCCAGGCTGGTCTCGATCTCCTGACCTAAAGGTGATCCACCTGCCTTGGCCTCCCAGAGAGCTGGGATCACAAGTAGCGCTGACTACCACATCTGTAATATGGGAGAAAAATTATAATCACAGGCTGGGCACAGTGGCTCATGACTGTAATCCCAGCACTTTGGGAAGCTGAGGCGGATGGATCAGGAGTTTGAGACCAGCCTGACCAACATGGTGAAAGCCTGTCTCTTTAAAAATTCAAAAATTAGCTGGGTGTGGTGGCGCGCGCCTGTAATCCCAGCTACTCAGGAGGCTGAGGCAGGAGAATCACTTGAACCGGGGAGGTGGAGGTTGCAGTGGGCCGAGATCATGCCACTGCACTCCAGCCTGGGCAACAGCGCGAGACTCTGTCTCAAAAAAAAAAAGAGAATCTCTACCTCCTCAAAGGGCCGTTGGGAAGATTAAGATGAGGTAGTGTGGGCCGGGTCCGGTGGCTCACACCTGTGATCCCGGAGAGGCCGAGGGGGGTGGATCGCTGGAGCCCAGGAGTTGGAGGCCATCCTTGGCAACATGGCGAAACCCCACCTTTACCAAAAATACAAAAATTAGCCCGTTTCAAAATAAATAAATGGATTAAAATTGAACAATAAAGTAATTTTTTAAAAATAAGAGGGCATGTATGGAGTACTTGGCACAGCACACAGCGAATGCTCAATAAATGTAACTGTGACGATGATGGTTATTGTGGATTCTGGATGTCCCAGTCCATGTGCTGCTCCGGACCTTTGCAAATGCTGTTCCCTGCGCTTGGAGTGTTCCGGGCCAGTGGTGCGCTCCTGCCCATCCTTCAACGCCCAGGTCAGGGCCACCCACACCCGGCCGACTGGATTCCTTCCCGCATGCCAGCCTGTGCCCATGAAGCCTCTTCACAGCAGTTACCCCTCCCAGGCTGGCCTTGGGGGCAGTGGGTCTGGCTTGTCTCTATCTAGGGCCTGGCAGTGAGGCATGGGATACGCACAGCTGAAGGGGGCCTTAGCCTGTGCTGGGTGCAGTGTGAAGAAGGAGGCCTCGGGGGCCCGAGGTGGGTAAAGGTACCCGTGATGGTGGCAGATAGAGGTTGGACCCACGTGGGAGGGGTGGCAGTCATCTGCCTTGGACATCCCCAAGCACAAGGGCAGATGACAAGGAAACATGGGACGCAGGGGTGTCGTCAGGGGCCAAGGCCCAGGGAAGCAGATGGCCCAGGCCCGAGCACGAGGGCAGCCCAGCCAGGCCCGCTGCTCTACTGGCCCCGGGCATGGGTCGGTTCTAGGCCTTTCTCCTCAGCCCGAATGGGAGACCCAGTTGGCCTGGCGTTGGGTTTTCAGTGGAAAGGAGGGAGTTTATGGCCTTGGTTCGGGAGGTGGCAGACAGGCAGGGGGTAGATGGCTGTCCCGGAATCCCAGATCTCTCTTTAATAATTTGTTTCAGAATTAATGTCTATTCACGCTGTCTTTCTTGTTCCAGCTCATTGGAAGATTAAATAAAACCCCATCCCCTCCCTGTCAGTGGAGGGAGACCAGCCCCATTCTCGTCCGAGCTCTCTGGCTGGGCTGGCTGCCTGAAGCCAGTGCAGAAAATAAATCTCTCAGAGAAAACCACTTTGCTCACACGATTTCAATCCAACAGGGCATAGTGGCCCCAGTCCCTTCTTGTTTTATTTAGCTGATAATCTTTTATTGTATCAGGAGACCCTCTCGGAAGCACTGTGTCTTTCCACGGCTGCAGCCTCCCGAGCAGCTTTCCCGTGCCAGGCGCCCCAGCCAAGCCCCTTCTTCCCCACTCCCAGGGGCCAGCCCTTGCTTCAGGCAGCCCTGCCAGGTACCCAGAAAGGCGGGTTTTTGGTGCCAGGGTACCCGGAAGGAACTGGCAGTGGCTGCCCCTAGCTCCAGGGGGCACAGCCAGGGCCTTTGCTGGCCGGAACCCAACTCAGGGAGGCCCCTCAGCCAGTGAGGCCAACCGAGGTGACATTCACTGATTCATTCATTTACTCATTCATTCATTCACTCAGCAAATATTTACTGTCCGCCTTCCCTGTGCCACACTCAGAATGCAGGGTGCTCAGATAGAGAGACGGACAGACAGGTCCCTGCCCGCCTGGGTTACAGCCTCCCAGGGTTGTTGCCTTTGTATCACCTGGTTAAGACTTCTTGCTCCTGTGCCGTTTGCTCTGGTGTATTCCTTTTTTTTTTTCTTTTTTATGAGACGGAGTCTCGCTCTGTCATCCAGCCTGGAGTACAGTGGCGCGATCTCGGCTCACTGCAACCTCTGCCTCCTGGGTTCAAGTGCTTCTCCTGCCTCAGCCTCCTGAATAGCTGGGATTACAGGCATGCGCCACCACACCTGGCTAATTTTTGTATTTTTAGTAGCGATGGGTTTCGCCATGTTGGCCAGGCTGGTCTTGAACTCCTGACCTCAGGTGATCCACCCACCTCAGCCTCCCGAAGTGCTGGGATTACAGGCGTGAGCCACCAGGCCTATTCAGATTTCACCAGGTTTTATCCATTTTCATTTCTGTGTGAGTGTGTTTATGCAATTTAATGCCATGTATGGGTTTGTGTGACTCAGACAAATTTCTTTTAAAAACATTTGTTAAATTAAATTAACCTGAGACAGGGTCTCTCTCTGTTGCCCAGGCTGGAGCAGAGTGGTGTGATCTCAGCTCACTGCTGCCTCAAACTCCCAGGCTCAAGCAGTCTTCCCGCCTTAGTCTCCTGAGTAGCTGGGATTACAGGAGCGCTCCATCATGCCCAGCTAATTTAAAAAACAAAAATTTTGTAGAGATGGGGTCTTACTATGTTGCTCAGGCTGGTCTTGATCCCCTGGGCTCAAGGGATCCTCCCATCTCAGCCTCCCAAAGTGCTGGGATTACAGGCACGAGCCACTGAGACATATTTAACAATTACTTTATTTCTCCTAACTTTCCACTATTGGAGACGTAACTTTCCTCATGTAAGCTGCACAGATCCCGAGTGAACCGCTCAGTCTTTCTACATGAGTGGCCACTCCCCAGATGGGCGGCCTCTCTGCGGCCAGTGCTGTGGAGCAGTGCTGGCTGCTCTGGCACCTCTGGAACAGTTTGTGCTCCCCTGAGTCTGGCTTCTTTTGAAGCATGAAGTTAGGGAGGTCCCCCTGGAGCCTTTTGTCATGGATACAATGTGCTTATTTCATCATCGGCGCTCATCATGGCCGAGTGATTCTGTGTTTATGGCTCTGATTTGACAAATGTTACACATTTTTTAAAAAATGGCCCTGTTGGCTGGACGCAGTGGCTCACGCCTGTCATCCCAGTATTCTGGGAGGCCAGGGCAGGCGGAGCATGTGGGTCAGGAGTTCGAGACCAGCCTGGCCAACATGGTGAAACCCTGTCCCTACTAAAAATACAAAAATTAGCTGGGCATGGTGGTGGGTGCCTGTAGTCTCAGCTACTTGGGAGGCTGAGGCAGGAGAATTGCTTGAACCCGGGAGGCGGACATTGCGGTGAGCTGAGATTATGCCATTCCACTCCAGCCTGGGCGACAAGAGCAAAACTCTGCTAAATAAAATAAAATAAAAGGGGACTGTTTGGGTGTTTCAAGCACTGGGGCCAAGGACTGAACTGGACAGCCCCAGTCCCTTCCCTAACTAAGCTGGGAGCCCAGCACTGAACAGCAGGACTGGAAGGTGCTGGGCTTTGATGGGGGCACTGAGTGTGGTGTGGCTGGGGAGGGTCAGTCCCAGAGAAAGTAAAGAGCAGACAAGGTCACAGCGGAGGGCGTGGCTAGGCAAAGGCTCTGAGGTGGGACGGTCGGGGCAGGGTGTGTAGGGAACGGGAATGGTCAGTGGGGGAGACAGGCCAGAGAGAGTGGGCAGGGCAGACCTTCAAGGGCTGTGGGCTGCTTCGAGGAGGTGGAGCTTTACCAGGAGGGTGTGGGGGAGTCAGGAAAAGGCTTGGAGCAGGTGAGAGCAATGCTCTTTGAAAACATGTAATCGGCCAGGTGTGGTCGCTCATGCCTGTAATCCCAGCACTTTGGGAAGCCCAGGTGGGCGGATCGTGAGGTCAAGAGTTCAAGACCAGCCTGACCAAAAATGGTGAAACCCTGTCTCTACTAAAAATACAAAAATTAGCCAGGTGTGGTGGCATGCGCTTGTAATCCCAGCTACTCAGGAGGCTGAGGCAGGAGAATCGCTTGAACCTGGGAGGTGGAGGTTGCAGTGAGCCGAGAAGTTGCCACTGCATACCAGCCTAGGTGTCAGAGCAAGATTCCGTCTAAAAAAAAAGAAAAGAAAACATATAATCATGGTCTAGGGAAAGATTTTTAGAAATGACCCCAAGACGCAGGTAACAGAAACAAAAAATAAACATATGACTCCATCAAACTAAAGAGCCTCCACCCGGCAAAGGAAACCAGGAAGGAAACCTGGCCTCAGGAGTGGTGGCTCATACCTATAATTCCAGCACTTTAGGAGGCCAAGGTGGGAGGATCGCTTGAGTCCAGTTCAAGACCGGCCTGGGCAACATAGCAAGGTCTCATCGCTAAGAGAATAAAAATTAAAAACTTATCGTGACATGGTGGTGCGCACCTGTGGTCCCAGCTACTGGGAGGCTGAGGCAGGAGCATCAAAGAGATGTCCGCACCCCAGGTCCATTGCAGCACTATCCACAGTAGCCAGGGTATGGACGCAACCTCACTGCTGAATGAATGAAGAAAATGTGGTGCATAGACACAATGGAATACTATTCAGCCTTAACAAAGAAGGAAATTCTGTCATTTGCAACAACTTGGACTAACCTGGAGGACATTAAATGAAATCAACCAAGCACAGAAAGACAAATACTTCATGATCTCACTTACACACGGAGTGTCAACAAGTTGAATTCCTAGAAGCAGAGAGCAGAATGGTGGTAACCAGGTGCTGGGACAGGGGTGGCATGGCTGGGGAGATATAGATCAAAGGACGCAAGATGTCAGCTAGACAGGAGGAGTACTTCCATAGGCCTACTGTGCGACGTGGTGGCCACGGTTAATAATAATAGAGTGCATACTTGAAAATCGCTAAGAGAGTAGACTCTAAATGTTCTCACCACAAAGAAATGGAAAGTATGTGAGGTAATGCATGTTAAAGGCTCAATCTAGCCATTATGCAATGTGCACGTACATCAAAACATCACGCTGCACCCCGTAAATATATACAATTTTTATTATTTTATTATTATTATTTCTTGAGATGGAGTCTTACTCTGTCACCCAGGCTGGAGTGCAGTGGTGTGATCTTGGCTCGCTGCAACCTCCCCTCCTGGGTTCAAGCGATTCTCCTGCCTCAGCCTCCTGAGAAACTGGGACTACAGGTATGCGCCACTAAGCCCAGCTAATTTTTGCATTTTTAGTAGAGACAGGATTTCACCATGTTGGTCAGGCTGGTCTCAAACTCCTGACCTCAGGTGATCCGCCCTCCCGGATGATGTGAATGTGGTGTCTGTGCACCCTGGGAGGAGAGGGCGGTGGCTGTGAGACGTCCTGGGTGTGTCTTAACCAGGTACAGTAAGGTGATGGGCATGAAGAGGTCAATGCCACTGAAACAGTGTTTATTGGTTGGGCGTGGTGGCTTATGCCTGTAGTCCCAGCACTTTTGGAGGCTGAGGTGGGAGATCTCATGGGCTCAGGAGTTTGAGACCAGCCTGGGTAAAATAGAGAGACCCTGCCTCCATTTCTATATTAAAATAATAATAGTAAAATAAAAATTAAAAAAGAGAGTGTTTACTACTCACAGCTCCCTGCAGAAGGGCACAGCACGCCCTTCAGGGCCCCATGGAGAAGCACCAGGAGACGGAACAGCTGGAGCTTGGAGGGAACATGGCCCAGAGCCTTCATCACGGTTTCTGAGGGAAGAAATGGACAAGGCAGAGTGGGCAGGTTCGAGCACGTGCAGGACTGGATAGGTGATCGATGAGTTGGAATAATTCGGTGGGCTCCGGGCTGTAGGAGTGGCATCTGGTTGTCTGGTACCCGCCCCTGGCACCAGGGCACTGAGACGAGAGTACCGGGGGGTGACTTTGAGGTGGATGGATAAAGGAGGCTGGGGATGTGGGCTTTGGGGTGGTGGGTTTGCCTGTGAAAGTCGTGTTCTTTGCTATCTCTAGGAAGTAGATTGCCCCGGGACGGGCAGTTCCTTCAGGATTAATAAGACCTCTAAAATGTCAAAGCATCATAAAATACAGAAAGTAAAACTCAGGATCGACACAGCTGCCCCACAGGCCTCTCATCTGGGTGTCTTCAGGCTGGGGCCCCATCGACCTTTGCTCGCAACTCAGGCTCCATCGCAGCCTCTCAGGCTTTGGTGTCCCTCTTGGGCACACAGGGTCACCAGGCTTCGGAGCTCCATGGCACAGAGGAGAGAGCCGTGAGGTCCTCTGCCTGTAAATCATGCAGCTGGGGGCCCTTGCAAGCCTGTCTGGGGTGCTGCTGTCCTTTCCACCCTGCCCGGGTCCAGAGGCAGAGCCCCCTTATTGAACACCACAGGGTCTCCTTGTTCCTCACCCTTGGCCTCTGGGGTCTGCTCCACAACCTGCCTCCGCTCCTGCTTAAGCGCCCTCTCCCAGGGTAGTGGGGGCCGCTGGGGAGGGTCATTTGTAATGGGTGGGGACATTTTTGGTTGTCACGTGGGGATGGTTTGACAGGGTTGGGGAGCAGATCTGTTTTATAACCACGGCACAGGCTAGAAAGGCACATTCCTCAAGGCACGGAACAGTCACCTGACTTGGAGAGCTGTTCACTCCCAAATCCCAGTAGCACCTTGTTTGAGAAATGCAGGCTCCCTGTGCATGGGGCAGAGCTGGGACTTAGGAAACATAGAGGGACAAACATCACAAATCTCATCCTCCCACCGGAAACTGAGGCCCGGAGTGGCCATGGGAGATCACCCGGCCATGAAGTCACAGGGCAGGGACTTCAGTTCACACCTGTCTCCTCTGGAGCCTTCAGCTATGACTGCCTCATCCAGAAAGCCCTCGGAGTGATGGGGCCCTGTTGGGGGAGGTGCCCAGGCCCCTTCCCACAGGAGACTCCTTCCACAGCCTGTCCGAGGGTGTGACCCACATCGTCCTATCTTGACTTGCGGGTGGGCCCCGGCTATGCTGCCTGACATCCACTGTGGCTGAATGAGTACCGTGGGCTTATGTGGACCCTAAGACAGTTAAGGAACAAACGTGAGGAGTGGTTGCGAGGGTGGATGGAGGGGGATCCATCCTGATTCTGGAGACTGAGACCTGCTTGTTAAGGTCAGCCCTGATTTGCTGTGTGACCCAGGGTTGCTCCTGTGCCTCTCTGTGCCCCATTCCTCCTCTGCATACCCACCTCACAGAGCTGTCAAGGGCCCCCTCGGCATTGCTACACACAGTGGGGAGGTCAGGGGATGCGTGGGTGGCATCTGACAGGGGGCCCTATTGTAGATGATTCACTGTGGGCCTGCTCTGGGGCCGGCCCTGGGGACCCAGTGGTGGCCAAACAGGCAAAGCTTGTGTCCTCACGGGTTGCCCAGACCCCTTCTGGTGGGCGATGGTTACACACCCCCTCTGATGGGCAGGATTCTTTCTCTCCCACAAGTTTATCTGTTGAAGCCCTAACCCCCTTGCCTTCACATGTGACTGTAACTAGTCAGGGCCTTTACTTAGTTATTTAATTATATTTTCTGAGACAGGATCTCGCTCTGTCGCCTGGGCTGGAGTGCAGTGGTGACATCATGGCTCACTGCAGCCTCAACCTCCCTGGGCTCAGGTGATCCTCCCACCTCAGCCTCCCAGGTGGCTGGGACTACTACCGGCGTGTGCTACCACACCCAGCTAACTAAAAAAAAATTTTTCTATAGAGACTGGGTCTCCCTCTGTTGCCCAGGCTGGTCTTGAGCTTGTGGGCTCCAGCTACCCTCCCACCTTAGTCTCCCAAAGTGCTGGGATTACTACAGGCGTGAGCCACCATGCCAGGCAGGGACAGGGTCTTTAAAGAGGTAATTAAGTGAAAGTGACATCATTAGGGTGGCCCTAATCCAATCTGACTAGTGTCTTTATCGGAGGAAGAAATTAGGACCCAGACACCCAGAGGGAAGACGTGAGGTCACAGGGAGAACCCGGCCATCCGAATGCCAGGGAGAGAGGCCTCTGAGAAATTGCCCTGCTGGCACCTCCACATCGGACTTCTAGCCCGTAACTTCGTTATGGCAGCCCTCGGGAACAAATACACCCCCAATACATGAACGTGCATTTGGAGCCATGAATGTAGCAGCCCCTAGGCACTGATAGCACTGAAAATATGAGACATCCAATTAAATTTGAATTTCAGATCAACAATGAATAATTTTTTAGCATACACTGCATGGGACATACTTACTATACTAAAACAATTCATTGTTGATCTGAAATTCAGATTTAACGGGGTGTCCTGAATTTGCGCTTGCTGGATTTAGCCACCTGGCCTGAGGTCTAAAGTTGTGACTTGCACACGACAGAGGTTCAAGGACACAGAAACCAGCCTGGGAGCCGAGAGGCGGGTGAGAGCCTGAGGCTGCTTCCTAGGCCTGAGCTGCCGTCCCCAAACGGTTCCCATCTCCTGAACAAACATATTTATTGGGCTTGATGGCAAACAGATTATGCTTGTCCCAGGAAGGGCAGCACCAAAGAGAAAACCTTGAAGTCCAGGAAATAATGATGAGGGAGTTAAATTAAAGTGCATAAAACCCTCCGGAGAGATAACGTCAGGTTGAGTTACAGGCCCGATAAGGGACTGGGGGCTTGCAGAGGGGGCTCAGAAAGGTCGCCCAGCGGCGCACAGAGGACCAGGAATCATAAATATGGGGTAAGATGCCCAGCCGGGGTCACCGGGGTGAAAATATTGGGGTCATTCCAAAAACAATTATCCTGCTTGGTTTGCTCTTCAGGTCTTGTAAATCTTTCACTTTTTATAAAAGACTTCTGGAGAAGGAAGCACTCTGGAAGCCTTAACTGATTTTTGTGGTTCTGCTAAAGGAAAACAAAAAGACAAAGAGGAAAATGAAATTACCCAGCATTCTCAGGGGCACAGGGCTGGGCTGACTGGTTTTCTCTTATTCTTTGGGGAGACTCGGCTGCCCTGGGTTTTGAGTCCCCACAGTTATAGACTTGACACCGTTCAACAATTCATTTGTTCTGAGTCCAGTTGCAGTGGGGCTTTCACTGCCCAGGGGGCCCTGTTCTGTGGGGCCAACTTGGCAGCCATCTTGACTGGAGGCAGCCATCTTGGCAGAGGTGGTGCTTGCTCTGACTGAACTGCAGCCACCTTGACTGAGGGGGTGCGTGGTGGCTGACATGTACCCAGGCTCATGTGCCCAGGCAGAGCTCCTGAAGCTGGAGAATGGGTCTGTGCCATGCCTGGCCTCGAACTCACAGCTCCAGCTGCATCCCCTGCCTTCCTATTGTCTGTCCAACGGCACCCTTGGCCCAGCTCTGTCCTCTGTGGCTCTGTCTGTGTTCTGTGCTTTTCAGCTGTGCCAGCAGAAGGCAGTCATTTGTCCCACACATGTTTATTGAGGCTGAGCATGGTGGAACGTGCCTGTAATCCCGGCTACTTGGGAGGCTGGGGCAGGAGAATCACTTGAACCTGGAAAGCGGAGGTTGCAGTGAGCCGAGACCACACCATTGCACTCTGGCCTGGGCAACAGAGCAAGACCCTGTCTCCAAAAAAAACAAAAAAAAAAAGGAAAGAATGCTCATTGAGCAGCTGCACATGCAGAACTGTGCAGGGCCCTAATGCCTCATCCTCAGCCACGGCTTCATCTTCTAGGTGGCTTTTTCCTGGGTTCTCTGTCCCCCTCTCCACATGCACAGCCACAAAAACGGCTCTCCTCAGAAATCTCTCTCCCCTCTACTACCTCATTTATTTCTCCCAACCTGGTAGAGGAGGGATTACTAGCGCATTTGACAGACGAGGAAACTGAGGCTCAGAGAGGTGAAGTGACTGGCCTGCTGTCACACAGACAGGGGAGGAGGCAGAGCTGGGCATTCAACCGTGACCTGCACAGCTCCGGAAAGGTGCCCAGGGTGTCGTGTGCCTTAGCTGTGTGCCCTGGCAGCGTCACTGGGTACCCTGAGCCTTGCTTTCCTCATCTGCACCCTGGAGACACGCTCTAGGCCTACTCGGGGCCTTCGGGCAGGAGCCATGCACGTGGGGGCTGAGGCTTGGAGTCTGGGAAGCATTCTAGAGGTGGAGGCCAGAGCGTCTCTGTGTGTGCGAGAGTTTTCCCAGTCAGCTTTCGTGGTCTGGCAACTCCCACCACAACAGAATTATTCAAATTGAATTTATTTGCTGAGTGGGACTCGGGGCTCCTTGATGGAGGTGTGGGAGAGGGGGAGCAAGGGGGTGGCCAAATGGCCGGTGCTGAGAGTGTCCCAAAGGAACACCCACCCATTCATTCATTCTTCCGTCCATTCATCCATCCATCCATCCATCCATCCATCCATTCATCCTTCATCCATTTATTAATTCATGCATTCATTCAACAAACGGTATTTTGTGCCAGGCCTGCTCTGGGTGCTGGGGATACAGTGGGTTGGGAACAAGTCAGACTCGAGTCTGCCCCTGCCAGAGCTCCTATCCTGGGACAGGAGACAGACTGGAGCTAGGGAGGCCCAGGAGGAGGCCACTGCTATGTGGTCCAGGAGGTGATGGTGGCACCCGGATGGAGGCAGAAGTGGCCCTGGGATCCCATGGAAGTGTAAAGGGGGTGACTCAGGCTCAGCGAGTCACACAGTTAACAGGCGGTGGCACCGGTTTGCCTGACTCCAGAGACCTCGCTGTCAGCCTGAAGTTGCCACAGCTCCCCAAAACAGCATTGCCCATGCTGAGTTCAGAGCTATCCCGGCTCTAGACATGCGTGCGCGCACCTCGGCCACAAGCATGCCTAGGGAAGCTGCATGTCACCCACTTCTTAGAACAAAGCACACAGTGGCCCGTTGAAGGCTGTGAGGGAACCCCACAGGAGTCAAACCTGCCATGTTCAGCATGGGGTTCCCAGACCCCTGTGGCCATGGAACACTTTTGGGGACCAGGACACTTTTTAACATACGTTCTATTCATTGGACATTTGTTGAGCATGTGCTACGTGCCAGGGACTGAGGAGCAGAGCAGGCTTGGTCCCTGACCTCTGGGAGCCATGGCCCCAGTGAGGCGCCTTCCCTGGGCCACACCCTAAGAGAGGGCCTCAGGTCAGGAAGGCTGCCTGTCCTCTCTGCTGTCCCTCCCCACTGGGAGACAGCACTCAGAGGTGGGGCCGAGGCAACTGGTGGGGGTGTTCCTGGGAGGGTGGGGTGGCCCTGGGAGGATGGGGGTGGCCCTGTGAAGCCTGGTAGTCTTTGGTTGGATGGCCAGGTGCGTCCTTACCACCAGTGTGACAAGAAGGAGACTGAGAAGGAGAGGTGACACCAACCCAGTCCTTAGGGAAAGGGTATGTAGCTTGGCTTTTGGCCCCAGCTGACTGGATCCTGTGTCCAGGGCTGGGCCTGTTAGGGGACCCCCTCTGCCGGCATCCCCCACCATGCATTTCCACTCCTGTGTCAGAGTGCCTTGACTAAGACGATGACTTCAGGGGGTCAAAGCCACCGAGCTTGGCAGCCTCTTGCCCAGATGCTCTGGAAACCAGCCAAGCCAGCCCAGGCAGGCTTCCTGGAGGAGGAGTTCCTGGAGTGGGAACAGCCCAGCTTGGGCACCTGTGGGGAGGCTGCGGATAGTAATGGTGAGAACCGAGGGCTTGGGGAGGGGCCAGAGAGGCCAGTGTCAATACTAGGCTTGGCAGCTGCGAACCTTGGGGAAAACAACTGCAGTCCTCCATGTCTTCATCTGTAAAATGGGATAATGACGGACCTGGAGGTGGCCCTTCAGGCCCTCACCCAGGGTGGCTGACAGAAAGATTCTGCCGCTGGCAGCGTGGGCCAGGAAGAGGAAACAGAGGACTGCTCACATTTGCCTTCCCCGCTGCAGAGTGAGACTCGGGAAAATACTCCTTGACCTGAAAAAGCCCCAACTGGACGCTCCTGTGGGTCCGTCACGGACACGACTTTGCAAATCAGATGTGACAGGGAAATGTGTGCTGAGATGGTGGCCAGCTGCTAGGCTGCAGGGGAGGGGCTGCTCAGGGACCCACATGGCCTCCTCCGAGAACAGACGCCTCCACCGGGCCATGCGGAGCACAGGTGTGCGGGCTGGCAGCTCTCAGATTAAATTCACACACACACACACACACACACACACACACACACACACACGCCAGGTGCATGCACTCAAACTCACATGTGCATGTACAGACATGCAGAAATTCACAGACACATACACTCATACATGGTCCCATGCACACACGCGCTCACAAAGACACACACAGACACACCCACACACGGACACACTGGGAGGGAGTGTTCAGGATTGGAGCCCAGCCAGGCCCAGGTCCATAAACGCCCCTTCCTTCCTTCACCCTTCAGGTCTTGCCATAGTGGAGTGATGCTAAGAGCCCCTGCTTTTGGGGGATTTTGAAAAAATAATTTTAAAAAAGGTATTTGCACTGTGATCGGCACCTAGGAACGACTGAAGAGGCCCGCCCCCTCCGGCTGTCCCCTGCCTCTTTCCCCTACTCCAGGGTGGTGGCTGAGGTCCCTGACCATGGAAGGCGGGTGCATGGGTGGTGGGCTGGCCTGGGCGTCTGGGAGGAGTGGCAGTGTCTGTCTGCCAGGAGCTTGCTCTGTGATAGCCCAGGAATCCGCGTCAAGTCACAGAGGGCCCCTCCCAGCCTCTGGGCAGAGACACACGCAAGTCCCTCCCCACAAACCCAGAGATCTCCTTTCCCAACGGGAGAAACCAGCAGTGCGAGAGGAGCTTGAGCGCCCCTCTTTCTGTGGTGAGTGGGGGACTTGCCCGGTTCCCATGACGGGACTCTCTGGCTGGGGTCTTCATGCAGGTTGACCTCCCAGCCCCTGCTTCCAGCCCGGACTCACCCCATCACGCCGCTCCCTGGGAACGGGCTGCACTTGAGCCCAACACCTCCCCCGGCAAATTCCTCTTGGGGCTCCTTGTCTCGGAATCTGTCCTCCCCAGGTGTCTTCCACTGTCACCTCAGGTGTCCTCCACTGTCACCCTCCACTGGAATCCATCAGGGCCGGGGCAACTTTTCCCCAGGTGTGTTCTCAGGCCCAGGCTGCAAATTGGATGGGGTAGGGGGCAGGACATGCCCACCTCCACTCCCTCGCTGCCTGCTGCAGACATCTGGTCACCCAAGCCCTAGAGGATAGGTAAAAGCCCCTGGACCATGAGTTCCCCAAGGAAGGCTCTGAGTCGGATCCTTTCTGTACCTTCAGGGCCCTCTCGAGGCCTGGCACTGGGCTGGCATCAGGGGACACATGTTGAAGGATTGCTGAGTGCTTACGTTCCTCCTGGGTGGGGAAATCACCTCCCACGAGGAAGGTGAGAGCCACATGGCCGACTGCCCCACTGAGCCTGAATTAGGAGGGACTCCTTGGGCTTCCTCTGGGCAGGCCTGGGAAGGGTCCCCGCCTGGTCCCCCAGCATCCCGCACAGATGCAGCTCCCTCCACCGGTGCCTTCCCCTGCAAGGATGCAGACGCTCTTTATAAATCTCAATTAACAAGCCTGCTGCAGTCGCACACACTGGTTGGAGCACAAACTGTGGCTCACGTCTGTGGATCAATGCAGCTTGCCCCCCTCTCAAAGTGAAGAGAAGGCAGAGACGCCGTCTCCCCAGAGCCTTTGTCTCCACAGTGCACATTTCTTGTTCTGGTTGGTGGCTGCAGACCCCTGGCTCCCGCTGTCCTGGACCCCCCTGGGTAGGACCTTAGTGGGTTCTCCCAGCAGCCCAGCAAGGGAAGTTTCCTTATTTCTGCCCCCATTTCACCGATGGGTCCTCAGAGAGATTGAGATTCACCCAAAGACCCCAGCATGGGGACTCATGGTGCAGCTCAGATCAGGCTGGGGGCTGTGTGCCCTGAGCCTCCCGAGTCCAGGGGGCCATGAATTTCCCAGCCTCACTTCCCCAAAGGCAGCTGTGAGTACCCTTCCCTGCCACTTCAGGGCCTTCCCCTGGCTGTCCTTGGCCTAGTCCCAGGAGGAGGGTCTGGACTGACAGCAGGTACAGCAGGCTGTACCTCCTGGGCCAAGCCTGGGGCCTTGCACACACCCCGTGGGGGTCCCTGCATCGCCAGGGGATTGATATCTCCTAGGAGCTGGGGTGGGGTGCAGAGCAGTCAAAACAAAACAAAAATGATGGTGCACTAACACTTTGGAGGCCGAGACAGGAGGCTCACTTGAGCTCAGGAGTTTGAGACCAGCCTGGGCAACATGACAAGACCCTCGTCTCTACAAAAATAAAATAACAAAATTAGCCGATGTGCTGGCGTGCACCGGTGGTCCCAGCTACTTGGAGGGTTGAGGTGGGAAGATCACTTGAGCCCGGGAGGTCGAGGCTGTAGTGAACTGTGATTGTGTCACCACCTGGGTGACAGAGTGAGACCCTGTCTCCCCCACCAAAAAAGTAAAAAGAGGCCGGGCACAGTGGCTCACGCCTGTAATCCCAGCACTTTGGGAGGCCAAGGTGGGCAGATCACGAGGTCAAGAGATTGAGACTATCCTGGCCAACATGGTGAAACCCCATCTCTACTAAAAATACAAAAATTAGGGCGTGCTGGCACGCGCCTGTGGTCCCAGCTACTTGGGAGGCTGAGGCAGGAGAATCGCTTGAACCTGGGAGGCGGAGGTTGCAGTGAGCGAAGGTTGCAGCCAAGCCGCCACTGCACTCCAGCCTGGTGACAGAGCGCGACTCTGTCTCAAAATAATAATAATAAAAACAAAATATAGTTCAGCACCGAGTAGAGGCTGCTCTGCCCCAGATGCACAGATGGGGTGACATTCTAGCCATCATGAGTATGTCAGCTTTGTTAAGTGGCATGCCAAGCTTGTCCTCGAGCCCACTTAGACAAGTAACAGCCCCGGCTTAGCTCCTGTGATGCAGCGTTTATGGGCAGGCGCTGTCCTGGTGGCCGGTGGGGAACTTTATCTCCTCCTCTCAGGGAACTTGCCCTACCAGAGTGGGGTCGGGGCTCTCGGCCGAGGCAGAGGCTGGGGGGCCCTGGTCCCTGAGTCAGCTGCTGCGCAGGCGGGTTGGTGTTGGGCAGGACCTGGGCCTGTGCATGCCCCTGTGGCCTGGGGCTCCCTCTGCTCTCAGTTCTGCCAGGACCCCTCCCTGCCTCTCTGCCAGGCCTAGCACTCACATGTTACCACCTGGCCCTCAGCAAGGCCAGCCAGTTCACCCTGGAAGTCACCTCCTCTGTGGAGCCAATAACCTCTTTTCCTGTGTATTCACCCAAAACACCTGGGCAGGAACTCTAACCTTGTCCCCATTGTGGGCAAGGAAACGGGCACAGATAAGCAAGACAAGGTCACCTGCCGGCAAGTGGCAGTGCCAGGATCTGAGCCCAGGCTGTGCAACTGCAGAGCCCCTGGCCCTGGCCCCTCGGCCATCCCGGCATCTTCCAGCCTGGCCTGTGCTGCAGACCCCTAGGTCCCCCACGGACGCCACCAATCACAGCCACACTTCCCAGCAGGGAAGCCAAGACGTTTAACATTGCCCCAGTATTCCAGCGTTTGCCCAGAAGAGTAACTCTCAAGATGAGGCAGGCATGGAGGTTTAGGGTAACCCTGCTTCTAGAACTTTCCCTCCTAATTTCCAGCCTCCTCCAGCCCTTTTCCGCAGTGCACACCAGCTAAGCCCTTAAAATAGTCAAGGGCTTGAAGAACGCTAAAAATTTAATGTATGTTAAAAGGGTATTAAATTCCAAACTAAAATTTACATGGAAATATGACATTAAAATATTTTTAGCTTTCAGGAAGCTGGGGTCTGGAATGCTATAACATAGACAAATTTTATCATTTTAGAAAGAATTAGCCTCCGTATTTCTTACATTCATGGAGTTAATGCATAAAGATGTGCATCCAGCCTGGGGCTACTGTGTGGAGGCTGGAAGGGGTAGGGAGGGGAGAGCTGGCCCTGGGGGTCTTGGGGGGAGGGCGCAGACCTCACTTGGCCCCACAGCTTCCCTGGGGGGCCAGGGCTGCCCCAAGGCCAGTGCGCTTGCGGTGAGGGCCTGGGCTTCCCTTGAGCGTGCCAGGACCATTCACCTTATCTCATTTACTTCTCACCCAACTCCCTGGAGGTGGGATTCTCTCCCAGTTGCACAGATAAGAAAATGGCTCAGAGAGGCTGAGTCATGGGTCTGGGGTCACACAGGACAGAGGTGGATTTTCAGTCCTTCTCCAGACCCTCAGCTCAGGCGTCAGTCTCGGTGCTGCTTGAACAGCCACTGCCTATCTCCTGGGAGTCTGGGGGATCTGGCTCCCAAGACGGGGACAGGTAGGGAGCGACACAGAGCAGACAGGAGAGGCTCTGGGGTGAGATCCTGGGCTCCTCCACCTCCCAGCTTCGAGCACATGACCCAGAGGGTGATGAGCCCATCTGCAAAGCCCTCAAATGCTGAGGTCAGGGGCCAGAGAGGCCCTGGGACTTGGTGGTCACAGCAGGGTGTACTGATTGAGTGAGTGCCCCAAGGAATTCCCAGTGAGAGAAGCCTCTTCCTATCTCCACTTTACAGACAGGGAATGCTAAGCAGAAGGGGTAGGGAGGGGAGAGCTGGCAGTGGGGCCTTGCGGGGAGGGTGCAGGGAAACTGAGGCTCAGAGAGATTAGGCAGTATCCCCAACACCAGGCAGGCTAGCCAGTGACAGGACCAGGATTCCTACCCCAGGCTATGTGATTTCAGGCCATCGCTGTGTCCTCGTGGCCTCTGGAGCCCCCGGACCTCCTGGGTAGTGGCCGCCAAGAGGCCTAGTGGGCAGCCCTTCCCAGCCCAGCTGCAGGCACCTATGCCAGTGTAGGAGAGGGGCTCAGGCAGCCGGCTCCAGCCCCAGGAGAGATCCAGCCAGGGCAGGGGGGCCGGCGGGGACGGAAATGACCACTCACTCCCTGACGGACACCCCCTGGCTGCCACACCTCCGGGAGGTCACTTATTGGCAGTTAAAAATCTACTGTGACTTGTCAGAAAAATGAATAAATGGGCACATTATTTTTTCATTCCAGACCTCAGCATCTGTTTGTCTAATCAGGAAGGAGAGTGGGGAAGTCCGCCAGGGCTGCTGCGCATGTTTACGCAAGTTTTCCTCTGTCAGAGGAGTTTAAATGGGTAATGAACAGGCCGAGGTGATTTGAAATATAATCCCATTATGCTGACGAGATTACTGGGCTTCGAGACTTCACAAATCACTCTTAGGGCTTTTATCGAGAGCACCGAACACCGCCCTGTTGGGATTTTACATTTAGGCAGAGGTGTTTGGTGGGAACACAACGCGACAGGTTTAACCCTTTCCTTCTCCCCGATGCGTTCTGAATAGCAGGGTCCTCTGAAAGTGGCTTCCTAGGGGCCTTCAGAATCCAGGGTGTTTGGGCCCCGTAGGCCAAGACAGAGGCCCAGAGAGGCTGGGGGATGGCTGGGTGGGGGTGGAAGGCCAGAGAGGGGGACCCTGGGCCAGCTCCACCTCCTTCCAACAGCAGGGCCTCAGTGGCCTCATCTGTAAAATGGGAATTAGGTGGGCATGAGAATGATGGAGAAAACAGTTAATTCATAACTAACACGCCTGTGCTTAATAGCAGGTGGGAGGCGGGCACTGATGAAAGAATAGTCCTAACGTGCTCCAGTTTGTCATGGGGGGGGTGTCACTGTGCACCAGAACACGTATGCAGCACACCAGCCCGATGGCTTCATGGCTGTTCTTGCTTAGGATGGTTAAGGCAGAGAATCACATTAGCCTGAATCATAGATGAGGCGCCACCTCTGAGGGGGGGCCTGTGAACAGTGACATTGTGGAGCACAGAGTCACCTCTTGGTGGCAGACATTACAACTGTTTCCAAAATATCTTTGCCCTTCAACGCCCAGGTGGTGCTGCTGCCCTGTCCTTTGGAGTAGGTGGCACCGTGTGGTGGGTTCTGGTTGATGGAGCCTGTATGGGAGCAAAAGGTGCCTGTCTCTTTCCAGCCTTAGCATTTTGCTACTGCTGCCCCGTCCTCTGGCCCTCCTGCCCTGGTCCCAGCCTTTGTGGAAGCCCCCGGAGGTGGTGGGGACCCACAGCGGGCTTCGTGTGGCGGGAGTGAGCTTCCGTTCTGTGACGCCCCAGGTGTGGCCAGGCCTGGCCAGGAACTTCACCCTGCTCTCACCATGCCCCTCCGAAGGAGCAGGTACTGTCTTCCTTTAACAGAAGAGGAAACTGAGGCTGAGGGAAATAGAGTAGCTTATCTACTGGGAGACATAGACAGAGTCTCACTCTGTTGCCCAGGCTGGAGTGCAGTGGTGCGATCTTGGCTCACTGCAACCTCCACTTCCTGGGTTCAAGCGATTCTCCTGCCTCAAACTCCTGAGTAGCTGGGACTACAGGTGCACACCACTACTCCTGGCTGATTTTTGTATTTTGTATTTTAGTAGAGACGAGAATTTCCTGCGTTGCCCAGGCTGGTCGCAAACTCCTGAGCTCAGGCAATCTGCCCGCCTCGGCCTCCCACAGTGCCTACAGGCTTGAGCCACCGTGTTTGACATAATGACCCATCTTGTCACTGGAGTCTTGGAGCTTCAGGAGGGGAAGGGGTTTGTTCAAGTCAGAGGGTGTGCAGAGTGTCCATGCAGAAGCTAGGAGGGGCCCTCTCCAGCAGGTGGGTAAGGGTCCTACGTGAGAGTCCCCAGCCCCCACCAGCTGCTGTGCCTCGCACCTCAGGCCTTTGCCCACTGCCCTCTCCCGCCTCCCTGGCACCTCCCAGGCTACTTGCCTGCAGTTCACAGTGGTGTGGCCGGAGGGCCCCTCGCTCCTACCTCTTGGCCTGTCTTGATGAGCGGGTTTGGTCTTCGCTCACCTCCACCCCAACGTTCTGCAGTCCCTGATGTGGGGAAGTGGGAGCCCTAAGAAGCTGCTGGCAGGTGTTAAGGGACATGCAGGGGGTGGGGACCACCTCTCAGTCTTTTAATCCATGCAGAGGAGGCAGAGAGACGTCCCTGTGGTCCTGACACAGCTGAGGGGCATCTGGGGCGTGGAGCACTCTGGTCCTGGGGTCCCGGATAGGAAGCGTCTGGAGGCAGCAGCCGGCTCAGAGTCAGGGACAGGCGATGCAGAGGCCGGCAAGGCAGTGCTATCGGTTGGGCCTGGGCCTCAGAGGTGGGGGCGAGTATGGCCCAAAGCAGGCAGGGCCTACTAAGGATGATCACACTGGCCAACAAAGGACAGCGCTGAGCCGAGCAAGTAGTGAGCGCTCCACTGTCAGAGGTATAGCGCAGGCAGAGGCTGAAGGCTCTGGGCTGGAAGTGTCCCTCCAGCTCCAGGGGAGGAGGCTGGGTTGCACGAGCTCACAGCATTCTCGGCTCTTAGGACCCTCCCTCAGAAGCAGAGAAGCTCTGGCAAAGTTCGGCAAACAGAAACCACTGGGATAAGGTTGGGCTCCCACGATTCTGAGACACCTAGGACATGCTTAGAAGGGACTGCGGGGTCCTCTAATCCAGCACCTTCATTTTCAGGTTAGGAAACTGAGGGCCCAGGAGGCAGCTTGAGCCACACGGCTGCCACCTGTGGAGGGAAGAGCCCACTGGTTAAGGCAGGGCTACCGTGTCTGCCAGCCATTCATGGAGAGTCCAGGGCCGGTGCGGTGGCCCTCCCAGTTCCCGTGTCCCGACCCTGAAATGGGCGTGCTGACGGGCCTGCCGGAGGCTGCTGTGCGGGTTTCGTTACCACATGTTTATAGAGGGCGGTACACAGTGGGCCCTTGCAAGAGGACGGTGGCTCCCAGGGGCCAGCAGAGGCCAGGGCTCCTGGGACCCACTGCCCAGGCCTGCCAGGCAGTCCATACCTTGCAAGTCCTTCACTGAGTTCAGAGGCCCAGTCGAGAATGATCATCAACGCTGTGACTTTTCACATCGCCTTCGGCAGGGGCTGCATCAGGGCCAGGCCAGGAGACCCGGAGGAAAGCAGAAGTGGGGCCCGTCTGTCACCTCATTACCTCGGGCGTGCCGAGCTTCTCCTGCCTTGCCCAGCCCATCCCGGGGAGGGTGTGAGATGCACGTGTCCCAGAGCTCACGGTCCTGTCTTTAGAGACCTAGGGATGGGGTTAGGGAGAGGGGCTGAGGAAAAGTTGAATGCTGAGTTTTAATCTGAGCTGGCCCTGAGCGGTGGCCACAGTGTTCCCATTCCATTGTTCCTTAACCTGGACCTACATGTTTTATGTAAACTGAAAGTGTTGCATTTCACAGTCAGAGAAGGGAGTTGAATTTGCAGCTGAAAGAGGTGATGGTTTTGGTGTCACCCTGAGGGAGGAGGGCCAGTCTGTTGTGCTTAGCACCAAAGAGGCCCTGGTGCATTTCGGAGATGTTGCTTCCTCGTCAACTGCCAGCAAATGCCACCAGCCAGGAGGCTGATGGCAGAGTCCTGTTTTTCAGCATGACATACTCCAGGCTTCAGAAACTCAACGCAATACGCACACACCACTAGGTGTCTGCTCCTAACTTTTAGTAAGACACTACTCTCGCAGCAAATGCACTCATTTAAACAAATGGCATAGTTAAAGCTATTGACTAAGACGTCAACACTTCTTCTGAGAAATCAAACCATAGCTTTTCCAATCTGCCTGTTCAATATGAGAACAGATTTTAAAGAGAATAACATATCAATACCAAAACTGGGTATTTATATGACTTTTATTTGAATATCATTTTAATATTGAATATGTCACAAGATTTAATGACCAAATTAGTCATGTACATTTTTTCCAAGATATCTAAATATAAAATTGCTAAAAATTCAAATACAGATAGCAAGCTACAAATATTTCTTTTGTTTCTGGGGGGCGTGGTGAGAATGGAAGACATTAGAAAAGGATGGTCCTGTTGGCTGAACAAAGATCAGAATGAAAGAGGAATTCACTAAAATGAGCCCTGTGCAAAGAAATACACTCAGCTTTGAGATGCTGTGTTAGACACATCTCTTCCTGTACGACAATTTAAAAAATGTTTCTAATGCAGGTCCTCAGCCCTGGCCGGGGACAGTAAGAAAGGACGTCACCGCGGGAGGGACACGGAAGAGGCTGTGGAGGACTGCAGAGGCATCTGTGTGGCCAGAGGCGGTGTCAGGGGCATCTGATCCCTTGCCTGTTCCCGCCCAGGGAGCTGGACGGCACGGACACAGGTCTCCCTCCGCTCACCCCTCTCCCTGAAACTGAGAAACAGCAGCTTTCCGCCTGCTCAAACAAGGAGGCAGGCACTGGAAGGAGAAGAGGAAAGGGGAATGCGGCCCCTTCCAAGGCAGCGAAGCAGAGACGATTCCAATTCTGGGAAAGTCCACATGCAGCTGGAACTGCAGGTTGAAACCTACACTTGCTACTTAAGAAACAAAAAGACCACCTCTGGCCGGGAGTGCAGCATGCCTGAGGACGAGCCGTCATCTCCTCCTCCCGGCACCTCACGCTGTCCACGCAGCTCCTTGGCTCAGGTCAGAAGCTGGGGCGTGCTGAAGGGGAAAGTGACACAGCCTTGGACACACCACTAGGTCTCTGCTCCTAACTTTTAGTAAGATGCTACCCTCAAAGCAGATCCACTCATTTAAACAAATGGCATAGTTAAAACTATTGACTAAGACCTAAACATTTCTTCTGAGAAATCGAAACATAGCTTTTCCAATCTGCCTGTTCAATATGGGAACAGATCTTAAAGAGAATAACATAATCAATCCTCCGCCCCAAAGAATGGTCCATCATATCAACGGTGATAAAGAGTACACCTGTTTATTAAAATGAAAAACAGAAATGTACATTTTTGTTCTTTGTTTGCTTTAAGAAATTTGATCAAGTTGCAAGGAAATGCCTGGGCACGGCTCTGTACAACCTCGGGCAGGGTGGCAGGCAGTGAAGATGGCTGCGCGGCACGTGGCTCCTCCAGGGGGTGGTCTGGCCCCCAGGCATCACTAATCAAAGCCACTGCCAAGCAGGCTTCGGTCCATGGCAATGTCCCCAGTGCTTCCTCCTAGGGGGCCCCAACACCTTCCCCAAGGGCCCACCTGCCCGGTGCCAGTAGGCCAGGGGCTGGCCTCCCCCCGAGGGCTTCAGGACACCGGGTGGGCTCTAGGGCACTTGGCCCTGGCAGGCAGGCTCTGAGCTACGGAACAGATTGAGGCTGGAGGCCAGTGTCACTGCTGCCCGGATTTCTTCTCCTTCTGGAAGCTGAAGCTCGTACGTCTGTTCAGTTTTCTTTGTTTTTGAGCAAAGTAGTCAGCCCGGGCAGTGCTTGCTCGCGATTCCAGGATGTAGTTAACCTAGAAGCAAGAGCACACAGCCCGGTCACCTTGCCAGCTGCTCCCTACTCACCCAGGGCATAGGAGGGCATGGCTGGGAACACCCTGACCTGGGCTGGGTATCTCAGGGCCAGGTGCTGTCATGGGGAAGGAGTCCACTCATCACAGCAACCTGGCAGGCGGCTGGGCCCAGAACCGCCGCTCTACATTGGGAAAGCAGAGGTTTAGAGAAGCCAAGTGGCCCGTCCAGGCTTCCCAGCGGGTGAGCAGCAAGCTCCTCCGGTTCCGAAGCTCCTGCTCCCTCCTGGCGTGAGCCGCTCCCAGAGGGCTGTGCCTGGCTCTGCCTCTCACCTGCTGTGTGACCTGGACATGTGCATAACCTCTCCTAGCCTGCAGTTCGCTGTGTGAAGGCCCGGAACAGCACAGGGATAAAAAGCAAACCCGGACAGGCTCTCCATCCAGCCTCCACCAGCCAGGCTTGGAGCTTCCACCCTCACTCCACTGCTTCCTCTCGGCCTCATGAGCACCCCGCCAGGCAGGGCTCACTTGACAAAAAGGTAAGAGGCTCAGAGAGGGAGGCTGAAGTGGCTGTGACCCAGAAGTCGGGTCAGAGCTGCAGGAGGGGCTGAGAGCCGTATGTGAAGAGCGGGGCTGCCTCCTGGGCTCCTCTCAGGCCTTTTGCATGTTGCTGCTTCCACGAAGCCCCAGGGTCTGCCCAGAGTCACAAGCACATCTCCCACTCTTAAGGCAGCTGCACAGCTCGGCACTTCACTAGCACTGCAGCCCTGAGCCTTGGTCCAGGCCCTGAGTGGTCCAGCTCGCTGCCTGGTGAGTGAGCGTGCAGCAGCATGACGAGCACCAAGGAATGGGGCTATCAGGGAGGTGTGGAGCAGGGAAGGCTTCCGGAGGGAATAAGTAAACTGGGTTTTGAGGGGTAAGGAGTTTCTGAGTGCACAACAGGGAGGAGAGAAGCAGCGTGCATCAAGGCACAGCAGGAGCACACCGCAAGGAGGGTCTGTGCCTGGGCGGGGACAGGGGCGGTGGCAGCAGTGTAAATCAGTGGTGGCAACTGGCACTGCTTGGAGTGTCTTTCAGTACTCGTGGAATCCTCACAATAACCTTGAGACAGATGCCACTGTCATTCCATGCACAGGTGAGGAAGTCAAGGCCAATGACAATGATGTCATTTAGTCAAGGTCACAAAGCTAGAAGGTGTCAGGCACTTGACAAGCGCCCCCTCCCGCTCCGCAGCCCCTCGCTTCCTCTGGCTGTCCCCGCCACCCTCTGGCTGGGGCTTTGGTGAACAGACGCTATTTCTCTTCACCTGCAAGTATCTAAAAGTTATGACTAGAAGGCTGAATATTTCTGACGAGAGAGGCCAGCCACTGCCTCTGCTGATTCTACTGAGGGCCATGTGTCCTGTGCCAGAGGGAGAGGAGCTTCTGCTGACTCCGAGAAGGAGCACTCCCGGGGGAGGCAGTGCGAGACGATACCGCCTCAGATGGCCGAGGCTAAGACACTGTCCCTCCCAACTTTCTGCTCTGCTGGTCGGAGCAGCAGGCGTTAAAGGCTGGTGTGTGAGTACAGAAGGCCTGACACGCTCTGCCCGCTGCCTCGCCAAGTTACCAGCTGAGAGCAATAAATCATGAGGACCACAGGGCCAGGTTGACGATTTGGGACAATACAATGTATGGAAATAAGGGGTTTTATCATTCTTAATAAAAGCAATCTTTGGATTATATTGTTTGCACACTCAGCCAACCTCATGTTTTCAGTGTATTTTTGGCACATATAACTTGACAAAAGCATTTTAAAATGATCCTTAACAAGCCAACTATTTCCCAAATTTATTATCTTCAGTGCTTTGTGATAATCACATAGATAATTTTAATGGAAGATTAATGTAATAATCAAAAGATAAAAATGCCCTTTGGTCTGCCATTAGCTGGTTAATATGCTGTGGCTTAAAACGTGCACAATTTTATGCACTATAGAGTGTTTCACTTTCAGTGCATTTTACAGCTTAAGGCATAAAAGTATAGGGAGTTTTCATGGTCAATAAAGCCACAGCCTCCATCACTTGATCACAAGAAGAACCTGATTTGAAGAGCCCGACAATTCCTCTGAGATTCATCTCAAAGCCTGTGGAATTAGGGACCACCCATGTTCAGCTCAGTAACATCTTGGTGGGAAGAGGGCAGCTCTGGAGCTTCTCGGGGCCAGGTTCAAGCAGACGCTCCACTCTTGTATGCTCTGGGACCTTGGGCCTCCATCTCCTTGTCTATGAAATGGGGACAGTGTCTATATTCCGGAGGGCGGTTGGGAGGATTAAATGAGACAATGGACAGAAGATGTACTCCCAGTAAATGGGAGATGTTAATATTTCTACAAGTGCAAAGAGCTCGATGCAGGTTTGCTTGCTCATGATTTTTCTTTGACATTGGCTTGTGGCTCTTATTTCCTCCCTTCAATTTCCATCTGAGCTCTCATTTTATGTAAAGTGCCTGAATTCTAGAACAGCATGCATTACTGGAGTCTGACCCCTGAAGAGCTCTGATGGCAACATTTCTGCCAAGTTCCCGGACACAGGGCTGGGCCTCCGTTGTTTGGTACTGGTGCAAAGCTCACAAAGACACATTCATGACACTGCAGGAATGGTGGATAAAACAAAGTATTCCAATTGCTATAAAAATCAGAGATGGGGCTGGGCGTAGTGGCTCACATCTGTAATCCCAGCACTTTGGGAGTTCCGAGGTGGGCAGATCACTTCTGGCCAGGATTTCGAGACCAGCATGGCCAACACAGTGAAAACTTGTCTTACTAAAAATAGAAAAAAATTACCCAGGTGTGGTGGTGAGCACCTGTAATTCCAGCTACTTGGGAGGCTGAGGCAGGAGAATCACTTGAACCTGGGAAGTGGAGGTTGCAGTGTACAGAGATTACGTGACTGCACTCCAGCCTAGGCAACAGAGTGAGACTCCGTCTTTAAAAAAAAAAAAAAAATCAGAAGTGGGAGAGGTACTATCTAATCTTCCATCAGGACCATGATCATTAGCTCTCTAAGTAAATTGGGCCTGGGTATGCTACAACTCTTCCGGGGTCTTGTGCATGATGCAGTATTTCTACAAATACTTTGATACGGAAACAGACACTTTAGGGAAAGTGACAGACCTCAGGGATTTTGCAGAGAAGCATCTGCTTTGAGGGAGCATTTGGACCTGTAAAATGATTTCTCTGCATTTGATCTTCCACAGTCTCATACTGAAGTCATAAACCTGTGTTTCTGTCATCAATCTGCTGTTGTGAAAATTATTTTGATGTCAAACACAGGATTATAATTTTACTAGAATCCTTCTCAAGTGTTGAATATTTTAATGCTGGCTATAAAAAAATAGTCCAGCCCCTGACGGAGTAATGGAATATTTCTCTGCCAGGTCCCTGAACACTGCACAAGCTGCCTGTGCTGTCTGTGATGCTCCAGTGGGTAACTCGAAGCTCGCTGGCTGCAAGCACTCCCAGGCAGGCCCCATGTCCCTACTCCTTGGCCCAAGGATGGCTCTGCTCAGGGTGGTCTATGAACCCTCTACCTCTTAGCCAGCTAATCATGCCATTCTGTCTCTGCTCCAAACTGTCCTTCCAGCTGCTCTTTTAAATCACCATCTACTGCTTTTGAATATCTTTTGCAGCCATGGGGAACGTGTCTCAATATATTCATGTACTACAATTCTATTTCGCTGAAATCTCTCACTCAACTTTTAGGTTATACACAACTGGGGAATTAAAACGCAAGTCTGAAATCTATAAAATCTGGGGTCAAGTTCTGGTTCTGACAACTTATCAGAGTCATGATCCTGCCTCTGCTACTTTCTTCCTCTGGGAAATGGGAACTCCTTTAGCTCGTGACCTCACAGAGTTGTGAAGATGCACTGTGACAGGACACGCGGAGCCTCTGGCCCAGGTCCTGCGCTGTGCAATCCCTCAGCCTATCTTTGCTACTTTTGCTATTACTTGAAGACTTCGACTCTTAAGAGAATGAATAACTTACCTAGGTGTCCCATGCCTCCTCTGACTTGTACTCTAGCAGCCCTGCTGGGGTGGGGTGGCATGGGTGCCATGATCCCCACTTCACAGGTGGGGACACTGAGGCCCAGAAAGGTGATGTGACTAGCCAGGGTCACACAATTAGGGGTGGGGGAGCCCTCTCTGATCCTCACCCTTGCTCTGCCACAGCAGTTGCTTTTCCTATCTGATCAATCTACACACGATCTGGCTTGAAGAAAGGATTCTCAGCTTGCGAGAGGCTGAGACACTTAGTCCAGGGCTACTCAGAGTGTGGAGCCCAGACCAGCAGCCAAGGCAGCACCTGGCACTTCTCGGAAACGTATGATCTCAGGTCCTATCCGAGACCTCCCAAATCTGAAAGAGCCCCGGAGGCTCCTACGCCAAGCAGAGCTTCTCTCAGCCATACTCCACTCTGGAAGGCCCTGCATGGCCTAGCTCCACCAGCCCCCCAGGCCTTGTGTCTGCCTTGCCTCAGTGCCTCCAAGGCGGCCTGTCTGCGGTGCTTCCTCTCTCCTTACCTGGTCAACATTTGTACCTCTTCATTCACCCTTCAGGGCTCAGCTCTCCACACCTCCACACCTTCACCCCAAGTCAGTCTACTGTGATACACCCACACCTTTGAGACTAACAATCGCTTTGTCATTTTTCGTTTTATGCCTATCTCCTCCGATAGAGGAAGAGCTCTCCAGGACAGGCACAGAGTCTATCACTGTGGCATCCCAGGCCCTGGCCCGGCACACGGAAGGTGCTCGGTAGTACTGTTTAGGTATGGCAACACATCTAGCAGAAAGTTAGGTGTGTTTAGAACAGGTTGCGAAAATCACCTTGAGCATAATTAAGGTGTCTTCAAAACAGTAATAATTTCCTCAGAGTCTGCTCCAGGAGCTGCAAGGAGCTCTTGACAACAGTTGCAGGAAAATAGACAGTACATAAAAGGAATAAACAGATACAGGAAGAGCCAGGGTTACCAGGGCCGGGAGGAAGCCGAAGGTGGTCCTGCTTTGGCTGAAGCAGATGCAGAGCAGCTGACCTGGGGCTGGTGTGGCCCCTGGCATGGCTACTCACCCCTGGTGGCTGGCAGGCCATGCAGCTCCTCCTCTGCAAAACTGGGCCTGGGAGCCTTGTACAGAGCTGTGGAGTAGGAGGGGCTGCAGCCAGGCCGGTCCAGTCCAAACAGAAGCCGGACCCACCTACCCTGTCTGTGGGTTGAGAAGGAACACTCACCTTGAGCACAATTTCATTGATGGTAGCAGCATCCGATTCAAAGTAGAGGTGTTTATAGTCGTGATTGCTTAGATACGTGAGTTTAAATATTGCGTGACCTGCAGAGAGAGAAAAGCTGGGCTGAGGGGTTCTGGTGAGTTACTTGTGGTGGGGGCCTCCATATGTTCTCTCCATCATCCCAATTCAAGCTAGAGCAAGTGGAGGCTGAGCAGCACCTCGTCTTCCCAGGAGTAGTTCATTTTCTCATTACAGGTGGGCATAAAATGGACAGTGAAAAAAACTGTAAAAAGACCCAATAGCCAGTTAGGTCCCATTCCGCTCTGGAATGCATTCAAGGGAATGCCACGTTAGGAAGGCTCTACAGAACTACTGCTATATGATAATTACATGGAAAAGGTGGCATTTTTAAGGGAGAAGGCTAATTAACTCCACATTATTACTCTAAAACTAACTGTGCTTAAAGTCAGATAAACGAGCAACAGGAAGGAGAAGGGTCAATGGCCACGTTATTATGAGGCTGCACCCCTGCCCCCGGGCTCCTGCTGGGAGAGGACTCCTGCCTGGAGAGGGGGAATCCTGGTCTTTGACCTTGCTTGGAAGCTTCTCCCAAAGGCCTCAGGTCATCTCCACCCTGGAAGGAGATGGGGGCAGGGTGGGGGACCATGGAAAGCTGGCACTTCACAAAGCGACCAGAACTTCTGAATACAAATCTGACCTTGGTCCCCATTCTCCATGCCCCTTCCTACCACCTTCAGGGTGACACTGTCATTTCTGGGACTGCTTCCTGGTCTAGCCTCATCTCACTGCCGTCCCGACAGGTCACAGGCTGCCACAGCACTGCACACTCCCACCTGCCCACACCAGCCTCTGCCCAGGTTCTTCCCCAAGCCTGGGATGTCTCTCTTACTAACCTGGATGGAAAAGACCTGCTGATCCTTGATGGCTCAGCTCAGCTGGCGCCTTCTTGGGTGAGTCTTCATAGCTACACTCCTACGTGCACTTGTGTGGGCCTACCACATGGTACCGTGGCCCTCCAAAGAAACCTGCTTGACTTATCATGCCTGCAGCCATGGCTACATTATCTGGGCCTGTCCTTTTGTGTCCAGATGGTAAATCAGATTCCCTCTTCTAAATGGAGACACAGGTGCCAGGTTGTCTAAACTGGCACAAGAGCTGAGAATAAGATGAGGGGCTTTGGGACGCCCAGTCTCAGGCCCATGGGACTGCCCCCGCCTATCGGCACATGTTATCCTTGGGTTCTAGGAGACTCCTGTCGCCTTCCAAGAAAGTCTTCTTTCTCTTTAAGCTACTGAAGTTGATTCCATTACTGGCAAGCAAAGGAACAGCGCTCAAGAGAGACGGGTAGCCAGTACTCAGCAAACCTTCCTAGACCACAGAGCGGCGGGTGACATCTCTAATACAGAGGCCTCCTGCAAGATGCCCAGAAACGACCTTCCTTAGTCTTTTGACAGACCTTCGTGCCTGTGAGATTAAAATTCAGCATATCCTTTCTATTAGCCCTCTCATCCGTTGTCCTTTTAATTGAAGCAGCGGCTGGTCACAGTTATTAATTAATAATATATCACCCATATTACTGTAAGTTCACCTCTTTCCCGGAGAAATCTTCTTGGGGACTTTATTTACAGTAGCTAATTTTTCAGATCTCCAAAAATAAACTGATATATGTTGTACATTTGTGGCCAGAAAAGTTGAGCCACTGGTATTTTATCCTGGAAACCTCGTTATGATGTACTAATTGTGACTATAAATCCTAAATAGAAAAAATTACCTAATAATTTCTGAAAAACCTCACTTTCAGACACTTGACAAATTTAGCCTGATTCTAAATCATGGTATTAAAATGTTAGAATTCCTGACTGGAAGCTAATCACTCTGTTAACATATAAATTATGTGTTTCTAATAAGGAAGTGGACCTTACACGGGTGCGTCTGTGTATGCGTCTGTGTATATTCACATTCACAGGATCTACCCAGGACATCAGAGTCTTGTCGGTGACATCCCTGCGTGGAAGAACAATGCCGACACCTTGCCTGGCCATGCTGTGGCCAAGCAGAGCCATCTACAAAGGACACAGGGCTGTGAAGGACAAAGAGACACCCCCTCCAGGAGGCCTTCCTGCTGACACCTGGCCACGACAGACACAGATACCAAGGCCTGGGGCTAGAAAGAACCAGAAGGTCTTAGGGAGACCTGCAGACCCAAAGCTTCGGGGTTCACTGACCGCTTTGATAAGACAGCTCATGGATTGTCCACAGCACCTGCTCCTGCTTGTCACTGACAAAACTGAACCAAACCTCAAAGCGCTACAGCATGTTTTGCCTGAACAACTGAGACACTGTTAAATAGATTTCCTGTGATTTACGCAGAGCCCAACCTGTACACAGCATATGCAATATGCAGTTGGCATAGCCTAGGAGCCTCAGAAAGGAAGCTTTGATACTGTCCCCTTGGGACTATGACATCTATGAAGCTTGTCAATTGTGGGCTGACAGAGGGGAGGCCTGTGGTTCATCTGCACAGTCACATGAAAACAAACAAAAATATCATCCCAAGCCAAGTCTCCTGAAAGGCTGTATATTTGAGCCAAGTAACCCCAAATCCCCTGTCCTCAGAATTTTGACTTTAATTTGTTGCACATGGAGGCTGTGTGTCCCCTGCCTGTCCCCAGGGTTCACCCAGCACCCATCTGAGGAAGAGTGAGCAGGGGAGGAGGAGGAAGCGTCCCACCATTCCTCCACTCTCCTTCAAGCCTCCGGTCTATTTGTCCTTTCCAGTGAAAGCACTCACATCATGGGGAGAGGGGAACAGAGGGCAGAAAACGTTCTGTGGTGCACTTGTGCTTGGACTTGAACAATTACAGAGTTGTGGAATTTAATCAGTGGGCCGAGGCACGGTGGACAGCCACAGCTGACAGCCCCCTCTTGCTCTCGGCAAGGGGTGATGAGCAGAACCCTGGGGGGCAAGTGCAGGTTAAGGTCAGCAGCCATGCTGGGCCATAGGACATGGGGCGGACTCACTCCGCAGGCGTTTCTGCCCTGAGTTCCCCTCACTAGCAGCCCTGTTTTGCTGGGCAGTTTTCCCCAGTCTGGGCTCTGCCTAGGGCAAAGGACACAGAAATCAACACTGAGTCAAGTATGGTGAGCGTGAAGAAGGTAAGCACAGGGAGCTGCCATGGAGATGCCAAGGCAGAGGCACCTGGCCGGGGTGGAGAAGAGTCACCAGGGACAGTTTCTTGGGAGGAGCTGGCATCTGGGCAGTTTTAGAGAAGGGCAGGAGTCAGCTGGGTAAAGGTGAGGGTGGAGAAGGGTGGAAAAGAGGAAGATGCCAAAGGGCAAGGATACAGTGTCTCCATGGGAGCTCTGGGCAGATCAGGGTCAAGTGGCAGGCAGGGGGAGAGAGAGGGGCAGGCACAAAGGGGTGAGAGTGCCTGGAGTCACCAGCTGATGGGGGCCACTAGTGGGCTTTAAGCAGGGCAAGTGAAAGAAATGAGCAAACTGTGTTTTAGGGTGTTCCCCCTGGTTCCCTGGAGCCTGGAGGTGAGGTAACCAATTGCCATAGTCAGCCAGAAAGGACTGAGTGCAGTTTTGAGCTAGAAAGGTGCAGAAAGGATGCTGAAAAGGAATGGAGATGAGAACCACAGAGAAGACAATGTTGGCAGGATGGGGAGACTCTTTCACAACAGAATAGTTAATAATCAGAAGCCACGCTTTCATAATTTCACCTAGACCAAGACCTGCATATTAAAGTATAAAAAGTTCACTGACATCTTGCTGGAAATGAATCTGTCAATAAACATGAGTGATTTATGCTACATGATAAATTTCCACCATGGGTAACTGGGTAGAAGGAATTGCCCACACCTAAACACTGAGTGAACAGAAGAATGCCTGTTACCAGATACGATCGGCCTCAGACATCTCATAGCTCACCAAAGGTAGAAGAGGGGGCCAACGACCTCCTTAGCTGCAGCCCACCAGGCATCTGTCCTGGGGCATTAGAGGGAATCAGAAGTGGGCAAGTTACTCTTGTAAATTCCAAGACCACCAGCAGTTTTCACAGGAACAGGGTTAAGTCATAGGAGCAAGGTGTCTTTGTAAAAACATAGCTGAGAGGCTTGGGCGGAGTGGCTCAAGCCTGTAATCCCAGCACTATGGGAGGCCAAGATGAGTGGATCACCTGAAGTCAGGAGTTCGAGACCAGCCTGGTCAACATTGTGAAACTCTGTCTCTACTATAAATACAAAAATTAGCTGGGCATGGTGGTACATGCCTGCAATCCCAGCTACTCAGGAGGCTGAGACAGGAAAATCGCTTGAACCCAGGAGATGGGAGGTTGCAGTGAGCTGAGATTGCACCACTGCACTCCAGCCTGGGTGACAGAGTGAGACTCTGTCTCAAGAAAAAAAAAAAAAAATCAGCCGAGAACAAGTTATATATTAGTATGATTTAAAAAAATGCAAAGTTTAATATTCCAATTAGCTCTAATTATTTTGCATTAATTGTTGAATTCTATTTAAATTAAGGTTTAACAAAAGCCTGAGACACAAAGGAAAAAAAGGACAAGCCCTGAAGTTAGACTTAGGATGAAACCCTAGCTCTGCCATGTTTCAGTGGTGGGAACTTGGCAAGGCACTGTCCCTTCCCAGGTTTGCCTGGCCTTAAAGGAAGAAACAGCATCTGTCAGTCGCCTCTTATATGTCACATATATCCCTGCATATAGCAGGGTCTCAATGGGTAGAGTGGTAATTCATATAACTATGATGGAACTGATATTTGATGATAAAATGCTCATTACTTTCAAGATTTCATTTTTAATTGGGCCTCTTTTGAGCACATTTGCTTTTACAGTGCTGTAGAAATAAAATGCCATACAAGAGGGTATAAATGTGGCATCTAAGCACTGGTCACATGCTCAGGGCAGATACTGAAACTGTACCTCGGCTCCTGAGTAATGAAGTGAAAATCTGGATATGTAAAAATGTATTTACATTTATGTAAGTTTTTCAAAGTAAGATAGAGAAGATGGAATATGATACCAAGCAGAAACTAATTAGTGGCACGAATGTCAGAAGCGGAGACATTGAGCTTTTGTGTTGTAATTTATCTTCTGTATTATGGATTCTAACTAAAACAGGAGGCTGTACTGAAAAAACAGGTTCTTCTGGCCAATTCAGGGGTGTGGCCATGTTGGAAAAGCTGCTGTGGTCATGAGACGGGATGGCTTAAACACACAGGAACAGCACTCACAACCTGCTAAAAGAGGTGCTCCCGGATTTCCACCGCAAATCAACTGAAAGGAGGGTCTTTTTTTACTTTTTTTTTTTTTTAAAGATGGAGTCTCATTCTTGTTGCTGAGGCTGGAGTACGGTGGTGTGATCTCGGCTCACTGCAATTCCGCCTCCCGGGTTCAAGAGATTCTCCTGCCTCAGCCTCCTGAGGAGCTGGGATTACAGCGCCCGCCACCACACCCGGTTATCAATTTTTTACTTTCCATCTGCCTTAGGAAACGTCTCAAGGGAGGGTCTCTTCTAATACAACCTGCCAGCACTGACTGTGGCTGGCCATGACTGGTCACACCTGAAGCTGCCAAAATGAGCCTGCAACCCACCTCTGTCTAAACCCCCAGGTGTCACCACTTGCCAAAAAAATAAAAATAAAGCTGTTTCTTTTCCTTTTCAATTAAACAATTAGAGCTTATTAAAAATATCAGAAATTGAGAAGAGAGAGGAAAACCTCCACACCCCACCCCGTAATCCCAACACTAGCACAGTGGCATCCACGGCCTCTGTCCTAACATTCTCGCCTGTTTGCACAGTTGCAATCAGACTGTATACTAAAAGTTGAGCTGAGTTTTCTTAACATTTTACCATACCCCTTTCCCTGTTGCAACAATTTCTATAGCCACTGTTTTCAATGGCTGCATTTTATTACAGCCAGTAGATGCATGTCACATACAGGTCAAGCTGCTATCTCTGTTGGCTTTCCAGTTACTTATAAAATTGCCATTATTATAAATAAGCCTATGAAGAACAGCTCTGAGGCTTTGGATTCTTTTTCAGTTCCTTTACATCAGGCATGGACACTTTTTGAAAACTGAGTTTCCAAGGTCTGATGTCTTCTGGGCCCTCTGGCCTGGGAGGGGAACATTCTCATTGGATTTCTTGGGGGAAACTGATGGGGGAATGCATACATTGTTTTAGGCAAAGCTATATCTTTCTGTAGGTCCCAGTAGAAAATGCTGGACTGGGGTTCTCTGGTCTCTGGGCTGAAAACTCCCTCCTGGTTGAGCCTCCACTGTAAGCAACAGTTCTGAGCTGCCTGCAGGGAGCTTCAGCTCAAAGTAATTCAACTGGCAAAAGGTGGTACTCCTTCCCAAGCACCCCTGCAGAGGCAGCGGCATGGGCAACTGTAATAATGACCTCTTTGACCTCTAGAGCAGGGGCTGTGCCTGACCTACTTACATTTCTGCCTGTATTCTCAAACTCACTCTCTCTTTGGCTCCTTCTTATAAACATAATTAAATCTCTAATTATAAAAACTCCCATGGCAATGTGATTTCCCTCCTTCCTCTAACGTCTCAAAAACATTCTTGCTAAGGTCACTATGCCCTCAATGTTGAGAGATCCAGTAGAGATTTCTCAGCTGTTTTCGACACTTCTTAAAGTCCTGGCTTCCCTGGAGGCACACTCACCTGATTCTCTGGTCCACATCTCCAGTCCATCTGTCTCTCACATTTCCTTTGTGATCTTCTCGACCTCCACCTGTCCTTTAAGTGTTGGTTTTCCTGTGTTTTGTTCGCCCTGGGGTTTTAGTTACTACTCACATGTTGATGAACCTGAAGCAGCTATGCAGCCTATACCTTTCTCCAGTTTCAGAGCCAACCGGAGGGTACAGCTGCCAGCTACAAATGGCCCCCCATGCAGCATGTCCAGAACTGGCATCAGCATCTCCCCTTAAACTGGCAGCTGCGGTAGCACAACTGGAGGCTTCACCATGCACCAAGTACTGGGCCTTTGGTCCCCTCGTTTTCACATGTTCATCTTCCGTCCCTGTCTATCCTGTGACCACAGCCCTTGCCCAGGTGCTGACCATCTATTGCCTTTTCTCTGGTTTTCCTTCTTTTGATCATGTCTTCTGCAGAGTCAAACATCTACCCACAGGAGTCATTTTTTGTTTTCTGAGACAGAGTCTTGCTCTGTTGCCCAAGCTGGAGTACAGTGGTACCATCTGGGCTCACTGCAATCTCTGCCTCCTGAGTTCAAGTGATCCTCCCACCTCAGCCTCCAAATAGCTGGGATTACAGGCATGTGCCACCACGCCCAGCTAGTTTTTGTAATTTTAGTAGAGATGGGGTTTTGCCATGTTGGCCAGGCTAGTCTCGAACTCTTGGCCTCAAGTGATCTGCCCGCCTTGGCCTCCCAAAGTGCTGGGATTATAGGTGTGAGCTACGGCAGCAGGCCAGGAGTCATTCCTTTAAAACACACCATCTGGACATGTCGCTTGCCCTACTTAAAACTCTGCTATGCTTCTTTTCCTGTCATCCTCAGAATAAAGTCCCAAGCTCCATAAGATGACTTTCAAGACCTTACATCAGCAGTTATCACACTTTTTGGTCTCAAAAGCCCTTTATGCTCTTAAACACTATTGAGGAGTCCAGAAAACGTATGTGGATTATACCTATCCATATTTATTGTGTTAGAAATTCGGCCAGGTGCAGTGGCTCACACCTGTAATCCCAGCACTTTGGGAAGTCAGGAGTTTGAGACCAGCCTGGCCAACATGGAGAAACCCTGTCTCTACTAAAAACACAAAAACTAGCTGGGTGTGGTGGCGTGTGGCTGAAGCTGGGCTGGGAGGCTGAGGCATGAGAATTGCTTGAACCTGGGAAGTGGAGGTTGCAGTGAGCTGAAATCACGCCTGGAGTACTGACCACTGTACTCCAGCCTGGGTGAAAGAACAAGCCTCTCTCTCAAAAAAAGAAAAAAAAGGAGAAATTAAAACTGAGAAATTAAAAAATATCGATTAATTCATTAAAATAATAAACCCATTACGAGTTAACATATTTTGAAGTGGAAAAACCCTTATATTTCACCAGCGTTAAATAAGAGTGGCATTATTTCATTTTTTTTTTTTTTTCTCTCTTCTGAGACAGTCTCGCTCTGTTGTCCAGGCTAGAGTGCATGGCACCATCTTGGCTCCCTGCAACCTCCACCTCCTGGGTTCAAGTGATTCTCCTGCCTCAGCCTTCCGAGTAGCTGGGCTACAGGGGTATGCCACCAGGCCTGGCTAATTTTTGTATTTTTAATAGAGAGGGAGTTTTGTCATGTTGGCCAGGTTGGTCTCGTACTCCTGACCTCAGACAATTCACCTGCCTCAGCCTCTAAAAGTGTTGGGGTTAGAGGCGTGAGCCACTGCACCTGGCCTATTTTATGTTTTTGAAATCTGTAACGTTTGGTTTAACAGAAAACAGCTGAATTAGCCTATCTGCTTCTGCATTTGATCTGCTGTGATACACTGTTTTGATTAAAGTAAATGAAGAAAAGCCAACCTCACACAGATAAGTTTTTGAAAAAGTGAGGCATATTTTAATGTTCTTCTTTGTAAATGTTCCTCGGTGATACTACACCGAACTTGATAAATGGTAGTTTCTTAAAGATTAGTTGCAATGTGGAATATAAACCTCAGTAATAAACTTTTTGTACTGTTGCATTAAAATCCTTTGGTCTGTCTTACATTGCGAATTTTTCCCCTTGCCTGATTTTGTAACATCTTGCAGTTGTCTGGAAAATATTCGTTCACCGGGTTATGCAGATTTTCCAAATGTTGACATATTTCATTATATAATATCAAAAAAAATCCCACATTAATATCACCACTAATCATATCAGAAAAGTCTTTAAGAAATGAGAAGCCAAGCTCACAGTGACGGAAATTTCCCAGAACTCTAATTTTCACCTCCAAGTTTGAACTTCATCGTGGGCATTAAATACTATCACCTGTTATCCTTGAAGTGACAGACTCACTTCCTTCATTTTCAACAAAATGTCTGCCCAATATGCATTTGAATAACCACAGTTTGTCAGTTGTTCTTTCAAGTTATAATAATGTTCCATGAAATAAATAGCTAGTTCAGCTTGCAGTGCAGATAATCAAACAAGCGCTATTCCCTGAGACAAGTATCCAACTTTTGAATGTAGCAGACATGATTCCATGTACTTCAGGAAATAAATTAGGAACAATTGCTTATGAGGGCCTTTTGATGCTTCAACTCATGGGTAAGTTGTTCTGGTAAAATAACCAAGTTGTTCTGGCATTTCAATAACCAAGTATTGGCTGAGGTTTATTCTTCGGCTTTTAGAGAAATAGATAAGAAACAAATTCTGCACCTGGAAATTTCCTCTTGGAGGGACTTAAAGTCTATGACAAGCTTGGGTTTGCAAGTACTCTGTGGGAGGCCGAATCACTACAAAGGAAACCTCATCTATCCAGAATCACTGGAGTGGACAGCTAGGGTAACCTCTGTGCAAAAAGCCTTTTTCCATTTTAAGCATTAAAATTCCATATTATACACCTTCCTTCTGCATTAAAGGCAAAGAAAATACTGCATTATCACTTTCTTCTGTGGAAGTACTGAAGATCACGATTCTCCCAGGGTTGCAAAAGGCTCTATGTGGTGCCACAAAATTGTGCCACACTACAATGTTTACTGAGTTCTTGGAATGCTTCTTCAATAGTTTTTGTTTAGTTTCATTTTTGCTCAACTCTTGTCAGCTTTCACTTCTCAGTCTTTATTATTTAAGTTCTGTCATTCTCTCTCCCCTCTTTTAATATTCTGCATGTAATATCCTTTAGGAAGAGAAACCAGATAACCAAGAATGGGTGAAATTTGTTTAAAAAATAAGACTTTAGGCTGGGCACGTGGCTCATGCCTATAGTCCCAGCACTTTGGGAGGCTGAGATGGGTGGATCACCTGAGGTCAGGAGTTTGAGACCAGCCTGGACAACATGGTGAAACCCCGTCTTTACTACAAATACAAAAAAATTAGCTGGGTGTGGTGGCACATGCCTGTAATCCCAGCTACTCAGGAGGCTGAGGCAGGAGAATTGCTACACTTGAACCCAGGAGGTGGAGGCTGCAGTAAGCCAAGGTCACGTGCCATTGCACTCCAGCCTGGGCAACAAGAGCAAAACTCCATCTCAAAAAAAAAAAAAAAAAAAGACTATACACTGTGAGTTGGAGCTAGGGTTATTCTTCCTTCAAGAAAGCACAGATGTTGGCTGGGCACAGTGGCTCACAGCTGTAATCCCAGCATTTTGGGAGGCCAAGATGAGAGAATTGCTTGAGGCCAGGAGTTCAAGACCAGCCTGATCAACATAGTGAGACCCCCATCTCTATTTAATTAGAAAAAAACCACAAAAAACAAAAATAAAAAATAAGAAAACACAGAGATTTAAGTGCCGTGGCTTTGTGTCAGTGGCAGAGAGAAGAATATGGACCTCTGTTCCATCTACAGAGAACTTTGGACAAGTGATATAGCTTCTTTGAGCCCCAGTTAACTCATTGATAAAATGGGAATATTATCTGCCTCACAAGTTGTTGTCAGGATTATATTATCATAGAAGGAAGTCCAACAATCTTAGAATTATATAACAAGTGTAGATTACTTAATTATTGCAACCTCACAGAGTTGCAAGAATTAAGTAATGCATATAAGGGACCTGGAACACTGTCTGATGGGGGAGGGTTCCCTCCCTTCCCTTTTCACCTCCACTCTCAGACAAGCAAACTTTTCCTACAAAGGGCCAGATAGTAAATACTTTAGGTTTTATGGACCAAGAGATAAAATTGAGGATACTTTGTAGATACATAAGAAGAGAAAAAAAAATGCCACATTTTTCATTGACAAAATTCAAAATTTAATCATTAAAAACATTTTTTGGGTAATATAGATCTACTAATACGAAGTGCAGTTTTTTTTCCTTTGGTTGAGGTCATATTTTACTTAAATGAGATAAAAAATTAGGGTTCTCTATTATCACGTCAATTGCAAATGTTTATCTGTAAAATCCAGTCTTGTCTTACAGGCCATGCAGTAACAGGTGGTGGGCTGGAGTTGGCCTGTGGCCCACAGTTTGCCAATTCCCACTGAAAACTGTCTCTCTTGCTTGTTCCCCTTTTCTTGGTCCATCCCATATCATTGGTAACTGACATTTTAAGTGCTCTTAGTTCTCTGTGCAGATTTGGGTTTCCTTCTGTTATTTTTCCCCTCCAGCCTTTACACTTCTCACAGTGTAAGGTTTAGTGGTGACAAATTATTTCATTTTTTGATTGCCTGGAATGTCATTATTTCATCTTCCTTTCTGAAGGATATTTTCACTGAATGTAGGATTCTAAGTTGACAGGTTTCTTCTTGTAGCACTTTAGAGATGTCATTCCATTGTCCTCTGGATTGCATTATTTCTAGTGAGAAGTCAGCAACCATTCTTATCTCGGTTTCTCTATGTAACACGTCTTCTTTCTTTGGCTACTTTTTTCTTTTTTGAGACTGAGTGTCGCTCTGTAACTCAGGCTGGAGTGCAATGGTGTGATCTCGGCTCACTGCTACTTATACTTCCCAAGTTCAAGCCATTCTCCTGCCTCAGCCTCCTGAGTAGCTGGGACTATAGGCATGTGCTACCATGCCCTGCTAATTTTTGTATTTTTAGTAGAGATGGGGTTTTATCATGTTGTCCAGGCTGGTCTTGACCTCCTGACCTCATGATCTGCCTGCCTCGATCTCCCAAAGTGCTGGGATTACAGGCGTGAGTTGCTGTGCCTGGCCTCTTTGGCTGCTTTTAAGATGTTTCTCTTTATCACTGGTTCTCAGCAATTTGATTATAATGTGCCTTGATGTGGTTTTCTTTAAATTTATCATGCTTAGCTTTTCACTGGGCTTCCAAGATTAGTGGTTTGATATTTTTAATAAAATCCGGAATAGTTTTTCCCCTCCATCACCAAGACTACAATTACATACATGTGAGAACATTTGCTGTCACTACAAAGGCTCTAATCTCTTCATCCATTTTTTTCTCTGTGCCTTGAATACTTTCTATTGTTCTGTCATAGAGTTCACTGATTGTCACAGATTCTGAAATGGCTCCCAATGATCCTACCTTCTGCTTTTCAGGCCCACGTGTGATGCCCTTGTCTTGTTTGTGGGCTGGACCTAGTGACTTGCTTCTAACGAACAATACAGCAGAAGTGTTGGGATGTCACTTCTGAGAATAAGTTATAGAAGACTGTAACTTATTCCTTGCTAGCACTCTCTCACTTACTTTTGACAGCTCTATCTTATAAGCTTCTCTTTGGAGAACTGAGGGTTTTTCCAAGGAAGTAAACCCTGCCAGCAATCACTCAGTGAGCTTGGAAGATCCTGTCTAAATGAAACCCAGAGATGACTGCAGCCTATTGAGAGACCCCAAGCCAGAGGACTCAGTTAAGCTGTGGGATACCTGACTCACTGAACTGCAAGACAGTAAATATTACATCTGTTTTAAGCCACTATGTTTTGGGGCATTTTTGTTTTGAGGCAATAGATAACTAATGCACTGATCTTTTTCATCACCATCCTAATCTGTTCCCATTTAGTGAATTTGTTTTTTTCTTTGGAGACAGAGTCTCACTCTGCTGTCGAGGCTGGAATGCAGTGGTAGGGTCTTGGCTTACTGCAATGTCCACCTCCCAGGGTCAAGCAATTCTCCTGCCTCAGCCTCATGAGTAGCTGGGATTACAGGCATGCACCACCACACCTGGCTAATTTTTGCATTTTTAGTAGAGATGGGGTTTCACCATGTTGGCCAGGCTGGTCTTGAACTCCTGACCTCAGGTGATGTGCCCACCTCGGCCTCCCAAAATGCTGACCATTTAGTGAATTTTTTGATTCAGGCATTCTACTCCTCAGCTCTGGAATTTTCATTAGGTTCTTTTTAAGTTTTAATTTTTCTTCTTTCTGCGTTCTTCTTTTCCTTTAAGTCCCTGAACATATTTATAATGGCTATTTTAAGGAACTTCTCTGTGAATTCTATCACCACTGCCTCTTCTGGTTCTATTTTTATTGATTGATTTTTCCCTGGTTACGGTATACATTTTCCTGCTTTTTGCATGTCTAGTAATTTTTAAGAGAAGGCTGGATACTATCAACATTACACTGTGGGTTCTACATTGTGCTGTCCTTTACAGAGTATTAGGCTTTGTTCTGGTAGAGGCTAATTTACTTGTGGATCAGTTTGATTCTTTCAAGATTCCTTTTAAGGTTTTGGCAAGGACTAGAGCAGTCTTTAGTCTATGGCTATGGCTAATTTAGTCCTACTTCTAAGAAACAGCCTTTCTGGAATCACTACTAAATACCCTGGATGCTCCACTCTGGTTAGCCAGAACTCTAGTTTACAGCTCCCCAGTAGCTGTTTGCCCAGCCTTGCAAGGTCCCACTGCAGACATGCATAGTTTTGTATACAGTGGAAGTTTCAAGGGGCTCTTTCCAGAGCTCTTTCTCCCTTCCATACTCTATTCTGCAAATTTCAGTTGCTTTAGCCTCCTCCACCTTTTACCTCTGTCTTCCAGCTCGGTAAGACTGTCATACTTTCCTTGGGTTTTCTCTTCCTGGGAAACTCTGGGGAAAAGCTGAGTCGATCATCAGTCTCACCTCTTTTGTTACCTGTCTCTCAGGAACCATAGTCCTATACTCCATATTTTCTAATGTCTAAAAGTACTTTTTAAAATGTTTGTTCAGTTTTCTAATCACTTATGATAGAAAGGTTAATCTGGTAGCAGTTACCATGTGTTGGAAGTTGCATACGGAGTCTTGTAAGCAATACAGATTTTGATTTTCATGAAACTATGGCTTACTTTTTCCATGTCTAAGAGAATAACTTAAAATCTAAGCTCTCCATTTATTTATTATGAAAACAATTTGGAGCTTGGCAGGAGGCAAGGGAAAACAGATTATCCCCATCATTTATCCAGCTGAGAAATCTTTCACACAGAATTTTTCAGTAGGGAACAGCCCCTGCCCTTACCCTCTTCTCAATTAGGATTTCGTCTGATATTAATATCAAGAAAGTATGAATTTGAGAAAATGGTAATCAAAATCTATAGGAAAATGCAAATGAATACAAATTTTTCATTTTACCTCGGCAACTGTTTTGTTACAAAGGGTCCGTAAAGCCCAAGTCAACAATTAAGTGAAAACTTAATAGCAAAAAGAAGGCTTCTCCCAGGAGGAAAAAACAAAGTTGATACCCTCAAAATATTTTCTACTCTAACAAATATCAATATTCCAATCAACAGAAGCAAGTTTTCAGAGAATGTAAGAAAACTTGAGTATCTCAGTACCAGCCAATTTTTGTTGCAGACATTCTTACACATTCTGTAAACATACCCACAACGTCCCCTGTGAGCAACTCTAGTACCTGATGATGAATATGGGAGGTGTGCTCTTCTTATCAACTGTCTGGGGCTCAGAGTAGAATCTTCTAGTTCCTAAATTCATAGTACCCTTCCAGAGCCCACTGTAACGAAACACTTTTTCTCTTTTTTCTTTTACTTTAGGTTCTGGGGTACACGTGCAGGTCATGCAGGGTTGTTGCATAGGTGCATACATAACCAGGTGGTATGCTGCTTCTATTCCCCCTTTGACTATATCTGGCATTTCTCCCCATGATATCTCTCCCCACCTCCCACTGTCCCTTCCCTTGCCCCCTGCCAACTGCCCCTAGTGTGTGATGTTCCTCTCCCTGAGTCCACATTTTCTTGTTGTTCAACACCCGCCTATGAGTGAGAACATGTGGTCAAAACACCTTTTTTCTAGGAACCACAGAGACAAGCACCCATCTATCATACACTGAGGGTAAACAGCAATAGTTTAAGAGCAAGATGCTGGGTTTGCCTTGTCACTGTGACTGTGAGAAGTTCTCCATTGTGCCTCCATACCCCTTTGTGAAGAGCCACACTTGCTCTTGGCTGATTCCAAATTCCAGAGGCACTTTTAAATGCTCATTGTGCCTAGGCAGAGTTAGAGAAAGAGTCATCAAGCACTGGTGATGACTGGACAGAGGCTGCTGGATTTCTGGAGGATGCAGGGAGTGTAAATAAATAGGCATGCCTAGTGCCCAGGTCACATGTCACCTAATGCTGACCAGGTTGGTCAATGGGACACATGCTGGCTTGGCTGAATTCTCAGGGGCCTGGCCATTGCTATCCAGCCCCAGCAAACTGTTCTCTGAAAGTGCAGTGATTTGCCTGTTTAACAGCAGATTGCAGCTTGAGGTTACTGGAAACTAAAATGGGTCAGAGAACCTAAGAAGAGAGTTCGACTTAGGTGATGCAAGCTGGCCCCCTGCTTATGGTTTTTATCCACCTTTATCCTGTGGTGCACTCCAGGTCTTTCCCTGGAAAGACTAGGAAAAATTGTGGTGGTCCCTCTGGTTGCCTAAACCCATCTCCCCGGCAGCCCCCTTGTTTTGGAAGGAGATGATAAATAAATCAAAATGCACTAAGCAGCACTTCCACAGGCACTCGCCTCCTTCATTGAATGTGCACCTCATCAATCACACTATTGTCTGCTTGAAAGGCGAGCCTTGTAAATGTCATATCCACTCAGGCCCAAGGAGAGGCGCATCCAAATGCAGCAAGGAGTTTTAATTGGATAGTGTAATTAAACTAAAAAACCCCAGCAGACTTCCTTTGACAGGATAGATGAAGACCCCTTTTAATAGGGCTAGGAAACATATCTGTTAAAAGGATGAGGCACTGCCTGCTCCTGATTGTGCTCCAGAGTACTCTTATGAAAAGGCAATTCAATAACTGGGGCATTAATATGTGAGAGTCCGTTGTGTTCTGTAATCAGGCAGTACTTACTGTATTTGATCTGGAACTTATGAAATAAGTCCTTGTTAGAGAATAAAAACACAACATAACTTGTCCACCTAACGTCTGGAGTGCCTGGATCTCCCAGGAGTGGACAGAGCCTGAGGAAGGGCTGTAGCCTTCCTGGGACGCAGCTCCAGTTGTATTCCAGGTGCCTCACCTGCTGGGCCCTCAGTGTGCCAGCAGGGCTGTGGTTATCCACTCGTCCACCTTAGGACTGCAGCTCTTTCATCCAAAGGTAACTAAAGTTATCCTCATTCCTCTTTCACACATTCATGAGAGCATCTCAAGAATATGCCAAAATTCCTGGGTATCTCCTCCCTTAGGAACTAGAATGCCTATCACATCAGAGAGACAGAGAGAGAGAAAGACAGAGAGAGATAGAGATAGAGATAAAGAGACAGAGAGACAGACAGGCAGAGACAGAGACACAAAGCGTGTGTTCTCTGCTAGAACTACCCATGTCAAATAGCGAGAAAGAAATCAGGTGTCGAGGATCCAATGGATAGGCTAGGGTGTGTGCAGGTCGATTTCAGTAACAAGCATGAGTCCTCCAGCCACATCTCCCTGTTCTCCTTTGCTGGGGGTGGGGAAGGGGCAGGGGATGCACACACTGGCACATTCAGCCACACACACATTCGAGGCCTGCAGCTCCATAAACACGTAACAAAATCAGTGAGAACATTCAAAGTTTGTATCTGCACAAAGCTGTTGTTTTACAAGTAGCCCACAACAATCCCTTGCAGCTGGAAAGCCAGGTTAGGGAACCTAGCATCTGGGTGGATCAAGATAGCCTCTGAACTGGGGCTAAGATGGGATGCAGAGGTGAGACTTCAGATCAGCCCAGTTATAGCTTTCCAAAGAACAGCTAGATCATCTGCTTTATTTACAGAAACCTTGAAGTCAGTTTCCCTGAGCCCTCAGGGTTTGTTTGATGACTGACTGCTTTTACTCTTCATAAAGCCCGTTTGGAGCTGTCTGTAAACCTATGAACGTTCTTAACACTGGTCTTTCACTATGGGTTGATGGACCCATTAAAAACATATAAATGAATATGCAGAATCTATGAAAACTGGGTACTGAATTAAACCATCAAATACCCTTAGTTTAAATGAAAACTACATAAAAGCATTTCAGCCATCAATTTGGCTATCACTTCTAGCCAGTATGAATTCTGCTAGAAAAGCTATTTTCGTGCAGATGTGGAATTCAATGGGAAAGACTGACTCGTGTACCAACATCAATCAAAATGTCGACTTCCCTGGCAGCTCTCAACAGTAAGGCAGGTTCAAAGGTCACAGGATAAAGAAAAAGCCAAGCTCTGGTTCAGCTCTAATATCTCCTCGGTAGAAGTCTTGCAAAAGTACCCCCTTCTGTATTAGCCTTGCTTTCATTAATCTTCTTGCCATCTTCTTTAACTAGTCATGCAGAACCGCTCGATAGCAAGACGTATAATGGGGAAGGCCCTGTGCCTATTACCGCGTTAACATTCTCTTAAGCCCCAGTGCAACAATGGAACGGGAAGCCAAAGGAAATCTGCGACTGCAGGGTGCAGTGCAGGCAATTCAATTACAGTCTGGGCTTACCTATGTCCTCCTGACCTATAAAACACAAGAGGCCTTTGTGTCTAACTGGCTTGGCCATTAAGGTTGCTGAAGATCACAACAATGCTGATCTTTTCTATTTAAGCTAAATCAATGTGGACAAATCATTATTCAGTAGCTTTAATTTAATTAGTAAATTAAATACACTACTTTACAGATCTTGTCAAGTACTTATGAAAAGAAAGATTCATTTAAGTGGTAGGTCACCAGTAAGCCCAGCTCCTTTAACTCCTAGCCTTAACTGAATCTCATCTCAAATATCCAGCAGGTTCTAGTCACTGGGGTTTACCAGTCTCCTGCAGCTGTCATTAACTCCTAACCCCAAAGAGTTCCTATCTTGCATCCAAATGGTGTTCTGGACAAAAAACAAAACAAAACAAGAATCCCCGAACATAACCAGCATGAACAGAATCAGATTTCCTTTGAATTATACTATTCCAAGAGAATGTAATCAGGTTACCTCCATTATGTTGCTTCCTTAAGATTTTATATGATCTATACTTAATTGAGATACAGCACTCTTTTCAGCTATAAAGACGACAGCTACTTTATTAAGGTTTAAATCTGATTTCTTAATGATAGGCTGCTTCCTTTAAAGACTAAACGTGCATAACCTTCTTATGATGAACCCAGATCTGGCATGGCTGAGTCTGGTTCAGAAATACAGGCTGAGTGTCTCTGACGGGTACCAGCTTCACAGAAAGATCCCTTGCTTTTGTTTCAGGGTAGGAACTTGAGGCTAGTGCTTAAAAGAGAGCCACAGCAGTCAAAGGCTGTGTCTAAACTGAACATGGTGTCACATGACTCTAGTCACAGCTACTCAGTGGGCTGAGGCGGGAGGATCACCTGAGCCCAGAAGTTTGAGTCCAGCCTGGGCAACATAGTGAGACTCTAGCTCTTAAAAACAAAAAACCATATCTAGATGTATATAAGGATGGAAAATTATTTCCCTAAGACAATGTAAACGTGGTAGTTTCTGATATGGAAACATTCTCCTCTTTTATGTGTTGTATACATCCTTGACCAGTTATAATCAATTCACCTGCTTATGACATCTTTCAAAATAGCAAAAGACGTCCTAAGGAGCGGCAAAATCTGACAGAGAAACCACTGATTCGAATAATAATGGCAGTATGACTTTTTTTTTTCCCCCCTTAAATCTAGAAAGGCAGAATTTACTCTTAATTTCTCAAGGCTTGTGATCCACAGATTTTCTCAACTCTTTTAAGAATCTAAATTTACACGTGCAATTTTTTAGGCATGTATCTATTTAGTCATTAAGTTCAGGTCCTTAAACACTCACAGGGACAGAGCCATAAATCTTCCCTCTGAGAACCCAGCCTAAGAGGGAGAAGTCGAGGGGAATGGAAAGTGAGCCACAGAGCTGTTGTTTATGAAGCGCAGCTTCTGAGCCTGGGTCTCTCCGGTCCCGCGATATGTGTAATTATGCATTTCCCTGCAGCTACTCAAATGCTCAGTCCCTTTGCCAAGTCAGCTATTCACACACTTTTTGGATATGGCATCAATTAAACTTGAGTTCTGGGCCTTATGACGACCAAATTAATGGTTTGACAGCGGCTTTCTCAATAAACACTGCAAAGTGGCCACAGTCGAAGGTTTTAAAAACCATTTCTTTTCTGTTCAAAATTCTGACAAACGTGTCTCAAGTAAGACTGGGGACAACTTCATTATCCTCCCTATACTTAATGTCCTTTTGTAAAGAAGCTGTTTAATAACACGTCTGCTCTGTTTCCACAACTAAATTATTCCAGTTGGTCACACGTTCCGGTCTTCGGCAAGACACTTGTGTTACCAGAGATAAAAACATGAAAAAGGAAATATATTGCAGAAATCAAAAACCTTATCTACTTCTAGACTCTCTCTCTTTGCCATAATTCATTCAAGAAGGCCCCAAGAATAATTTTTGATGTAAACTCGGCTACAAACATACATCACTATGCTGATAAAAATCACAGGCTAAACTTATGAAATATAGTGACTTTCATTTCTTTAGTGATGTTAAAATAACTTTTTTCAAAGGTTCAACAGACACAAAAGATAAGAAGGGTTACCATTAATCCTTTAAATAATAAAGAAAGAGAAGACGCCTCACAGATTAATTCTGTGGTCTGAGGATGAACTTGTTAGATTGAGTCACTGAATTAATTTGATGAAGATACTGGAAATCATAAAACACACAGCATCAAGCCGATTCATTTAATACATCTTTGTTTGGGCACTTTACAACATAAATTATGTGAAATAACCATTTCACATAATTTGTTTCTAAATCCTGGCTTCGTTAAGTTCAGTTTTAAGTTAACAAACATTCACTGAGAACAACTCTGCAGGTTCTGTGCTAGCGACTGAGGACACAGAAGCCAGTTCCTGGGTCACTTAGTTCAATATGGAGATGGAGGTGGGAGGGAGGGGTGGGTCTCCAACAGATGAATACAGACAGAGGTGTATTCCTAGAGGCATGTGCAAACTCCTGGGGGCAAAGTGAACACAGAGAGCCTAAACTGGAGCTGGGTCTTGAAAAATGAGTAGGCCGAGTACGGGGAGGTGGAAAGGTCTGTAAGTTAGAGAGGGGGTCAGGTTCAAAAGGTGTATTCCAGGCAGTGGGAATAGCAGAAGCACAGAATGCATTGTGTGCAAGTAGTTACAGTGACCACAGCCCAAAGATGAGATGGGAAACATGGGCTATGAGACTAGAGTGGTCAGCTGCTTGTCAATGTCTGCAAAGGCTATGCTGAACAGTCTGCATTTTATTCTGTAAGCCTGTTGCAGATAGTTTTTTCTGGCTGAGAGTGGTGGCTCATGCCTGTAATCCCAGCGCTTTGGGAGACTGAGGCAGGAGAATGGCAGGAGGTCAGGAGTTCAAGAACAGCCTGGGCAATATAGGAAGACTTTGTGTCTACAACTAAGTAGAGTTCCTTTGGCTCAAAGGGAGGCCTTATGCCCAGTCCTCCCCCACCTCCCCCCATACCCCTGAGGTCCCTCTGAGAGCCTAGAGCTCTGAGGAACACGGTTTAAAAAGCACTGCTATAGGTGACCAGGACTTAGGCAGTGTATTACTGGTGCAGTGAGCCTCTTTGTTAAGGAAAAAAACCTGAATCCTGCATCTAGTTCTTTTCCTAACCTTTCCACTCCAGCTTATCCCTTTATGCAACACAGAAGTGATTGCCTTTCAATTCTCAGAGACATGTTGAATTTATAAACTGTTACTTTTCAAAGCATCCTCAGTTCTTGGAGAGAAAGATGCTAGAACAATGACATCTTTATTGGCCGACAAGCCGAATGAGCGGGATTAGGAAGATGTTTATCCAAAGGCAGAGGGAATCCAGCAACCTTGAGGCAAGCCCCCCCAGAAGATGTTTATCCAAAGGCAGAGGGAATCCAGCAACCTTGAGGCAAGCCCCCCCAGCAGCAGGCACTTTTCTCTCAGCCTCCTGCAGGGTTGGAGGCCTCACTGGGATGACAGGAATGGCAGGAAGAACGTGGGATGGCCTTCCTCCTTTCCCTGTGTCCCCCTAAGTGCTCCCTTTTTGCCAAGCTGTAGGCGAATGAGTTGAATACGTAGTCCAGCAGAGTTTGACAAAAAATTAAACACCCACCCATAAATGAAGCAATGTGGCATGTGCCCAGTCTATCTGCCCCCTTCAGGGGCTCAGTGCTCTTCAGGCCCTTATTTAGTCAGTGTTATCTCAGAAACTTGAACTGTATTATAACCACTTGCTGGCCTTTACATTTCTCATTGTTCCTTTTGAGTAAGTAATTCCTTATAATATTTGTTCTCAAATTTAGTGAATGTTGGACATAGGGGATTAGTAAAAATTAGATGCTCAGTCTAGACTCCAAGTTATTGAATCACAATCCACTAGGGTGGGCCCTAGGTAACTGTGTTTTAAACAGGCTCTGCAGATCCTGCTGGTCTGTATCAGACTTTGAGGACCATTATCTTATAGCGTTCTCTAGGCAACTAATGAATGCTTATATAGTTTACCATTTTTCCTTCCACAGAGGAATTTCAGTGTGATCTATGTGTCCTTTCTGCCCCTTGATAGGACTGGAGTCCTAAAAATGATTAAGTGATTAATCTAATTGCTACACCCAATTACTTAACTGCAAAAGTATAATATGCCAAAATACATAACTGGACTGTATCTACTTTGATAATTTAAGTGGAGGAATGCCAACCCAGCAGTGATCTCTTCTGTAGGACCAGGCAAGAGTTTAATTATGAGCTGGTAGGTCATGCAGCTGCTAATAATCTGGGGGGTGCTGACACTTCTGGCATGATGGATATATCTAAATCTAGGCGTCCGCCACCTTGGGAAATCCCCAGCTTCCCTCCGTCTCAAGGGAAGGAAGGCAGGTCCAGGTCTGACTGGTCAAGTCCCCCAAATGGGAAGAGGAAGGGAGCAGAGTGAAATGAGGGCTGTGGTGAGTGCAAATTCTCAGCAGAAATCTGGCTCTGTGCCCCCAGCTTCCAGGGCTGAGCTGCTGAGGTCCGGAGGTGAGCTGCAAGGTTCTCTGCTGCCATCAAGACCGAACAGGATGGGGGCACATGTCAGGCTCTGGGCACCATAATACAATCCCGTTTGATTAAAAGAAATTTCTGGTAATGAATTAAAACAGACCCAAGGAAAAAAGGACACGGTGGCAATATATTCTCCTGGCACCCAGCACACAGAAGGGAAGAGAGGGGAAAGAGAGAAAGGAGACATAAATAAAAGGGACTACTCACTGGGGCTTTTTTCTTCAGCAAGGTCACAGGCACAGAGCAGGTCAGAATCGATTGAGATGGGTTTCTGCTTAATCCAAAACTTAGTGCTGGCTTTCTGATTCGTAACAGGGTCTATCTCTACTTTGTCTCCAGATATACCTGTAAGGCCAAGGGGAGGACAAAAAAGAAACCACAAGAAGTAGAAGGTGTGAGTGATTTCAGGGTAATCATTTGATTTATTATTTATAAATCTGAAACTGCATGAACATGCGGTTCTTTCTTAGGGCTCTGGGGAATGCCATGGGCTTCCCGAGACAAACATGTGGACAGTCCACATGTCATGCAGAAGCTGCACAGCCTGGTTTCCTGGGTGGGTGAGCTGGGGGTGGGGGAACCCCCAAACTGTATGAGAGACTATTAAGAAACAATCCTTCTGAGATATAATGTAGCCCCAACACAGAGAGCCTATTCACAACCATACATTACCTCTATACTACAATGACATAACTGTAAGTTTTATTTTAAAAACCGTTTTGATCAGTGCTCTTTTTGCTGTTGTTCTCATTTAAGAAGAAGATCTGGGGTGGACAGATAAAGCCGTAACATCCCTATAGCTAAATAAATAGCTAAGCTACTAATGTACAGCTTCTGATCTGAAACAACCTTAGACACCAAAAATAGGGGAACAAAATAACTCTTCCTTTCTGTGATGCTAAATAATTATCCAACCTATATTTAAGGAAAGTCACGAGAGGATTAAAAGGTCCTTTACGTAAAAGCTTCCAAGTTCAAGTCTTGAAGCCTGGCTTCAGGCTGCAGAGGTCACTGCTCCCCCGCTGAGGGAGACTCGGTACTGGGTGTGAGCTTTACGCAACAAAGACTTTATAACAGGAACCCAGCATGTTAAACACTGGCACTTCAGATTTCCTTTTCAGAGCTTAAAAGGCAACACGTTGTACGGTGACGGGGAATAAAGGTGTTCGCAGAACAAAGGTAACGCCAGGTATGGAGGGGCCCTGGGAGAAGTGTGGAAATGCATAGTAACTGCCTTCCCAGTACTACAGAGGAGTACACACACAGCCCGGCACACATGATCTAGGCTAGATGTGCTCTTTTTCCTCTTACGCTGAAAATTCATGAATCTGTTCATAAGTGAGACAAAAACCTTTAACATGCCTTCTAGAATGGGCCCCATATGGAACCTGAAAAGTAATTAATTTTTAGGCCATAGTTTAAGGGTCAGGGTCAAAGTGAAAAAAAGCAAAATGAAGATATACGAAATAACTAAAATAACCAAAAGTACATACTGAAACAGAAAAGACACAGTTAACATATTTTATCCTACGACTCACACTCCGAAATTTTTGAGCAAAATGTCAGAAAACTTAGTAAGCCAAATGCAGCAGCAGATAAAAGAAACAGTTCAATTAACCTCCCCCCAAATAAAACACACACACAGACACCCCAACCACAGTCTGACAGCAAATTAAAAATTTAAAAAGAAAACAAATATAAACAAAATCCTAGTGATTAGGTCTGCCACACACTCCATTCATTTGTATTTTATTTTATGCACAAATAAATCCCAAATACCAGCTAGACAAAGGCAGAAGGCTGTGTGCAGACAGACTACAGTAGAGGCTCCTCTGCTGCCTCCAGGGGAGACAATGCAGAGATGGCTATTAGCCCTGGTCAGTACGTGTGGTCTTTGGTAAAGATGAACAATTGGTATTTTTTACTAATCGAATGCTGGAATTTGTCATTAGACCTATTTCGGGAACACCATATTTCAATTAGGCATAATGTCATAAGTCCAGCTGACTCTGGACGTTCAGGTCTAGATGATTTCAGGAGGGTGAGAATGTATCAGGAGACCAATTTTATTATATTTCATTTAAAATAGATTACGACTACCCAGTTACACTCTTGCCTCCAATTTGGTCATTAATTGTTAAAGATCTGGACATTTCTGTAGTTCCCTGAAAGAAGAAAAGTACTGAAGCCATGGTTGTTGGTAGTGTGTGTGTGTGTGTGTGTGTGTGTGTGTGTGTGTTCCCTTTCTTCTGCTTCTTGACATTTATAAAAGTCAAAATGAGCAGAGCAGAATAAATGTGCATATCTCTTATGTGAAAATAACCCTGCTCCACATTCTTTTCTCAGAAAGAATGGGGAAAAAAATCATCACAAGAGATGTGGTTTTAAAATTTTGTTCTATGGCCCTGCAACTCTTGAAGCTGTAGTCAGTCAATACTGTTAATGTACCTTGTTAATTTGATAGGATTTGTCAGGTAACTCCACTGGAAAATTATATAAAACTGTTCCAGATGAAAAGATGATAGTGACATGAATTAAAGTGATAGAACAATAGTGGAATATAAACCAGAAATGACACCCAAAGTGGCTGTTGATTTATTGCCGTACTGAGTTTGGTTCTGGGCTCCCATGTATATTAGTGCTACAAATCTGGGTCCATTTAGCAGAGGGATGCTCATACATACATCACCAGCTCCTGCTCCAAGCCAAGGTCACTCCCCATTGCATCAATCTTTTCAACAGAGCCTACTTCACAAAGCAGGACTTTTGTAACCATCTCAGATGTAACAGACTCTCGTCCTCTTTCATCTTTCTTTTATCATGTAAAGTACACTTTAACTTCTATTATTTTTATCTGCAAATTGTTACCGTATAGTTCATCCATTACCGGCTGTATCTCTGCATCAACTGCCTAAGCTCTGCACAGCCACAGAACACTTTCCCAATGACGCCCTTTCCTGGGGTTATTGTGCAGTTACTGTTCACAGAGGGGAACCCCAAGACCGAGGCTTTGGGATGAAGATGTGGGAGATGAATGCAATAGATGGGCAGACAGGTGGAATATCATTTAAACAACTGGTATGTTCCAAAAAAGTTGCATGTGAATCAGATTTCTTTCTGAATCAAATCACATTTGCCCACTGACTTCTAGTTCCAGAGCTACTTTATCTTCATTTTGGATTGATCTGTAATTGGCAGGGGCTCCCAACACTTTAGTTTTAAGTTTCTCTGCCCTGTAGGCTTTCAGTCAAGTAGTTAATGATCTGTAAAACACTCGCCTGCCTAGAGGAGTCACTATTTAAAGGAACCTGTAGGGGAATCTTTCCTGATGGGAAAAATCCTTTTGTACATTAAATAATCTTACCCTCTTAATACCTGTGAGTCTCAGCTTCTTAAGGCAGCGCAGGCAGTGCAGCAGCACCCTATCTGCTCCTGCCGCCAGGTGGCAGCCCTCGGCCTGAGGCACACCACGGGAGGAGCCCTCTTCCTGCACACCCCTAGGAAGAGAGCACATCTACTACTGAAGAGACATAGGAGGCCCAGAATCCAGCCTGGAGGCAAACAGAGACCTTTCTGTCCTTGGCTTGGGAGCCCTAGGTAGTCTTCTTGGTTACAAGGAGGAGTCAGGTTGGTGGAGGGCGGATCAGTGAGGAGGCTGGTGCCACAGCCCAGGCCAGACAGGACGTTTGCAGCTGGGGTGCAGTGGGGATGAGCGTATTAAAGACAAAAGCACTAGGAGTAGGCAAATGACCGCACATGGGGTATGAGGGAGAAGGGGGAGTCAGAGAGGATTCTGGGGCATCACTGAGGTAATGCGGGGGGAAGAGGCTGTGGAAGCCAGGCTAGTGGGGTCTCCAGTGCGGAGGTCGAGTAGTGCCCCACTTGTCACTGCCGTCTCTCTTTTTTTTTTGAGGAGTTTTGCTCTTGTCACCCAGGTTGGAGTGCAGTGGCAAGACCTCAGCTCACCACAACCTCTGCCTCCTGGGCAAGCGGTTCTCCGGCCTCAGCCTCCCGAGTAGCTGGGATTACAGGCATGCGCCCCCATGCCTGGCTAATTTTGTATTTTTAATAGGGATGAGGTTTCTCTATGTTAGTCAGGCTGGTTTCAAACACCTGACCTCAGGTGATCTGCCCACCTTGGCCTCCCAAAGCGCTGGGATTACAGGCGTGAGCTACTGTGCCTGGCCCACTGCCTCTTTTCTATGCTAAGGGGAGTGAATGGGTTGTGGGCAGAAGCCGCACTGTCTCCCTGTGACAGCGGAACACTGGGGGAAGAGGGCGGCTGCATGCACAGTCCCGCTTCTTAAGGTAAAGGCCCAGGCAAAGAGCAAACGTGCAACCCTAGCAGGCTCACTGCCATTTCTGCTTCAGCAGGCTTGGGCACCAGGGATCATTCAGTACAATTTTCTCCTAAGGCCCAACAGTGATGCCAGTTACAGGCACCATTCACTGAGCACCTCCAGTATTAACATAAAAGCTAACACTAAATGGCATCAACAACGTGCCAGCATGGTTCGAAATCCACTGTGTGCATGGACTCAAATCTCCTAATAACCTTATGAAGTGGCTACTATGTTCATCCCTAGTCTATTGACGAGAGAACAGAAACACAGCGAGGTTAAGTAACTTGCCTGAGATTACCCAGCTCATTAGTGGCAAAGCTGGAATTTGAACTCAGGAGGTCTGGTTCCAGAATATGTCTCCTTAGCCAATACACTATTCTGGAAGAACCATGCTAAATGTTTTACATAACATATTCCAGGAAAGGGAAGGTGCTTGCCTAAGGTCAGGGAGTTTCTAAGTGGAAAAGCCACTGTTCAAATCCAGAGCAGGTTCTCAAATCCTGGTTCTTTTTGCTGCTCTGCACAGCCTCATCAGTTTGAGTCATGAACTCTGCCCAAGGAGTCCTCAGTCTTCTCTCTCAATTTTCACCAAGGAAGAAATAAATGTTGAAAAGTGCCAATAAATGCACATATCTATTTTTTGTTCTTACATGGCAAACTGGAGCATGAAATCCGATCAACAGTCTTCTTTCTGACCACTGAGCACAGTTTTGATTTCCTTGGCTAAAGTTTTTGCGTAAAGTCATTAAAGGAACGGTAAGGCACTCCTTACAGTGTCACGTATGCACTGTTTTAAGTAATTTGAAGCACATGTGTATTTCCAAGGAAATGAGAGAAACTGCCTTTTGTTACATGGACATTTCTCCAACTGAAGTGGCCAATAATAGAGGAATAGCTGACCCAACAATGATAAAATACAACATAACCATGGAAAGTTTTGACTCGAAAAAATCTTATAACACAATACTAAGTGAAAAGGATGGGAAAAACATTTATAGAAAAGATATCAAAAGGATATGTTCCAAAAACTGGTAACAGTGGTCAACTCTAGTTAGTGGAATTATATCCTTTCTTTTTCTGTATTTTTTCCAAAATAAACATTTCACCAAAAATAAAAACAAACATCACTTTAAAAGCTGACATTTTTGGTTTCCATTTCAGAATTCAGTACCTGTTAAAATGTGGAGAAGAATAAGTATGCTGAAGTCTTGCTAATGGTGAAGTGATTCTCAATGAAAGGACACTTCCTTCTAGCATTCTTGAGCAGAACTTCTGGCAGTTCTGGTGGTACGCCAGGGGCTGCGTTGCTGGGAAGGGCTGCACTGCTGGGAAGGGCTCATGAGCTACACTATACCCAACCTGGTGTCCCTCTCAAAGGTGGAGCCTCGCAGGCTTCTTTCCAGCTCTGGCAGGTGGGGAAGAAAAGAGCAAGGGGGCTGGCCGGGAGCAGCCAGGGTCAGCCCCCTCTCTTGGAAACAAGGGAGACAGTTTGTCTCCCTTACCAGCTCTCTCCCCTAACCACTTATCCACAGCCATCTGTCATGACCTTTTCATGCTCCCACTTCTGGCAGCTTCCAGATACAGTGAGTCAAACTTCACTGGAAGCAAACTATCACACCAACTGTCAAAGACAGAAAACACCGCCTGATTGCTGTCCTACATCAACGCCAGCATATAAATCCTTCCTTAACAAGACAGCTCAAAATAAACAAAACGCAACTCTAAATGTGTATATAGCTCTCTGGGGAAACTATTTGTGCAAGGCTTTAGAGTTTTCACAAGGAGACCCCCTGTCTTCTTTAACTAACCAAAATATTTCCATAAAAGGAAATTAGCACAGGGTAGCATCTTCCTCTCACACAGACTGAGCACCCATTCTGGGGAGCCCCCCCACTAGGTCCTTTTGTGCACAGCAGCTTATTGAGAGCTTACAACACCTCTAATTAGGAAGGCAGTATTAGCCCATCTTACATTTAAAGGCAGCAGTAGAGAGGGCTTAGGAATGGGAACTCTGGAGTCAGAAATCCCTCTGTTCAAATGTCAGCTTTCCTACTTCCTAACTACATGACTTTGGAAAAATTTCTATAAAATCAAGATGATAATAAGATGCCTCATGGGCTTGTTGTGAGGATCAAGTGAAATAAGGCATGACAAGGGCTTGGAATTGTGCCTGATACATAGCTAGTGATGAATATTACTCCTTCTAATGATCATTATTATCAGAAGTCAGGCACTGCGTTAAGGATGTGACGTAGACTCAGTGATGAGGGTCGAGTCTGGGGAGCTCAGGGAGTCCTGAGAGGGAGGTGAATAAAGGACCTGCCTGGCCCTAGGATTGGAGGGCGAGAATAATTCTCCCTGGACCTTCTTCCGGTCTGGGGAGCACCAGGATCCAGCTGGGGAGACCGATGCCTTCATCCCCACAAATCCTCCAGTAACCTCCCACCACCAAGTGTCACTGGCATATCTCTTCCCCACAATCTCCAAGAGTTCAATTCAAATCAGGAAGAATATTCTCAGATCTGGAGTTGTGGAAACTTTTGTGCTAGGGAATCCTCATCCTACTGGGTTTCCGGGCCACCAGTTTGGAGGCCCTGATTGTGCTGACATATCCCAACTGGTGTTATCCTGGGCACAGTCACTGCTCCGTGAGCCTGAGCATCCTCCTCTGTAAAATGGAGGTAACAACAGTACCAACTTCCTGGGTGTCATGAGATGGAATGGTATAAGTACATAAAAACTTAGCACACATTGGCACATAATAAGAGCTCAATTACCACTGAAATTATTATTAAAGATGAACCTCAGAAAGATGAAATGGTGTACTAGCTATGGTGAATCAAGTTAGTAAACTGGAGAGCTTGGGTTGAAGTCCAGGTCTAGCTGTCTGGTGGGTTCTGACTTGCCAGCTGTTTCCTGCTGTCCCAGACAAGAATGCTTGACTCTTGGGAGGTACATCCTCCCCTAAGGTACTCTTAAAGTACCCCTCAAAAAAGCTAAAACACCACTTTGGCAAAAATTAAGGCATTTAACATTCCATATCTTAGTATATTTTCTAAGTTATTGTTTATTTGCTCAGACATCATGAGCTGTGGTTCATTCATCAATTTCCTACAGCTTTGAATCTAAGGCTACAAATGTCCCACTGTTGTTAAATCCTGGAGCAGCTTTTTATACATTTCTACAATCCTCTTGTCTTCAGGTTACCTAGAGCCTACGAAAGCCTGGAAAAGCCCCTGGGGAGTGCCACCGAACAACTCTTCGCCAGAGTGGATTTTGCTGAATATACACAGCCAATCAATAGCATCCACAGAGCAGTCAGGGAAGTCTTTGAAACTTGTCTGAATTTACACACAAGATCAGACACATAGGCTGTTTGGGCTTAATGAGACCTTAGAGATCACCTAGTCTGGGGTTTTCATTCTCCATATGAAGAAATTGAGGCTCAGGGCTCGGACATGACTTATCTGATGTCACCCATTAATGACAGAGCTATAACCGTAATTCATATCCCTATACTACCAGGCCAGGGCTTAAACAGAGCGGCTCACCTGCCTTGCAAGAGTCCTGTGTATTCACACACTAATCAAATGTATTACAATACAAAAAGCGCTGTCTCCAGCAACTTAAGGCACCTAAAATAGATGACAAAACCATATTTCGGTCACAACTAAAATTAAACCCAGTAGAGCTTTACTTTCTTGAGATCAAGTGGGGTACTAGGCCCCGGGATCACTGGTTCCATTCAAGGGACTAACCATTCTGAAACGGTTTGGGAACCACAGCTAAAAGCTGCCAATTCTAATATGTGGTCAGTAAGAGACTCAATGACAAGTCTGAGCGTACCTGACTAGACTGTTAGGCTTGGCACGCAAACCAAGAGGTGGCCTGGACATGAATGAATGCAGAGCAGCAGTCAGCACAGGACAAGGCACCAGGACAGAGCTTACGAAATGAGACCTGGGACTGTTTAATCCCAGAAAGATCTGTCTTTGGCTGAGGGCTAAGTTCTTTCTGCAGAGAAGGCATTTACAAAGATTCTGCACGAGACAGATCACCAAACTAAATACTCTCAGTAAATGGATACCTCAGGTGAGCTTACAAGATCAGCGACGAAGAAGTAGGCCCTAAGATAATTTACAAATCACTTGAAGAATGGGGAAAACCTGATCTTCCCCATGTTCAGGCCCTGCTGTGCTGTTGGAGCTCAGGTGCCAAAGATAAGGAAGTGATCAAAGGAGCACAGAACTCTGGGTGAACTCTCATGAATCCGACTCCCATTAATTCCATCACACCAGTGCTTTGCAACTTCTTCCAATGCTCAATTCTTTCTCAACCACCTGAGGAACCCGATACATTGTCATTAATAACCCTGGATTACTCCACAGGAATTCTCAAAAAGGTGGCTCTGGGAGCAGCTAGAGGAAGATATGCCTTAGGAAAAGCCCCCAGCATTTCCAATATTCCTAGTTAGGTGATTTTTCCCTAAGCCAATCACTGCATTAAGCACTAAAATGGTAACAGAGTTTTCTGGAAGCAGTCTTGATAGTATGCATCCTCTGCCTCAACAGTTCATTAGTATAAGTCAATTCCAAAGTTTGGTTCAGGAAATGCTGTCACAATAGGGACTGAACAATCAATCATTTAATATCTGAATTGCCATCTTCAAATTACTGAATGATCTAGGGATTTCTGAGTTAAAGGTGATACATGTCTCCTTCCGATCATGTCTTGGAATGGAGAAGGGCACCTCCTTAGTGTTCAATGGGAAAGTGAAACGGAAACATGGAAGGAAGATTAATCCACTTCCTAAGGACATGCATGTTCAGATTATGTGGTTACTTGAACTGTACCCCACAGGTACCCCACTGAAAACTAACAAGGACAAATGTTTTATTCATGCGGCCACCCAGAACCATGTTTAGCCTGAGAGTGGGCCTGAGGAATGAGGCAGTCCAGGCCACCACTGATGCTTTCACTCACTCTTCTGTTGTTATTGTGTTTCTTAAGTTTGCATGCTGTATATTTAACAACGTAATAAAGTCTTCCTTTGAGTGCTGGCCTGTGGTTATTGACTAGTGGGTTAAATAATCACTGCGGTAGGAAAGATAAGGCAGGGAAGACAAGAAATGGCAAATATGCTGCCTCTCATCATGCTCAGGCCCAGGGCAGACATTTTTAATCAATCACAGAGTTTCTTCATGTTGCGGTTAGACACAGCTGGAGATGCTGCCTCAGCATAACGCTCTGGGCAGCTGTTACAAACTTGATTGGAGCCAGTTTATGAGACGAAACCTTTTTGCCTTCTCTAGGACATGTGGTATTGTACTCAATGTTTTGATAAATAACTACCATAATCACAAGTCTTATGATTATACATATTGGATAGTTTTATGAAGAGATAATGGAAGTAACCACAGAACCTTTTAGTAGAAGTCGTTTTCTATCATTTTTCTATAAATCCTATACAGACTCTGTATACCCTATACGGAATTATTTTATTAGGTTATAGATGGGATTCTGATAAAATTGAATTCACGGTATCTTATGTGTTCAGTAACAGATCCCTTCAGTGACATGGGAAGGGTCTACACTGATAAATGATGAGGCAAATGAACCAAGTGAGTACAAGTGGTGCAACTGTTAAGCCACTTCTCAGCATGAAACTGAATCAGAAAATCGAGGTTGATCTCCCCAGTCAGTAAAAACAATCTTGGACAAAGATAAGGGGTAAGAGAGTCCTTTCAACACTGTGAGTTTGTGTCCCCCAAATACCACAATCTAGGGGAAGTACTGAGGCAGGAGGTCTGGGATGAGGCCAGGGACTGGGTGACTGATACACTGTCAGGGTCGGACCCACTGCCCCGAGGCGCTCTGCATGCACGAGGCATCACTGTGGGGATGTCTTGGCCCTCTCTACCATGGTTCTTGCATTGGCTTCTGTGCATTCCCTTGGCTGGTGCATTCTAATTTAGCTTCTGTCAGCCAGCCAAGAAGCGCTTATTGATAATATACTATGGGTTTCTTACATTGTGGCTGCAGTCACCACTTGACTCATTCTGCTTCAGTGTTCCCCTAACCTACTTTCCCCTACCAGCCTTTGCATGTTTGTGTGGCACATGTCTCAGTGCATGACCTCCCTCAAGTGGTGCACACAGAATCAGGTATATGGGAGATCAAGCTAATGGAAATAACCTCAGCTTGGTAGAATCTCAAGTAAGGGCTACACTTGAAGGATATTTGTACTTTTTAGGACAGAGAGAAAGCAGACAAGATGAAATATTCCAAGAATGTTTTAGAGAAATACAGGAATTATTTAGAATGACTTTGTTTGTTAAGATTGTGGGCTGGCAGAGCAGGAGTGGTGGACAGGCTTCAATTTAAGAACTACCTTCAATTGACAGGTAGGGGTTGCTTAAAGGACTGTGTTGGAATGGATTCTGAGGTTAGGTCTGGGCCCAGAGGGAGGAAGTGCAGTGGCTGACAAACAATGTCTAAAGGAAAGATGGGGAGGATATTGCAGTACATGGACGTCCATCTCCAGGTACTAGGGGTGGGAGAAGAGCAGGAATATGCACAAGTTTTGGAACTGGCCAGTTAGAAGTAATCACTTCCTTTGAGTTGTTTTATATATATATAAAATATACACATATTTATTTATAGAGACAGGGTCTTGCTCTGTTACCCAGGTTGGAGTGCAACGGCACGATCCCAGCTCAATGCAGCTTTGAACTCCTGGGCTCAAGGGATCTTCCTGCCTCAGTATCCTGAACAGCTAGGACTACAGGCATGCACCACCATACCCAGATAAGGTTTTTAAATGTTTTGTAGAGACAGGGTTTTGTCATGTTGTCCAGACTGGTCTTGAATTCCTGGCCACATGCAATCCTCTCACCTTGGCCTCTCAAAGTGCTGGGATTACAGATGCGAGCCATCCTGCCTGGTCTGGGGGTTGATTATTAATGACTGAGGCCCCTGTGGTGGGACAGATTGGGTATGGTGTATGGGCTTGGGTTTCTGCCTCAGTTCTGCTGGAACTAGATATCTCGCCGTATATCTAATGGCTGAGGGGTGGGAGGTTAGTACTAAGTAACAGCTATGCACCTCTCAACACTCAGTGCTTTACATAGACCATGTTCTTCCAAACTTCTCCAAGCCTCAGTTTTCTCAGTCCTGAAGTGGGAACAACAATATCAATATGCTGCGTGGATTAGATGAGGTAATCAGGGAGAAAGCTCTTGGTGTATTATAAACTGTCATAATTCCATGGAGAATCAGCACAATGATTTGCATCCAAGGCATACTAGTTAGGCTAAGGACTCAACCTGATTCAAGTCTTGGATTCTGATTCCAGCTTGCGTACTTATTAGATTTTTCCTACACTCCGGTTCCATCGCATAAAAAATGGTGATAAAACCAGTACTATCTAATAATAGTGCTTGAATTTTAGGCAACAGTGCATGCAAAGAGAGTGATTAGCAAAGTGCTTGGCACGCAGTAAGCACTTGATAGTAACTGCTTTGTAAAAATTCTATTTCTTATTACTATTATTTTAAAAGACTACAGCTGTGTCACATGTTTCATTAATAGAGTTTTTTGGACACAGAAAAGTTTGGTGGAAAATCGGTTTAAATTCGGGGGTGTTGCAGATCAAAGTTTGAGTCTCTCATCCCTTGATTTTCTCAGAAACAAATGGAACGGTGGCCAGTACCACCCCATCAGAAGACAAGCAGCTGTGGTGGCACTGCAGAGCCTGGGGATTCCGATCCTCAGCTGCGGCTCTTGCTACCACTAACTCAGCATGGACGAGTGGTTTTCTGCAGAATCAGCAGGGATGCTGGGCAAATGGCACACACACTCACTTTCCACTTAAAAGATGTTGCCACAGGGGCCAAGAGGAATCTCTGTTCTGATTGACACAGGATGGATGGGTGGAGGAGACCATCCATCAGTGTCAGGAAGGATCTGAAGCACCTGGCTAGTCAGGTGAAATAAAATAAATTATTTACCCATCTCAGAATCCAGTTGCTCACTTGAATACTCATACAGGGTGTGCTGTTTGCCTCCCTACTCTTGGCAGTAGAATGCTTCAGGAGGAAAGAATTTCTGGACTGCTATGTGTGGCTTTTTTGTTGTTGTTGTTGTTAGAATGTGGGGGTGATATCCGCTTTGTAAGGAGGGAGAGAGGGTCTTCAATTACATACCTGTGTAATCTACACAGGAAGGGAAAATGGGCTTATTTATTCAGTGCATGATGTAATAGTCATGGGCACAGTTTGTCTGATTGTCACAAAATTCCTTAGGACTAATTAATGAAATTTTGGCTTACAATGCTAAAGACTGAAGTTCGATAATAGAAACAAATGTTTAGACATCTCTTTTAGAAGCCCCTCCGAGATGTGACTCTCCACCAGAGGGCGCCATGTGTGCCACTGGAAGTATTCGGAGGTGACGCCCCAGCCTCCAGTCACCTCGCTTCCGAGAACCAGGAGGTACTTGCATCACTGTCATTATTCATGTCTACCTGACAAGTCTCCATTGTGGCCACAAGTGAGACTCTGCCAGGAGAGTCACCCCCTAATTTGAGTGATCTGGTTCAATACTTTCAAGATGGTGGACCGGGAGAGAGGGCAATAAGCAAAACATAATGACAATGACAATAACACTACGATAAACTACCACTTAGAATATGCTTCTATGAGCCACTTTCATAGAATCCTAAAAGGTAAACATTATTATCCCCATTTCATACATGGAAAAAACTAGATTGAAAAGTGAAAACTCGTCCAGGTGACACTGCAGGTAAGTGGCAAGGCTGGGATTCGAACCCAGTGCTGACTGACTGCAGAGCTTGGGATCATCCCACAGAGCCTTTTGTGGACTTTTTTCTTCGAAAGAATTTACAAGTCAAACTCTGATGAATTAACATTTGTCTTTTTGTCTTTGGAAGAAAGTGGGGAAGGAAGCCCACGATGTTGGTTACCATTCCAAGGCAGCGCTTTTCACACTGGGAAATGGGCAGGGATGGATTTGCTGACTATGCTCGCCTGGGACCTTGCTTTGGACCTCTGTCTAGATCACAGTTGGGCTACTTACTGGGCTTCTTTTTTTCCTTTGAGACAGAGTCTCACTCTGTTGCTCAGGCTGGAGTGCAATGGTGTGATGACAGCTCGCTGCAGCCTTAACCTCCCAGGCTCAAGTGATCCTCCCACCTCAGCCTCCTGAGTAGCTGGGACTACAGGCAAGTACTACCACACCTGGCTATTTTTGTATTTTTTGTAGAGATGGAGTCTCACCATGTTGTCCAGGCTGGTTCTGAACACCTGAGCTCAAGTGATCTGCCCACCTTGGCCTCCCAAAGTGTGGGATTACAGGCATGAGCCACGGTGCCTGGCCTACTTATTGTGCTTCTTAAAAGTGGACCCATTCAGAAAAAGCAGAGCCTTTGCTAGTGGGCAAGTACCACAGCTAAACACAAACTGGATGTTTGAGTAGCATTCTTACTTTCATATGTTCAAAGTGTGGCCAGGTGCGGTGGCTCACACTTGTAATCTCAGTACTTTGGGAGGCCAAGGCAGGTGGAACACCTGAGGTCAGGAATTCGAGACCAGCCTGGCCAACACAGTAAAACTCCCGTTTCTACTAAAAATACAAAAAAATTAGCTGAGCATGGTGGTTAGCGCCTGTAATCCCAGCTATTTGGGAGGCTGAGGCAGGAGAATCACTTGAACCTGGGAGGTAGAGGTTGCAGTGAGCCAAGATTGTGCCACTGCACTCCAGCCTGGGTGACAAAGCGAGAGAAGGAAGGGAGGAAGGGAGAGAGTACACACAGAGAAAGTGTACAAATCATGCGTATATATACCGTGATTTTTCCACAAAGTCTGCAGACCCATGTAATCAGCACCCAGATCAAGAAACAGACCCTTTCCAGCTCCCCAGAAGCCCCTCCCCAGCCACTACTACCATTTTACCCCTGGAATAACCAGCAACATTACTTCTTACATAAGACTATTTCCTTGTATTTGTGAATGTTACATAAATTGAATCATATAGTATGTACTCTTTTATTTTTGAGAACTGGCTTCTTTTTGACCAGTCTTATTATTTTTATTTCTGAAATACAGAGGAAAAACATCCCCAGAAGGAACAATGCTGAATGACTTTATGATTTAAGAATCAACACTAAATAGGCAATTTCACCACTTTAGATATTTTAGGGTTTTGTGAGTAGGAACAGGTACAGTAAGTCCTCGCTTACTATCATTCATAGGTTCTTGGAAAATTCAAGTGAAATGATGTACATCATTTTGTTCAATGTCATTTTGTTATAATGATAGGGAAAAAAATCAGTTTTTTAAATGTCATTTCACTTAAAGTTACAGTTTCCAAGAGCCTATTGATGACATTAGGTGAGGATTTAACGCAGAGGGGGAAAAAGGTGGGGTCTGTTTTGGCTGGAAGTTACTGAGTATTGCCTCATCTGGTCAGTCTGCTGGAATCATCGTTATCTTGGCAGCTATAATGTTCATTGGGCACCTGCTAGATGCCAGGCGCCTTTCTAAGCTCTCTTCACGTGCTGTGACATTCCATCCTCACAGTTACTCGATGAGATAGGGTCTTATTATTATCTTTATTTTTACAGATAAGGAAACCGGGGCTCTAAATTATTTGCTGATAGTGATACAGCTAATAAACGAGCAGGGTTTGCAGCTGGTCCTCTGACTTCTGAGTGAGGCCTCTGAGTGCTACACTCTACCGCCTCTTCACTAACAGCTCTCATGTAGGGAAGTTTACAATTGCAGGCCCCGCACTCTGCTTTCCATGTGGGATCTCACTTGTTCCCCACAGCAACCCTGAGGCATTGGTACTACTAACATTCCCATTTAAACAGGATAGAATTGAGGCTCAGAAAGATTAAGACACTTGCTTAAGGTTACATGGCTGTCTATTGATAGAGCACAATTTAAACCATTTGTGATTCTCTTGCCCGTCTCTTAATCACTAAGCTGTATTGTCAGCATACTGGAAGTTCCTGTCAGTCAAGTTGGGAAGGAACATGTGAGGAGATTTTTGAGGCTTCTTATGAGTTAGCCAGATTCAAACTAATGTCAACATTAGAAAAGATTTTATTATGACAAACACACAAAGCATTTGTGAGAAACATAAAATAAATGAGCCTTAAAGTTAAAAGGAGACACAGGAAAGTGTGGCAGAGACAGGGTGCAGCTCAGCTCCCTGGGCGAGCCTGGCATCGCTACCCATTCTTCCTCTCCCTTGGCTGTATGTGGGAGACCCTTTGTTAGGAAGCAGGTGCACTGGAGTTGGTTGGACCAGGGTTTGCTCCTGACACCACCACCTACCCACTGTGTGAGTTGGGCATGAGACTTTACTGTTCTGCACCTCAATTACTCCCTCTGTTAGATGGGAACAGTAAGAATATCTGCCTTTTAGGTAGTTAAGTAGTACATGTAAAGCTCTTAACGCAGTGACTAATGCCCAGCAGACACCTATAGAAGGCAGCGATGATGATGCTGTGATGTATCAATTGTATGTTGCTTACTATGACACTTCCTACTCCTGTTAGGTTTAAGCAAAAACAGAAGTTTAGCACATAATTAGAACAAATTAATCCCAAGTATTAGTTGAAAGTTAGTTCCAAACTATATGATGAAGATCCAAATATACCTTCTGAGATCATTAAAAAGCTTCCAGAATAAAGGCCTGAATGAATATGCAATGAGTAGGCTGAGTGAGAACAGGCAGGTGGCACCGTCACAAAGCAGTTCTAAGGATAGCAGGCAAGAGAATTACAGAATGAAAAGAATTATGGAACTTCACCGAAGTCAATCAGTTTGAAAAGAGTCTCAGGTTAGTTCTATTTCTAATCTTCTGCTTCATAAAAAAGAAGACAAGACAGAGCACTCAAGTGGGAAAAAGGATGTACTTCAAATTTCATTGTTTAAACATTTTCTCAGAAAACAAATTACCTTTAGTCATTCCGGTCACATAAAAGTTGTATGTTGTTTCTTTCCCCATTTCTACATTGACTGCTGACATGACAAGCCAGCTCATCATCTGCTCACACACTTACCTAGCTGTACGTCGGTTGTGAATCGCAGTCTGTGGATCATGCTGACTTTGAATGACTTGTAATGGTGGCTGCTAAGCATATCCTGTACTGTGGCTATGTCAATTTGCGAATCCTCCTCAAGAACCCCGTCTGCCCTTGAACCTGGGGAGGAAAAGGCAGTTTAACACATAAAGATACATGAGGCTTGGCAAATGGTGTCTCCTTAAAATGCTTTGGGATAAATTAAAATAATATAGGCTATTTAATTTGGAGAAGAAAAGGCTGAGCGATGACTTAATAATGCCATTCCAGTAAACAGAGAATGGTAACATATTAATCATTCAACAATTAATTCCACAAACACTATGGCAGGTCCTTGGCTGGGCAGCAGGGATAGAGGGATAGAAAAATTCCTGCTTGCTCTCAGCAGGCTCAGTCCGCAGTAGTGAGTCAAAACCACAAGAGCATGGGTGCTGTCACGCTTCTTGTTTTTTTCTACATGTGATTTTCCTGACCACAAAAGTAATCCACATTCCTTGAAGAATCTCTGTCCTTTCCAAGATTCCTAAACCGTCTTCTTTATTGCCTCTCGCCCTGCGCCCCACAGCCTTCACTGGCTCAGGGGGCACCTGCTGGTTCTTGGGTGTGACAGTCTCATCAATGGCCTTCTGGTCACCAGGCTCCCCTTCTGCAGTCCAGACAGGCTTTCTGATTCATTTTTCTAAAGGTTGGATCATTCATTCATTCATCAAATGCTCAGAAAGCACCCTCTGCATCCTAAGTACTCTTGATATGTGACACTGGATGCAGATAAGAAGCCTGGTGCTCAAAATCTTCCCTGGCTCCACAGCTTCCTGAATGAAGCACACTTTTTTTTAGTCAGGCAATTAGGGCAGCCCATAATATGTCTGAAACACACTTTCTAATATTCTTCCCGCTTCTCACACATACGTTCTCTCAGCCCTCTCAAACCCCTCAGACTGCACAGTGGTTCAGGGTTTTATAATTCTGGGCCTTTGCTCACATGCTGCCCTTGGCATAGAACAGCCCTCCCATCCTCACCCAGACCTGCCGAGATCCCCCTACCCCTCGCTAGGCTAGCTCAAACTCTCCCTCTCCTGTGAAATCTTTTCTGAGGGTTCTTACTGGCAGTGAATTCCATAAAAGTTGGTTTATACTGGACCCTGGAGCCAGACAGCATGGCCTCAACTCCCAGTTCTGCCTCTAATTTGCTGTATGATCTTAGACAACTGACTTTATTTCTCTGAGTTTCAGTTTTTGCCATTCACAGAATATCAAAATTTAGGTAAAGAATACATAATGTGCTTCATAACAGCTGTGACTATTTTTCTTCTAATATCAGAGTGGATTAGATTCAGCCTTGCACTAGAATTGCTTAGTGGATGCTCTGTCCTAATCTGGAAGCTTTGTGAAAGTCAGGAAAATTTCTTATTCATCTTTACATCTTCTGCAAGCAGTAGAGGCAACTGGTATGCTCTCACTAAATTTTGCTAAATAAATAACAGCTAGTATATATGAGTGCTTAACAAGTGTCAGTCATGTCTGTCTCTGCCATTAGACTGTAAACCCCAAGAGCAAAGGGACCCCTTTCTCACCACTGCAACTCAGATATTGCCAGTGATACCATTCAGAGGATAAAACAAGAGCTCAATAAACATGTACTGAATGAATACCAGGTGCCATGTTCACAGGAAGGTAAGGGTCAGTGAGACAGAGTAACTTAACTAACATCACATCTCCAGGACACTGCAGAGCTTCACTCCACATCTGCAATGGCCACTGGGCAGCCCATTTCCTTTCTTTGCAGCACCTACGATTTTGGACAGAAATGCCATGATCCTGATTACCACTGTCTCCTGGGTAACATCCAAATCCCAAACTGAGGGGCTGGCTAGGATTTGGAGTTTAGAATAATCATTCTCTTTTTCCAATCCTGATTTTTACTGAAACATAACTGTCAAAACATGTTTTATTTCTATTTTAGAACTTCTTATACATGAGAATTACAGAGAATTTTGGTAAAATATTAAAATCTTTTAATGTTTTAAAAATCATTTAAAGTAATCTTTCTTGAGAAAATGCTATTATTAGATAAAAGTTAGCTCTGAGCTCAAGAATTTCTGTTTTCTTTACTAATTAGTGTTTTCTAAATATTGCAGGTATTTGATTTGGAAGGAGGTAACAGCTCATTATGCTAAAATGCCAATTAC
>NW_016107531.1:3203988-3265741 GCF_001604975.1 Cebus imitator | reverse complement strand
CCCACACTTAAGATTTTTACATTTTATGATGTTGGATTAAAACCAATTTAAAAATTACTATAACGTGACATATAATTTTTTACCGAGCAATTTCAATGCCAGCTGCTAATAAAGCATCTTAGCTATAAATGATAATTCAGATGCTTTTAGATAAAGTGGTGCATAAATATGGCTGGAAATTGATTTAGCTTCTTACAGAAGCTACTGAAGAATGACATATTTTGTTTAATACACCAGCTAATTTAGTCCTAAAAGCTCAAACAAGTGCCAGTTTTCACTCCTAAATTTGCTGTGGGAGATTAATGAAAACTTTATATTTTGCTGAAATGTTAATAATGGGCAGATGAGATGATAGGATTTTAGTAGAGGTCTTAAAGCTATGAAATACCCAGCAAGGCTTGTCAATTTCCTTGTATTAATTTTGTACAAGACTTATATAGCTGGAGCTGGCTCAACACACTAATGCTTCTTGCATTGACCTTCTACTCTCTGATAGTGTAAATTCATATCCTATTTGAGGATTTAAGTTCCCCCGCCCGATACCTGGGGGAGTTCCGAGCCTTGCCCCATCTGACAAGGGGTGTGTTTGCGTTTATAATCAGAAGGCAACAGCACCTGGGGGAGTAGAGAAGGAATAGTCCTGTACTCGCCTCCAATTCACGCTGCTCATTCCAAAGCAGGTTATCTGAGGACTGGGATCAACTTCTGGTTTTAGAGTTCCAGTGTCATTTGTCATTTCTTTCTTTCTTTTTTTTTTTTTTTTGAGGAAGAGTTTCATTCTTGTTGCCCAGGCTGGAGCGTAACATTGAGATCTCAGCTCACCGCAACCTCTACCTCCCGGGTTCAAGCGATTCTCCTGCCTCAGCCTCCTGAGTAGTTGGGATTACAGGCATGAGCTAACACGCCTGGCTAATTTTTGTATTTTTAGTAGAGATGGGGTTTCACCATGTTGGCCAGGCTAGTCTCCAACTTCTGACCTCAGGTGATCCACCCACCTCAGCCTCCCAAAGGCGTGAGCCACTGTACCTGGCCTCCAGTGTCATTTCTCAAAGTAGGCTCAGGAGTACCACTTGTTGGAGGGGTCATGTCTATTGTACATGCAATGTGCAACCACTTCTCTCCCCATGCCAGGAGTATGCTAGACTGTGGGGGGCACCTGTAAGGCTAAAGCAAGGTTCCTGATCTTCAGGAGCTTACAAATTAGCCATAGGCCACAAAATAGTACAAGGCAGAAAGAAGTGCCTAATAAATGGTGCCTGCAATAGCAAAGCATTCATGACTCCAAAAGTGTATTTTTTGGACCAGAAAGTTCTATGACTTTGCATGTACACTTTTACTGTTTGTGTCCTTCTGGAAAGGAGTGAACCAACCACACATGAAAGATGAAAGATGCTAGATATGGTACCATCTGCATATTAAAATTATTATTCTAGTATAAACTTCATATTAAAAAATCCACTTCTGTTCAAGAGAAGACATTTTTAGCAACTCAAAGTGAAAAGTAGAGAGCACCAGAACATCTTAAAAATAAACATCCTAAAATACAAAACAAAAACTCCCTGTTAATTCAATTGAAATATAACCCATTGGTATTTTGTTAAATTAGCAATTAAAAAGGTCACAAGCAATTAAATGAAACAAAAGCCACACTGTGTTCATCTACATTAATGCTGAACTAGGTCTCCTCGTGAATGACAAGATAAATTGTTATGGTGCCTTCAAAGACTTCACAATGTATTTTGTCAAAGTCGGGAGTGTTAATGTCTCTATATGCCATGGATTACCATAATGTATTGTGTCAAAACGCTCAAGCTGCAATAACTCAAAGATGTATTGTGATAGATCAAATTTTGGGGTGGGGCCTAACAGTGACTTGAGCACCACAGCTCAAATGGACTGACAACAAGGCTCTGGAAGAATGACAATCACAATGTAGGAAGGTATGGAGGACAAGCAGAAAACCCAGGAAGGGAAACAGCTTAACTCTCTGGAGTATGAAATCAGGAAGGGGAACTGAGGAATGAGGCCTGGCACCTGTCTTCAGTGAACAATGGCAAAAGAGGCCATGGCAGGCAAAGGGAGGCAGAGAGAAATTAAAGAAGGAGGCAGGTAGAGTCCAGGGCCTGCAGCCAAGAAAGAAAGAGAAGGTGCTGCGAGGCAGCCAAGGGCTGGGAGGCAGCCTTGGGGCTTAATAACTAACATTAGAAAGAACATGGAATGTAAGAGTTCAGAAATGCAGATTCAAACTCTCATGGGTCAAGGCTGGGTCAAAACCTTGCCAAGGGTTCCACTGTTAAGAAAGGTGAATCGGGACAGATCTGTGGGACTAGGGAGTCCACGTGCCTTCCCCTTTCCCTTCCCTCAAGGGGCTCAAGGCTGTTCCTGCCCTACCTACCTCACCATGTTTCTATAGCAACAGCACAGTAACAAACTGTTGAGTCGAGTAACTGTAAACTCTAAATCAGTGGTTCTCAAAGTGCAGACTGGGACCTGTGGTGGTGGTGGTGGTAGTGGGGAATTTCCAAGTCCCCTGTAGGGTCCATAATTGCAATACTATTTTTATAACAACAGCAAGACATGACTTACTTTTATCATGCCCATTCTCTTAAAAGTGCACAAAGGAATAAAAAGCTTGGCCAGGCGCTCACACCTGTAATCCCAGCACTTTGGGAGGCCGAGGTGGGCAGATCACCTAAGGTCAGGAGTTCGAGACCAGCCTGACGAACATGGTGAAATCCCATCTCTACTAAAAATACAAAATTAGCTGGGCGTGGTTGCGCATGCCTGTAATCCCAGATACTTGGGAGGCTGAGGCAGGAGAATCACTTACACCCAGGAGGCAGAGGTTGCAGTGAGCCAAGATCGTGCCATTGCACTCCAACCTGGGCAACAAGAGTGAAACTCCATCTCAAAAAGAAAAAGAAAAAAAAGGAATAAAAAATTAATTGATTATGATTCTGTTGCTACAATGCAACTAATCGTTAAGAAACTACCACCTGAGTTTTGGTATAGCAGCAAAAATTAATACCCACAATTATCTGAAATGCTATTGAAATATTCTTCCCTTTTGCAACAATGTATATATGTCAGGCCAAAGTTTCTTCATATACTTTACCGAAAGCAATGTATTGTACCAGACTGAATGCAGAGGCAGATATGAAAATCCAGGTGTCTTCTATAAGCCCAGACATTACAGAAATTTACAGAAAGATCAAATAATAATACTCTTCTCATTAAAAATTTTTAGGCCTGGCTGGATGCGGTGGCTCATGCCTGTAATCCCAGCACTTTGGGAGGCCGAGGCAGATGGATCACTGGAGGTCAGGAATTCGAGACCAGCCTGGCCAACATGGTGAAATCTCGTCTCTACAAAAACACAAAAAATTAGCCGGGGGTGGTGGTGCATGCCTGTAATCTCAGCTACTCTGGAGGCTGAGGTAGGAGAATCACTTGAACCCAGGAGGCGGAGGCTGTAGTGAGCTGGGATTGCACCACTGTACTCCAGCCTGGGCAACAGAGGAAGACTCTGTTTCAAAAGAAAAAAAAAATTAGGCCAAGTGTGGTGGCTAACGCCTGTAATCCCAACACTTTGGCAGGGGGCAAGGTAGATGGATTGCTTGAGTCTAGGAGTCTGAGATCAGCCTGTGCAACGTGGCAAAATCCTGTCTCTATAAAAAATAGAAAGATTAGCTGGGTGTGGTGACTCACACCTGTAGTCCCAACTACTCAGGAGGTTGAGGTGGGAAGACCACTTAAGCCCACGAGGTGGAGGCTACAGTGAACTGTGATCACGCCACTTCACTCTAGCCTGGGCAACAGAGTGAGACCCTGTTGCAAAAAAATTTTTTTTTAAGAAATTGTAGTTATTTTTCATAAGATTTGTCATTTGGGCCAGGCACAGTGGCTCATGCCTATAATCCCAGCACTTTGGGAGGCCAAGATGAGTGAATTACTTGAGTCCAGGAATTTAAAAACAGGCTGGGCAACATGGCAAAATCCCATCTCTACAAAAAATACACAAAAAGTAGCCAGGACTGGTGGTATGCTGCTTCTATGGGCATAGCTACTTGGGAGGCTGAGGTGGGAGGATCGCTTGAGCCTAGGAGGTGGAGGTTGCAGTGAGCTGTGATTGTACCACTGCACTCTAGCCTTGTGACAGAGAGAGATCCTATCTCAAAAAAACCCCCCAAAAATAAGTAGAACTGTCATTAACATTAATGAATTTACTGTTTTTTCAATGAATTAATATTTTTAATCAGTTTTTACTTTTGATAAAATAGATATAACTCAATAAACAAGCGCTTGGTCAAGTGTGGTGGCTCACACTGTAATACCAGCACTTTGGGAAGTCAAAGCAGGAGCACTGTTTGAGGCCAGGAGTTCAAGACCAGCCTGGGCAACATAGTGAGACCTTAATAAAAAAAAAAAAAAAATCAGCCAGGCATGGTGGTGCTTACCTGTAGCCCCAGCTGCTTGGGAGGTAGAGGCAAGAGGGTCACCTGAGCCCAGGAGTTTGAGGCTACAGTGAGTCGATTTGCCACTGTACTCCATTTGGGCAAGACCTGGTGACAGGGCAACACCTCACCTCAAAATAACAAAACAAAACAAAAGCTCTTTGGGGTCTTCAATAACTTTTAAGAGTATAAAGAGGTCCTAAGGACAAAAAGTTTGAGAACTGCTGACTTTATTGGTTATAATGCCATGTTTTCATTGTCCCCAATAGCTATTTGGACAATAATAATGGGAAAAAAAAGTGCAGTTATAGCTGTGTATATGTGTTACAACCTGACAACAAACACAGCTGCAAAACCTGTACACACAAAAAGCAACAAGTTTACGTTCAGGTGATCAGGCCAAGGCTAATTATAAATACTGCTTTATAGTTTATAGTGTTTTCATATATGTGATTTCATTGGAACTGAGGGAGACACTCAGAGGTACATGACTATTTCAAACCAATAGGCACTAATCATTAAATCAAAGCTCAGATGAACTCACTGTATGTTACTGGAAGATGTCTTGTATTTGTAGATATAAACTGCATGGGACTTAATATTCATTTTATGGTCCAATGAGTCTTAGACCAAGTCTAAAAGGCCCCAATCTAGTTATAAATTAAAGCAACTTCAGTATCTCTTCTCTAAAAAGATCTATGCCAACTCCAGAACTCAATTGGAAGACCAGTGGCCTCTGTTACATTCTCACCTTTGTCCATAGCACAATCCTGCTGTGTTCCTTTCAAACTAGTTAACGGTTACTTAACACCAGCCACATGCCAGGGGCTGTGCTAGCGCTTCAGGAATTTAGGGCGATGGCAGCATTCCCAGATGACGGGAAGAGAGACAGGGAATCCATGGAGGAACAGCATAGGAGAAAACATAAATTCCACAAAGCATGAGGACATACACAGGGAACACCAAGTGTCTGCCTTTGCCACAGTGTGTGAAGCGGAATGGTGGAAAAGAAAATGGCAGGGGTGTGAGTAGTTCTTCAAAAGTGGGGCAGTATCTAGCTCAGGGCCTGGCACGAAATTAAGTAAAATAATGCAAGTGACTGACAATGACGAGTACATAAACCCTTTTCTGCTCCACTCTATCTTGAAGTCTTACTGCTACTTCCCACGCAGAGGCCCTGTTTCAGCTAAACTGGACTTTGCTCAAGTTATACCATTTGGTCAGAATGTCCTTTATGCTCTAAAATTTATATGCTTCAAAGTCTAGTCCAAACGGAACCTACGCTGTCCCTCTCCTGAAGCGTTACAGCCCTTTGTCGAAGGTTCTTCTGGTAAGTCTCTTACATGATAAGTATCTGCACTCCCCTCTGGACTAAGAACTTAAAGGCAGGAAGGTTCCATTCTACAAAGCACACTGTCTGTCACCCAGTAGATGTCCAATAAATGCTGCTGGTGGAACCAGTGAAGTTTGGTGCAACACAAATTAACCATTAACAGTACCTGAGGTTTGTACCCCACCCCTTGTATTTGCCTTGGTTAACGGCACCTCACATACCTTTCCTAGTTTTCCATTCAGACTCCCCAACAGACTAGGTTTGTCGAGGACCAGGGTTCTGCCTCAACAACTGTACAGCGGCTAACACGCACTGAGAGCCTACCACATGCCGGCACTAAGCTCAGCATTTTAAAGACGTCATCTCATTCTATTCTCCCAATGCCCCTTTAAGTTGCATATCATCCTCTTTTTACAGGTAAGGAAAATGAAGCTCAGAATGTCATCCTGCTATGGCAGTCATACAAACAGTACAAGGTGGAGCTAGGAACTGAACCCAGGTCTAATTCCAAAACTGCACCTTTAACCACATAACCTCCGTGAGTAAAAACATTCCTCAGATGGGATGTAATGGTATCTAAGGAGAATACAGTCACGCCTGGCTGGGCCAGAGCAAAAGAATCAGGGAGAAAACCTAAGTCTCCACTCGCTTGGTAAGACTCAAAGATGGATGCATAAGTGAGTCACAGAGAAAAACTCTTCCTTAGCGCTCTGCATCCATCACATTTTTTTCCAGAGGCCTTTTAAGTCCCCAAAGCCTCATAAGCCCAAAACTTCTCTTCCATAAACACTTCCCTTTGGCTACTAGTCATTTTTGCTGGTCTCTAAAAACAATCAATAGGTGATATACTACAGCACACATACACGCTCATGCCCCCCGCCTGCCCACCGCTCTGCAATAATCTCTTTAAAGCTATGAGGATCACGCAGTAGGATATACTATACCCTTCACCAGAATCTGCCATGCCACTACCGGGGCAGGGATCTTTGCTGTCAGTGCTTAATTGATTAAACTCTGGGGGCCAGAGCCAGCCACGCTGGAGGACTTTCCACATGGAGACTTCAGACCCCCTTTAATAAATCAAGGTAATCCTGTTTTATGAGGTGGTCAGAAAGAAACAGTTTCAGGTTTGTAGAAATTCTAAAAACAGCAGATCGTGGAAGGGGCGCCTAGAAGGCTCTGCAACTTAGACCCTTGCCATCCCTCACAGCCACTCCACACCACTCCATCCACTCCACTTATTCATTCCCAAATATGCCAAGCTCCTTCTCATCTCAAAGCCTTCAGATGAGCAGTCCCCTGGCCTGGAACATTCTTCTCTTACTCATTGGACTCCTTTTTCTTCCAACCCAAGCCTTCTCCTACTCCTCTCACCAGCTCTGGTCTCCTGCTATGCATTCTTTTCTACCCTTCATAGCACTGATCACAACTGTGGGCTCTATAATGTGGGGCTAAGTCTCAGCACAGTGGCTGGCCCAGAGGAGGGTTCAATCAATGCTTGGGGAATGCACGAGCAAATATGTGCCCAAAGTGAATCCAATACCCTTTACAGGATGAAGCATGGCCATTTAAGGGTCTGGAACAATGGTTCATTACAGGTCTGCTGGGAAGTTAATGACAGAATTCCCATTATTTCCTCTTTCTCTAATATGTCTTTGTCCCTGTTCAAAGCCCAGGGAAAGTAATGGGGTCTTCTCAGGAGCATGGCATTCTTGACAATTTACATGGCAAAATATCTAAGATCTGTAACATCTGATCAACACCAAGGTGTCCCCTTCTCTGACTCGAGAGTCAGAGAATGAGGGCACATCCACTAGAAGAACTCCACCTCCCATCCAGAGTCACTGCAGAAATGTCACCTGATGCATTACCAAACCATTAGTCAGGACCTTCAGGGCGAATTCTGCAGCCAGGAGCCTATGAGAGGGATGCAAATCTCCATGCCCTCACTTAGAGCCCAGACAGGGTTTGTGGCTCATCAAACATGCTTCCTTACTGCTCTAATGTACCAGTGTATCGCTTAATGAAAGTTCTTAATTGTAATTCGATTAATTACATACACAGAGTCCCCAATTACATTTTCCAATAAGACATTGGCTGTGGTACAGGTCTAAATGCACTTAAACCAATTTTAATATATTAAGACCAATTTCCCTTGAATACTAATTACTACCTAATGATAAAATGAAAAGGGGGAAGTTTTAGAGAAAGAAGAGAGTGAAAAATGCAAATCATGTGGAAGTTCTCAGCCCACATAGCACAGTTCAGGCACCACACTCATTACAGAAAAGTAGGTGTGGACAAGGTACAAGTTTGCTTCCACACAGGTCAACACAGCATTTTGCCCCAGGTGTCAGTTACCCTTGGTGCTGGCCAATGCCCAAAGGGGCATGTGGGAAGTCTAAGGGGCTAGAGGAAAAGAAAACAGGAATCACAGGTAGGGAAAGGCTCCCCACACACATGCTCAGACAATCTATGGTATCTGTGACAGCTGCTTGGCCTCTGAGTCTCAGGCAAAGACACTCAGTAATGAACATTTGTACAGTATACTGCAGTTCACTCTGCGCTTTTACTGTACACAATCTCATTGACTTGTTCCAATGGTTTAAGCCTCACAACAGCTTTACAGTGTAGGGATTATAATCACATTTTGCAGCAGGGGAAATGAGGCCCACAGGGAAGGAGGACTTGTCCAAGGTTACACAGTGGTGCCAAACATCTTGCCTTCACATTGCCAAGCAGCCCACACTAACAGAGAGGAAGAGGTAGACTCACAGATATTCTTATGTGGCGAATAATACTTCTGTTTCATTTAAATTCTAACAGCGTGCAGCAAGCAGGTAGCTATTATGCAATATTGACTTGGATAAAAATCCTCACCCTATAGAAAATTCCTTACAGTGAACACTTCCCCACTAAAGTCAGACAGGTAACTGGCTTTCTGCAATAATTCAACCTAAAATATGTAAAACGAACATCACAAGTCATTTTCATTTGTAAATAGAGTTTATTTGCATGATCACATTTTCTTGTGTATTTGAAGAGTGCTGTTGTGGTATATAATAAAGGAGGTGTTTAAGTCACACGACAGAAATGGGAGAGATCAGTAATTTGTAACTGAAGAAGGCAAAGCCTCCAGAAGCAGCGTGGAACCACCAGGGAGTCTCCAGAGCTGGCACAGAGCACACACAGGAGGAAGAATCAGCCTGTTATAAATAAGCACCACAAAGAGGATCTGGAAGCACATCAGGATAAAGCTGACTTTCATCATCTTTCTACAGCTGCCTCTTCCCTTTCTCCGTTTCTATTTAGTAGTGGCGGTGGTAGTCTAACAAAGAAACCCCTACACGCAAAGATGCTCACTCAAACCCAAGTTCTCCTTAAAAGCCATCTTGTACTTGTGCTTGGTCCAGTGAGAAGCCTGGTGATATGAGGGGCTCAGGGGGCTCACTCTATCAGGGGGGAAGAGCCAGTCCTGGCCACAGACACCAGGATGAGGAGGGGACTCAGACCTGGTTCCTCTCCCGTGTGAGGGGTGGTCACAATCCAGTGTGGGACTCTGCAAGTCCACTCAGGGGAACTGGTGATCAGAGAGGATAGTAAGGATAGGAACTCTAACAAGCCCAGGGAGGGGCAGCCAGGTGGTCCGGGCAGCTACTAGGAGTTGCCTCCTCTCCTGGGGCTTCAAGGGGAAAGTGAAGGAGGTAAATCAGGGCTTTCAGACTAAGACCTCTGGATGTTCTTCCCTCCCATAGTCCACCCTCTTGGGTGACTACCTACCTGGTGAGTTGAGGCCCTTCCTCAGTCTAACATTAAAATTAGGAAATAATAATTTCAATAAGGTACTGAAATAATGGATGATCTTAAACATTTCGTGAATCTCCTTCAAAAGGAAAGAAGATCAAAGGAAGCTGAATTAATGTTTACAGAGCAACTGAAGCCTCTCTCTACAGCAACTTCTATTTAGGAAATAAAATAATTAGATTCAGCTCTTTCACCAGACTTAATGAATAAAAGACACAGTTTTCCAGGCCTCTCATTGTTTATTTGATATTAGCAAATCACTTCATCCCTCTGCACCTCAGTTTCCTCTTCTGTAAAGCAAGGATGATGACCACATGGCCTAAAAGGTTGTTAGAACAACAGCACTTATATCTCATTTAATCCTCACCAAATCCTTGTGAAATAGATTCGTTTGCCTCCATTTACACATAAAACGGAGGCTCAGAGATGTCGTCCACTGTCAGAGGCTGCAAGTGGTTCACCCAAGGTCTGCCTGATTCTAATGTCTGTGCTTTAAGCACTATAAATGACAGACTTGTCAGTGATAAAACAGAACGATGGTGTCTGACACTTTGTTCGTATTCCATAAAGCCATCTTAATTTCAGGCTTATATTGGCCTTGATCATGGGAAATTCCACTTTCTCTCTTAAAGCTGTGGAAAGAATAGGTTGGTTCAAGCACCTTTCTTCTAAGGACCTGCACGGGCTACCTCCACATGGTTGGTGGGAAAGGCCACTGGCAACATGAGGCAGGCAAGGGAACTGAGGCTTGGTTTGGTGCCAGGATTTATATAGAAGGTTGGACAAGAATGCAAGTCTTGTAATGTTACATCCTCCCCATAATGTACTTGGGCTTCCTTCTGGTATGATTCCAGCTTCTAGCAGGCAGTTGGCTGAAGGATGTAGGAGATTATCAGACAAGAATCCAAACTGGAAAGCTCAAGGACTTTGGCTTGTCATTTTCTTATTTAGGCCAAGATCCAAGCACAAATGTTAGCTCTCAGTCCCTAGGCAGAAACTCTAGTCATATCAGCTTCATTTGTAAGCTTCTCTCTCATAGCATATGAAGACAATTGTAAATGCCATTCTTAGGACTGAAGATTTAGGCTGTCTTAACAATCTCAGGGTGGACTCTGGAATCAGACATCTGACTGAAAATTTTGGTCTTATCGCTTACTGGCTAGATAACTTCGAGCAAGTCACAACCTCTCCTCACAATGAGAATAATACTTGTAGGGTAGGCATGAAAATGGAAAGAGAAAGCATTTGCAAAATGTCTAGCACAATGCCTTACAATAGTAGGCCCGAACAAAGGATTTTCTAAAAAACACTCTTTTCTGCAGGACTAGGTATGAGAGAAAGAAAAATAAATAAAAAAGAAATAATAACAAAAAACACTCATTGATGTGTGGTTGATATAAAATACTATGCCACATCCTTGCTTGGAAGAAAAACTGAAAGCCTTCTACCTACCCTAATGGCAAACAGACTTCTCAAACAAATGGTTATATTTATAAAGATATATCCATTGTGGGACACCAAACAATATTTACTGGAAAGTCCCCTGCTTCTAAGTTCTCTGGTCCTAGGACACAGACTTACAGACCTGCCCCCTTCCCATTCTCCTTCCCTCTCCATTCTGGGTCACCCCTGTCTCATCAACAACAACTCCTCGAGGGCTCTGCCAGGTCTAGGACTCCAAACCTCGACACCTGTACCCCATCTGCTCTACCAGCCACAGAATGCTGCTCTTCCATTATTTATCAATTACAGTTAACATTTGTTGAGTACTTATTATGTGCTGTTCTAAGAGCTGTATGATGATTAGAGCTCACTGAATCCTAGCAATCTTATGAGGGCAGATAAACCACCCAAGAGAGCTTAAGTAAACTGCCCAAAGTCACACAGCTAGGAAGTGGCAAGGCCAGGGTGTGAACTGAGGCAGTCTGGCTTGACAGCACATTCTCTTGAGGACTGCATAATACAGGATCAGAATTTAGTCCACATCTATAATGGCTTTAAGGATAGGGAGGCTGTCCTAATCAAACATACCAACAGAAATGAAAATAATTCTGCTTTTGGAATGTTTTTCTTTGCCTCAATCCACTTTCTTAATAGGTAGCTAATGGAAAACAATGTAGTTCTTAGTTGAAATTCCTACTTAAAAAATCTTTTTAAAAGCCTTTAAAAGAGAAAATTGTTTTATAATTTACTTCCATTTTACAAAGACTAGTTACAATATTCCATGGACTGTGATCTTTGTAAGTGATGATAGGGCTTCTTTTGTTAACACAGTGATTATGACTCAGATTGTCAAAAAGTGACTGCAAGTGTCTTGCAAATCCTTTAAGATGGGGATGCTGAGGCTCACAGAGATCACACAACTGAATTAAGACCATGTTGATGTTCAGAAGTAGACTGGGAACTACAGCCCAGATTGCAAAGCTTTATTCACTAACCCTCACAGCTTCTCTTTCCTAATGTTAGGAAACTTATCTTTTTTTAGAAAAACCAATTTGTGGCTGGGTGTGGTGGCTCACTCTGGTAATCCCAGTAGTACAGGAGGCAGAAGCAAGCCTGGGCCACATAGCAAAACACCATCTCTACAAAAAGGAAATTAAAAAAAACTAGCCAGGTGTAGTGGTGTGTGCCTGTAATCATGGCTACTCGGGTGGCTTAGGTGGGAGAACTGCTTGGGCGAGGGAGGTCAAGGCTGCAGTGAGCTGTGATCTCACCACTGCACTCCAGCCTGGGCAACAGAATTAGGCTCTGTCTCAAAAACAAACAAAAAAACTAATTTGAAATTATAATATACTGTGGAATACTACATAGTAGTTAAAAAGAAATTGGTGAATTTATATGTGAAATAATGAGGATTCATGTGGAATAATCTCTATATGATTAAAATGATAAAACAAAAATGCAGAACACTAATGTTTGTTATCATTTGTGTTTTTAAAAAAGAAATACAAATGTGTATGTATATGTATGAGTGTCCTTGTGTGTACACACACCTATGATACACATATACAAAATGTGCTTACATATGCACAGATGATCCCTGGAAAGACATGGAAGAAGCCAGGAACAATTATTGCCTCTGGCAGGGGAATTAGGGGACGGGAGAGACTTCATTTTCAATACAGACCCTTTAGTTCCCTGAAAAATTTTTTTTACATGTATAAGTGTTACATATCCAAGAAATTTACCAAGATTCTAATAAATACCACTTCATCTTACTTGTATAACAAGGAAGCAACATTTTGAAACAGAGTCCACTATAAAGTTCCTACTTATGAATTAGTTCCTCAAGTATGTTTAAGACGACAGCCTTTAAAGAATGAAAAAAAAAAATGGCAGGGACAGAGGGAGAGACTGTTTATTTCTATAGGGTAAAAATTCCGATAAGCAAGTCACATAGGAGTATATTAATGTAACTTTAACTTTGGCTCACTATGGAGTGGTAACAGAAATGGTATGAAATTTCAATTGTTACACTAAGACATTGTCTCACTATATGATCTTTATGTGGACTTGCCCTTATTTTTTGTTTGCTTTTCCTTCTTAGAAAGTCATGCATGCTCACTTTAGAAACTCTTGAAAGAACAAATATAAATCGGAAGGAAAATGAATTACCCAGAATTTTGCCAACCAGAGACAACCACTATTAACATTTTCTTTTCAGTTTTGTTTTTTGTTTGTTTTTACATAGTTGGGATTAATCTATGTGTCTTGACATTTTTTCCCCTTAATATTACATCACGGTTAAACCAAACGTGCACTGCTAGAATAAACCCACTTGGTAATGTTATATTGTTCTTTCAAAATAATATTAGATTCAGTTTATTAATATTTTGTTCAGGATTTTTGCATCTATATTTGTAACACTGGCCTGAAAATTTTCTGTCTTGTATGGTCTTTACTGAGTTTGGTACCAAGATTATGATAACCTCTTAAAATAAACTGGAGGTTATAACCTCTTTTTCTATTCTCTGCAACAGCAGATATAGGATTGGGGTTATTTCTTCCTTAAGTTTTTGGTAGAAACTAGCTAGTGAAGTCATGTGGGGTTGGAATTTCTTTGTAGGACGGTTCCTAATTACTAAATCACTTTTTAAAATAGTTTTGAGAATATTCAGGCTTTCTATTTCTTCCTGGGTCAATTTTGTTGTCTTTTTTTTATAAATTTGTTCATCTATAATTTACTTTTGGTATAAACTTTTTCAAAATAATCTTGTATTTATTTACAAGACAGGATCTGAATGTTTAATGACAGGACCAGCAATGTACCTCCTTTTCATTTCTAGTACATCTGTGCTTCTCTTCCTCGTTTTTGTCCATTTCATTGGAGGTGTATTGATTTTGTTATTCTTTTCAAAGAAGCTGCTCTTGCTTCTAATGTTTCTGAATTTCTATTTCATTACTTTCTATTCTCTTTATTGCTTCCTTTATTTGTTTTAGGTTTATTTTTCTATTTCCATTTTTAATTTCTTGAGCTGACTGCTTAGCTCATTTTACTGTTCAGCCTTTCTTCTTCTCACTCTGTTGCCTAGGCTGCCGTGCAGTGGCACAATCTCGGTTCAAGCCATCCTCCTGCCTCAACCCCTGCTGGTAGCTGGGATTACAGGCATGTGCCACCATGCTCAGTTAATTTTTGTATTTTTAGCAGAGACAGAGTTTCACCATGTTGACCAGGCTGGTCTCAAACTCCTGACCTCAGGTGATCCACCTACCTTGGCCTCTCAAAGTGCTGGGATTACAGGTATGAGCCACTGTACCCAGCCTAGTCTTTCTTCTTTTGTGATACTTGAATTAGACGGTTGTAAAATTTCCTTCAAATATCATTTTAGTTATATCCCCAAATTTTAATGTAAAATTTTCATTACCTTTCAGTCAAAATATTTTCTAATTTCTATTATTATTTTTGTTTTAAACCACAGGTTCAGAAGCCTGTTTCTCAATTTCCAAACATATGCAGATCTTCTAGTTGTCTTGTTTTTCCCTAGCCTAAATTTCACTGTGATCAGAGAATGTATCACATGTGATTTTGATATTTTGATATGTAAGACTTACTTTATTGCTTGGTATATGGTCAATATTGGTAAATGTTCACGTGTGATTGGAAGAAAGATGGATCTGCAGTTGTAGTGTAAAATATTCTCTGTACCTGTCCATGAGGTTAAGTTTAACTGTTGTTTTAAAATTTCTATATTACACATTTAAAAAAAATGTATTTGCTGTTTCAATTACTGAGAGTTAAAACCTTCCTCCATGATTGGATATCTGTATATTTTTCTTAGTAATTCTTCAGTTTTGCATTACATATTTTAAGGCACATAGGTTTAGAACTGTTAAATTGTCTAAGCAAATTGAACCTTTCTTCATTAGGAAGTAATGCTTTTTATATCTAAATATGTATTCTGCCTCATGTTAATATGGCTATACAGATTTCAGTTGCTATCTGCATAGAACATCTTTCTCCATCCTTTATGTCAAACTTTCAGTATCTTTGTTTTAGGTATTTGAGAAAAACCCATCATAACTATCTGAAAGGTAACAATAACAAATACTATTCCCAATGCCATTAGTTCATTTACTGAGATATCTGGGTTTAAATCTATTAGGTTACTACATGTTTTCTATTTGTTCTCCTTTTGGCCTTTCTGCCCCTGGCAAACCCTGGACTTCTTTTGTCCCCTTTCCTCTAAAGGCTATAAACAACCCAGCTCAACCTTTAAGCTGCCACTGCTAGACAGGCAAATAACATGAGGGCAAAAGTGCTCGTAGGCGTTGATCTCTTTTGTTTCAATCTCTCCCCAGATATGGCCATTGATTCTTTTCTATCTTGTGCTCTTTGATGACTTTACGATGATCATTTGTTTATTTTAATCAGCTGTTTAAGTTACCTTCAGTGGGAGAGTTGGTTCAAATGATTTAGTCTGCCTTTACTAGAAAGGTAAAACCCTGCATAATTTTCCAATATAGGGATATAAGTTATCTGACTACTTTTCCAATGTTAAATATTAGAGATAATATTGTTAAAACACTGTACATAAATCTTTGTTGCATTTTAGATCTTTTCTCCTTAATTATTATTTTTTTTAAGCCAGAATCTCACTCTGTTGCCCAGGCTAGAGTACAGTGGCATGATTTGAGCTCACTGCAACCTCTGCCTCTTGGGTTCATGCAATTCTTGTGCCTCATCCTCCCGAGCAGCTGGGATTACAAGTGCCCACCACCATGCTCAGCAAATTTTTTATTATTTTTTTTTTTTGGTATTTTTGGTAGAGACGGGGTTTTGCCATGTTGGCCAAACTGATCTCAAACTCCTGACCTCAGATGATCCGCTCACCTCAACCTCCCGAAGTGCTGGGATTACAGGCAAGAGCCATCCTGCCTGGCCTCCTTAAGATAATTTCCAAAAACAGAAATATTGGAGAAAACATTTTCAGGTCTCTTGATATTTCCAGCTGTATTACGCTGTTATACTACAGACCCTAGTGTTTGAGTATGCCTATTTCTCTATATTCTCTCCAGCAGTGAGGACTCCCTTTGAAATACCTGGCCTATTTGATATGTGCTTCTAAAATGTTTGTATTTTACACTGTTGATAAGAATAAATATTTTCATAAATGTTTACTATTTAATTGAATTTTTTGGACCATTTGGGAATCAGTGATTTTTATTTCTATGTGTATTCACGTAAGGTACTTACAACTGGTTGGAGACTGTGGGGACACCAGCCTTCTGCCTTTGAGAATTTGTTGCCAAATGTCAAAAGCATATTTCACCTTCCTGGTGAATTTTGTGCATTCTCTCTAGAAGAGGCTGTCTGGGGTCCTAGTCAAAGAGTAGCATCCTAGGCTGGGTGTGCTGGTTCACACCTGTAATCACAGCACTTTGGGAGGCCGAGGCAGGCAAGTCATTTGAAAGTCAGGAGTTCAAGACCAGTCTGGCCAACATAGCAATCTTCCATCTCTACTAAAAATACAGGAAAAAAAAACCCTAAAAAACAAACAAAAAAAAAGCTGGATATGGTGGCGTATGCCTGTAATCCCAGCTACTTAGGACGCTGAGACATGAGAACTGCTTGAACCCAGAGAGTGTAGGTTGCAGTGAGTCAAGACCACGCTACTATACTCCAGCCTGGGTGACAGAGCAAGACTCTGTCTCAAGAAAACCCCCAAAACCCAAGACAAAAAAAGAAAAACCAAAGAGTCGCAGTTTGATCTTGTTCAGAGGGTCAGAGGCATGAGTAAAGATCTACCATTCATTCACTCATTCAATCTACATTTACTGAGATCCTGCAGTACACAGTCTACAGCAGATCTATAGGAAGGGCAACTTGATATGGGTCAGGGTCACCCTCACAGACCTGACAATCTAGCAGGGGAGAGAGAGATTAAATAGTCACTGAGAAAAATATGTAATTCTAAATACAGGCTGGCTGCAGTGGCTCACATCTGTCATCCCAACATTTTGGGAAATCAAAGTGGAAGGACTGCTTGAGGCCAAGAGTTTGAGACCAGCCTGGCCAATACAGCAAGACCCCATCTCTAAAAAAATAAGAATGACAAATAAATGAATAGATAGAAACACATGCAATGCAGAAAAGGTAGTACGCTGTGTGGCAGAATATAATGAGGGACTCAAATGAGGGGTGGATCAGGAGCAATGGGGGACAGGAAGATCATGGTGGCCTCTCTGAAGACAGGGCATTTAAACTGAGACAAAGAATGAGAAAGAGTTATTAACCAGAATGGGGGAAGGAGCATTCCAGGTGGAAGAAACAGCCTGCGTAAAAGCTCTGAAGCAGGAAAGACTACAGACAGTCTGCTGCCGCAAGCGCAGTTTTCACACGTCACTTGCCCTTGTGTCAGTGGGAGTGTGGAGGAGAGGATGGCAAAATGCACAATTTGGAAACTCTGAAGAGAGAATGAACAAAGTTAACAGTTTTAAAGTTCTCAACATAGCATAAGGAATCACACTGCCTCCTGCTAGAATATGCAAATGGTTAAAATTTTTCTAAAACCTGATGTCTGAATAGTGACACTGACAGGCCCAGTTGCTTTATATACAAAATAGCCTTTGCTTCAGAAAAGGCCTCATAGTTCTAAGCTGTTTCCAGGGATGCTCCCAACTTAGGAAGATAGAGTTTAACAGGAAAATATTAATCACAGAGTGCTAAACAGGATGCAGCCTCTCGAAAAAGCATGAAATCAATTATTTCACTTTGGGATATACTTTTGGCATGAAGACTGCAGTCTGCCTTGGAAAACAGTCACTTCAAATCTGCCTAGGGAAGCCAGACCAATGAGCGTTTCCAAACACATGACTTCTAAGCAAGTTTTCAACGGACAAAGAAGGCATGGAGCGAGGCGGCCAACATACTGTTCTCGCGGACCAGGCAGAACTCCCATGCGCTCTGGCTCTCCAAAGTGCTGTCCAGGTCAACGGCGACATTGGGCTCGCTCTGCTTCTCCAGGCGGTACTGAGGGCCTGGAAGATCAAAGGGGCAGGAGGAGGGGAGGAAGTCTGAAACAGTGAATTTAACATTTAAAAAACACCACATACTGGTGAAAAGCTGATAAAGCCTTAGTAAAGTATTAAAGTCTGTCTTGATGATCTAGTCATCCAAGATGGAAGAGTTTGGGTTTTTTTCTGCATAAGGTTTCACATACTCATCTGTTCTATTATTAAGTCTGTTTCAACTCAGTTCTCCCCAAAACCAAGTAAGAGGTAAATGGCCCTTGAGTCAGAGTGACCTGGAATCATATATGGCTATACCACTTCTCAGATATGAGCAGGTCACCTACCCTCTCTGAACCTCCATTTCCTAATATGTAATGTAGGAATAGTTAACCTTGAGAGACTGTTGTGAGAATCAGAGGTGATACAGGAGAAATGCTAATTAGAAATGTACCTGCCTCACAGGAGGCAATGTGATATACGTGGAACACTAATGACAACAGTCCAAACATTCAAAACAAATTATAAACAGGTAAGCTTAAATAAATAAAGCTTGTATGACCTGGCATTCATATGTAGAAAAACTTTTTAAATTAAAAAAGAAATCTCAGGTTTCTGAGTTATGATGATGAAAAGACAGTGGCTGCTGATTCACATTTTTGTTGAAACATTTATGAATACCCAAAAGACACAGGTTCAATAGTACTGGAAGCCAGGAGTACTAGCTACCCTGCATCACACAGAGAGTTCTTCTGGCAGACCTTAATAAAACACTGCAGCATTTTATACATTTATTCATATATTTCTTTGTCAACCCAAATGACAATCTTGTTCTTCTCAGATAACACCTAACGGGTCCAATGATCAGATTCAAAAGACTGCTCCTGTGATCTGTTAATGGTTATTGAAAGGATTAGAGGCATAGGAAACTGTCTTATTATTTTGACTCTGAAAGGCGTGTTTGGTCAGACAGAAGGAGAGGTGAGGGATCTGAGGGAAGCATCAGAGGTCGTGCACGGCTCCCAGGAAGAACACGCAGTTTTAGTTTCAGATACGTTCTTCAGCTGTTGTTAACTTGTTGGTTAATCACATCTAGTGTTTTTCTATCAGCAGTCTGAGGCATTTCACTCATTTCTAGTCATTCTCCTTCCCATGTTCTACGTTCAGCTGTAGCACTGTAGAGATTCATTTCAGTTTCAGGGTATATTTGATCTTTTCTCTAATTGCTATTTCATCAGCACTTCTGTCTATTCTGAATTCTTACATACATTCAGTCCTTTTTACACTACTTAAAGCTTTTAAACCTTTATAAGTAAACAATGCTTAAAACATATACAACTATTTAAGCATATACATGGTCAGAAGTCTACACAGTTCTTTTAAGCTCCAATACACTATATTTATATCAAAAAGGCATTGTGTTTTAAAAATATATGTAGTAAATTTGTTTTTCAAAGAATTCTAATTTCAAAGTGTTAAACCGGGGCAGGCATGGCAGCCCCCACTAAGCGATTCTCCCAGATCCCAGTACTTTGAGAGGACCGCTTAAACCCAGCAGTTCACAACCAGTCTGGGCAACATAGTAACAAGAACAAAAAAAATTTAAAAATTAGCCAGGCATGATGGTGCGCACCTGTAATCCCAGCTACTCAGGAAGCTGAAGCAGTAGGGTTGCTTCAACCCAGGCGCTGGAGGCTCCAGTGAGCTATGATCAATACCACTGTACTCCAGCCTGGGCAACAAAGAGAATCCCTGTGTCTCTTAAAACCAACAAAAAAGGTGTTAAGTAAGTCAAAGTATGGAAGGAAACGGAGGTAATTCTTGTAGTCTCTACTACCTATCACTTGCCCATGCCAACAATTTTCAATTAAGACGCACTTCTGCTATTGATCAGTGGATGCTGGCACATAATACTGGGTGGAGGGAATCACAGAAAGCTGAACTTTAAGGAAACAGCTGTGGGCCCCTTCAGTCTAGTAGAGGAAAGGGAGTTACCCCTGACCCTGGAGGGCTGCTTTCTATGACAATGGCCTATTAAGCAATCTCTGACTGCTCCCATCTCCAAAACCTCCCAGAAATACAGTGTGTAGAAGCCACTGACATCCACTTCTATAAATGTATAGTGAAATCTGGGTATAAAGTTTGGCTATAATAATTCATTTTTCAGGCTGAGTATGGTGGCTCACTTTATAATCCCAGTGCTTTGGGAAGCCAGGGCAGGAGGATTACTTGAGGCCGGGAGTTTGAGGGCAGCCTGGGAAACAGTGAACCCTGGTCTCAACAAAAAAATTTTTTTAATTAGCTGGGTATGGTGGTGCGTGCCTGCAGTCCCAGCTACTGGAGAGGCAGAGGTGGATCTCCTGAGCCCACCTCAGGAGGTTCAAGGCTGCGGTGAGCTATGACTGTGCCACTGCACTACAGCCTATCTCCACAAAAAAAAAAAAATTTTTTTTTAAATAATAGCCCAGATTTGGGAACAACCTAGGTCTAACAACAACGGGACTGATTAAATATTGTGAAATAACCATAAAAATATTAAATGTGATACTACAGAAATATTTAATTTTACAAAACATGTTTATCATATGCTACTTTATGAAAGCAGCAAATTATAGTACATTATAAATAATTATAAAAATACAAATTATACAAATTATAATTTTAAAAATATAATAGCTGAGTGGGGTGACTATAGTTAATAATAATGTAGTATATATTTCAAAACAAGCTAGAATAGAGGACATGAAATGTCCCCAATGTATAGAAATGAGAAATACTCCAGGTGGTACCCAAATACCCTGACTCGATCACTACACATTCTATGCATGTAACAAAATATCACATGTACTCCACAAACATTATGTATAAATTTTAAAAAGGTAAATCTAAGCAAAAAAATATGTAAAGGAATAGAGGAAAAAGACTGGAAGGTTATTTCTTAAATGTGAATAGTAGTTATAATTGATAGTGTAATTAAAGTGTTTTTATTTTTCCTTTGTGTTTTTCTGTATTTTTCAAATTTGCTATAACAAACGAAGGCCACTTTTGTAATTTGAAAACACCAGATAAACTTAAAAGTTCTCCAATTTCTTAATATGCCATTTTTTTGAGGCTACTGTAATTAGCACACACTGTGGCATCTCCAATGGGTCATTCGCATGCAATAATTTTATCAAAACCAGACACGATCTGTTTATGTAAACATATTTTCATGTTAAGTAACCCTGCACCCTGGCATGTGTACTCTGAAAGCAGTGTACAGGCTGTTGGGCTTCTCAAGCTGTCAGCCTACCTGACAGCTGGATTATATATAAGCTACCACTTTCCTGATTACTGGGAGCTAAGGCCTGGCTGCATCAGGAGGAATTTCAGGCTGGTCTCCTTTGCACATTTTTGCCCTACCAGTCCCTGCAGCTGCCTGGGAAACATGGATCAGGGAAAACAGGGGAGCCAGGGAGTACCAGGAAGGATCCCTTGTTCCTACAGATAACTCCCTGCTCACTCTCAAAGCCACAAATCCCATCATCTGACATTTATTTTATTCCTTGGATCTTGCAGATATTTCTATTAAAATTAGCTTTCTGAAAGTAGCTTCTTAGAAGGACTTTATCCTTGAAGCCCAGTATGATGATGACTTCCATTTAATACACGCTCATTATGTGGCAAGCACGCTATATACCTTACCTCACTGAATCCTCACAGTAACCCCCAGAGGCAGATCTATTATCCCCAGTTCACAGAAAGGGATGCTGGTGAACTAACTTGCCTAAGATCACAAAGGTAAGTAGGAAGGGGGAAATAAAATCCAAGGGAGTCTTCTGGCTCTAAAGCTTGTCTGCCTTGAACACTTCTTCCTCCTGCAAACTATAAATTACTGGTCAATTATAAAGAGGTCATAGTTTATACCATAAATAAAGGCTTTTTGTTGGGGGGGGGCGGATGTGGCATGTATGTACTTAGGCAAAAATGCTGCAGGATGCAGTATGTGCACATGTACCCCAGAGCCCAAAGTAAAATGAAAAAAAAAAAAAAAGAAGAAAAAAAGTAAATAAATAAAGGCTTTTGTAGATTTGTGGATTCATCTAGAATCTGAATCACTTAACTTCTATAAATTCAAAATCAAAATAATCTGAAACTATTTGTTTTAACAAAATTCACACATATGAAATATTTCATGCTCTGGCTGCATTCTGGGTCCATGGTAGTACCATTCCCTCTCATCAAAACATGATCAGATGTGATCGCCTTATCTTCTATCCATCCAGGAAGGCCCTTCCAACTTTCTATCCATCCAGGAAGGCCTTTCCATCTCTCCTTAGTAATGTTCCTAATATTCTATGCTCAGTTTAGTCAGTAACTGAAAATCTGCTAGTTTTTTGTCCTGCGTACTCCCTGCTCATCCATCAAAGCTGAAGAACAACTTGGAAAGCCATTTCTGAACCTAGCAAAGGACCAATGGTAACAACCTGGGGGGAAGGCAGGGTGGTTAAGCTATACATGAAACTCGATATCTAAATCCAATTGGAAAACTGCTTTTTATAAATCTGCATTTCTCTCGTTAATCCTCGCCCGAATAGTGGACAACTCAGAGAAAGATTACAGTATTTCTCACATTTCCCCCACCCACAAAAAAGCCAGATTGATAACTTCAGGCCTTACTGTGTAACGAGAGGCAGGGCATATATGAGAGGCGACAGAGCCAGGTGGTAAGGGGCCCGACTGCCTTGGCCTAAGTCCTGGCCAAGCAATTTTGCTGTATAACTTCAAGCCAACTTAAAAACTTATCAGTTTTCTTCATTATAAAACAGGGGACAATAATAGCACCTACCTCACAGGACTGTCTAAAGATTCACTGAACTAATAGTTGCTAAGCAGCTGGACCAATGTCCAGCACATTAATAGTGCTATTTAAGTATCAGCTACCACCATCATCATCATCATCAGACTGTAATAATACTAAGAGATCCTAACATCATGGACAATCTACCACCATCACAGGCCCTACTATGTGGCAAGTCTCTGTGCTAGGTCTTTTATGTACAGATCATCTCATTCACTCTTTGGTCATCCTAAGATGTAAAGAGTATAAACCCATTTAACAGAGGAGAAACTATGATTTGCAGAGGTTAAAGAACTTGTTCAATGTCCTTCAGGAAGTACTAGAAGTAGGAGAATTCATACCCAGCACGGCCCAGGCCTGCACTCTCTATATTGCATTATGAACCACGGCATCTCACTCACACCAAGTTCTAGATAAATGCCTACTGATGATAGTCAAGATGATAACCCAGACCTATTATGTATCAATCTCCATCAAATACTTGTTTAATTTTTAGGAGGCTGACACAGGAGGAAAATAGAAAAAGAAGCCAAAAATAGTCTTTTTCAAAAAGACAAACCATGAGGTCAATTTCTACGAACAGACTTTTTGCCAAAGAAATTATTATATATAATATAAAATATAATATAATATAATAAACTCTTTCACACTGAACAGGACATAGTTCTCATGGCAACATCCACACTTTGGAAAGAGGATTTAAAAAGTCACAGCTGCGCATGAAGCCGCATGTCCCCCACTTCACAGAAGAGAGGAACACAAAAGGAAGATTCTGAGAAGCAGTTCCTCTGTAGCATCGAGAAAGCCTGCTTGGGCATTCCAATGATGTATTTATTGCAGTAATACCATGTCACCGAATGGCCTAGGAACAAAATACTGCTCTGGGCACTTTGGGAGGGTTCCAAATTATAATACCCAGGCAGGATTTTTATGGGATTTTGTAAACCTCAGGCAAACATCTCAGCATATAAGTTTCAAAGAAAATCTGTAGAATCTGTTGGTTGGTGGCTACAGGCTTAGCGCAGCTTCCTTGATCCCTTTAACCCTTGACTGAAGCGTAAAAGGTTTCACCATGCAATTCTTTAACAGCTGCAAGCTAGCTGAAAGCTGAAATCCAATGGAAAGCAAGTGCCTGCCAAAATCCGAAGAGAGGGAAGACATACTGTCGCCTCTTTCACTCTGTGTATTCTTTCTAGAGACCCATGGGAGAAACTTCCTTCAGACCTTGGTGTCAGGAAAAGCTGTACTTCTCTGGAGCAAAGGGCTTGCTTTTGTAACTTTAGAAAGTTTAACATATATCTTGTGACTAGCCGTTATCATGTCCCTTTCTCCTTTGCCCATCAGGAAGCTCAGCACTAAATGTATGCGTGGCTATGGTGACCTGGGCATGCATTTCTCTGCCAGTTCCTCCTCCTTGGGACTCATAAACTTGCTGTTTAATCTTTATGTTCCTTTTCCTTTCATGTAGTTTATTGGTTCGTGTATTTTCTTAAGAGGTGGGGTCTCACCATATTGCCCAGGCTGGAGTGCAGCGGCTGCTTACAGGTGCAATCCCATTACTGATCAGCACGAGAGTTTTGACCCGCTATGTTTCCAACATGGGCCGGTATACCCCTCCTTGGGCAACCTGGTGGCTCTCCACTTCTGGGAGGTCACCATATTGATGCTGAACTTAGTGTGGACACTTATCAGCATAGCACTGATCTAGGCTATAACCCAGAAATCCTGGGCTGAAGCAACCCTCCCATGTCAGCCTCCTGAGTAGCTGGGACTGCAGGCACACACCACTGTCCTCAGTGGTTCATGTATTTTTCAATCTATTATAATAATTCCAAATACTTTTGGGATCAAGGTAGGACATAAATGAATTAACCTGTCATTATCATTGCTGACCATAAGAACAAGTCTTAGAATCACCTGTGCAAGGAAAAATGACCAAGTCAAAGGCTGAACACTCACGGTTATGTCTTCATGTCAAATATTTTCCATTCACCAATTTAAAGAGCTGCTTTAATATGAAAGAGCTTCTCAGTGCCAGAAAAAAGCTAAGTGTGAGCAGTAAGAAGAAAGGCTAGGCTTGAGCAGAACATCTCTGGTGTTTGTGCCCTGAGAGGGAGTAACACTGCCAGCTGTGCATCCTGGGAAAGGAATTTAATCTCATCTGTAAAATGGGGATTACAGAGCTTCCCTCAGAAGACTGCTGTGAGAATTAAATGAGACAATCCAGGACTTCTCTTAGCAAAGTGCTCGGCCAATGAGAGCTACTATTATTGCAAATATAGGCTGAAACAGAAACTGCTGTGATAAGGTTTAGGTAGATCCCTACCTAGCCTATGAGTCACAACAGGCTTACAGCCTTACCAGGCAGGGCACACCAGGGCAGGGAATGCTGGCATCAAAGCAAGTATCTGTAGTCTTTCCCTCATGTGTCCAAAGTAGGGGTACAGGATGCATATCTATTTAAACAAGCTTGCTTTGAAGCTGCAGGCAGCATTTAAGATTAGAGACTTGCTCAGCAGCCAGAATTCCTACGGTTCCCTAGTCTTTCAGGTCCTACAAATATAGTCTAAAATGGACGAGTAAATGTCAGAACCCCAGAACAAACCATGGTAGCACAGCTATCAAAGGAAATGTGACGCTGGGTCTGAGCTCACATGTCCACCCTCAGTCTTGGCTTCTTCCACACTGAACTTCCCATGGTCCACGTGGGCTCATCAGTGCCTCTGGCTTCTGCACGTGCTACTCCCTCTTCCCTCTTCTTCGCCTAGCTCTGAGTCCTCCCAGACAACCTAGTTCAGATGTTTCCACCTCAGGGAAGGGGAGGGTGGAGTCACCTGTCCCCTCCTCTGTGCTCCCACACAGTGCCTTGTTACTACCTTGGTAGGAGCACTGATGGGGCTCTTCTCTAATTTACCTGCTCGAGCTGTCTCGCTGACTCTCCTCGTCTCAAGGCAGGGATGATTCATCTCTGTGCTTGGTGCATCAAAAAATGTTGGTTAGATGGATGTCTGGATGGTAGTGTAGCATCACATATGCTTTAATATCTATGCTGTCATGGTTTGTTCTGTGGGTTCTGACATTTACTTGTCATTTTTAGATAATATTCGTAGGACCTGAGAGACTAGGGAACTGTAGGAATCCTGGCTGCCGAGCAAGTCTCTAATCTTAAATGCTGCCTATAGCTTAAAAGCAAGCTTGTTCAAGGGGGAGCTGAGGCCGAGAAGCTTGGCCTAGACTGTTGGTCAAGACTTGGATTTTCTCTTATAAGCAACAGATGCTAGCAGGGCAGGGAAGTAACACAATCAGCTTTATACTTCGGTGAGATTCTTCTGGTGGCACTGCTGACAATGGGCTGGTGACTTATGGCAGGAAAACCCATTTCAGGAGGATCATGCCAAGCCTTGACTGTTCTATGGCAGGGCTGACTGAATCTGCATTCCTCGCTGAGCTAAAGCCACCACGCTGACGTTGTCCATATCAGAGCTCGGACCCAGCATCAGCTATTCTAAAATGTCTGCATTAAGTGTCAGCTCCATCGCTTATAACTCTTCCTCTAGGGGCAACTACAATCATCTTCTGCTTGATCTTAATATAAGCACTGAGCTATATTCAAGTGATAACCACTGTAGCTTATACCCCCTCTGAGGCTCAGATTGGGTAATTTGGAATTTAAATAATATAAAAGGAACAAGCTGACATGAAAATAAGGTCACACTTTAGTTTCTTCTGAGCCAATACACCCATTTGCTCTCAGTGAAACAGCTGAATATAATCAAATTAAATACAATCCCTATTGCAAAAGAAGAAAGACCAAGGCCGTTTCAATAAACCAATTCTCCTGCCTAGTTAAACTGCAAAACCTTCAGGAAAGGTTTTGAAAGCATGACCCATCAGTTCTAATTTTTAAAACTTATCCTTTCAGTCAACACTAGAAAAAGGCCCATTCCAACTTTTATCTTTGCTACAAAGTGCTGTTATCTTGGCTTGATGTCAGGAGCTCTATCTCTCTTTCTGCTGACAAGCAGAGACGAGAAAGATAAGATTGGAAACGAATCTCACTTCTCTGAGTAAATAAATAATCAATACTCATCTAAATGCAAATGAGAAGGCAGCCCCCTCTGATAACAGCACTCTTATCAGAGAGCCAATTTTCTTCAGACATTTGGCCTCAACCAAATCACCATCATTCAGCCCCAGCCTAATGGCAAAAAATCGTAACTAAATTGAACCGATCACCAGAGATCAACTAAGTTCGGCCCTGGCCACTTCAGGTTCAAATGTTTGGGAATGCAATTTTGCCCCCATTAACTTTCAATAGCAATGAAGAACAGACTGGTCAAGGGGCTAGTCGGTGCAATAAACAAAGCCTAGCAAGGGGGCCAGCCAGAAGATGAGGAGGAGTGGGCTTCAGTGTTTAAACAACGACAATGTCACGATGGAAGCAAGCCCCAAAACTGCGAAGGGAAGGCCGCTTCTGTGGGCTGAGCAGAGGGCATTCTTTCCCCTAAGGCTTGGCTGAGACTGAGAAGACATTTAATTTGGCTAATGATGATGATGATAATGATGATTAAAGTTTATTAAAACAAATATAAAGAAAAAAGAGATATTAAAAAGCTACTGTAGCTAAAAATAACCTAAGGTTTAAATGATCAATTTCCTCCAACTAATTTGTCTTCGACTTACATCTGACCCAGCAGTGCCGCACTGACCTGATTTTACTGAAAGAAGACGCCGTCTATAAGACAAATCACTTTCAAACCACTGCACTGGGGTTTCTATTTCTTTGCTGCAAGACTCAATTCACTGCTGATGAGAGTATTGGGGAAATTATGACCATTATTGATAGGACAGCAAAACCACTTTCACACAGCAGTCTTCAAGTCGACAGAAAGCTTGCACTAGACCATTAATGAAGGTGTCAGCCTAAAACCCGAAATTAAAGACAAAGGCTGGAAGAGGCCTAATTTTTAAGCCATGTTAAGGACACCAGACACACAGAAGCAGCAGCCATTCATTCTCTTAAGAGTAACAGAGCTTAAATAAGGGTGAGCAGAGGAACGGGCCACTCTGCTTGTGATTAAGGAAAGAAATGCTTCTTTTTTGGCCTGGCCTTGGAGTTCCAAGACCATAGGCTCTCAATGTTATCTGCTCACAATCTTCGCCAGCCAAAGGAGGCCATGCTTGGTGTGAGACAGAACTACCCAACGTTTTACAATCTCTACTGCTGCTGTGAGCATCTGATCCTAGAAGGCAGATGTGTGGCAGCTAGAGTGTGGGTTTTGGAGTCAAAAAGACTTGGATTGAAATCCTGGCTCTTTTACAAGTTATGTGACCCTGGGCAAGTTAGTGGATCTAAACCTTCATGGAATAATTTCCCAAATTATGTGTAACACAATGCCTAGCACATAAGCACTCAATAAATGTCAAGTTATATTGCAAATTTGACAAAATCATCAATTTGCCCTTTTTGAAAACAAGTCAAATACTGCTTCATTCCTGGATTATAATAACAGCATCAGCAACTGACATGGAGGATTTTCCTGGCCCTTAACAAAGTGCCTTCCACGCATTTGCTTTCTGGATCTTCATAAAACTCCATGCGGTAGGCCCTACTGATCCCCACTTTACAGAGGAGGAAACTAAACCATGGTGCCATTAAGTCATGTACCTATGTCGAGGCCAGGGCGAGAATGCAGGTGTTTCCAATTCCAAAGCCTGTGTTCATCACCACTCTGCTATGCTGTGTCCCATAAAGAACACTATAGGTTTTGATCTTTGGGTCTAAAAAAAGAATTGTAAGGCTTAGAAGATTTATCAGTTTAGAAAAGAGTAAAGAGGCTGGGTGGGAGGCCAGGCAGCAGGGAAGGGTGTGGGAAGTTGATTTTGAGGGGGTCAAAACTGAGAGTCCACCAGCCCTCACAGCAGGCATGTCACATGAACACCAGCTGCTTGCCCTGATTTTTCCAGGGTTGGGGTGCAGGTACTTTTTCTAAGTTAAGTCATTTACAGACTTACTGCCTCAATCCACAGTTCTGAAAGTGTGATTTCTTTAGGGTTTAACTATACCCATTTCTAGCCTTGTTACAACTTTTTTATTGCAACAGAAAACATTTACTGGAAATATGTTACTGCTATTACCAGGTCATAAAATAAAAAGAAAAATAGTTTATGTATTGCCATCATTTCCAATCATCAATCAGAAAGTGCCAAGAGGAGGAAGGGAAAGGGCGTATGGCTGAGATTTCCTTCTTTGTGTGGGAGAAAATGTAGGAGCATCATAATTCTTTAGAACAAATTTATTCTTGAATACCTAGCCTCACGAATGGGCTCCTGGGAGAAGCAGGGAGGCATCCTTTTGGCATATCCCCTCCTCTCTGCAGCCCTGCCTGAATCCCTGTCAAAATTAAGAGTTCTTTCATCCCACCTTCCTTGGGACCTTGCTTTTCTCAGTGCACCGAGCATGCTGAATTAGAAGCACTTTTGTCTATTTGTCATTCCCCATATCGCACCAGCATCAGGGCACTCTCTGAAGGCGGGGTAGGCGGACTTTCCAAAAAAGCTCAACTCTGTCTTCCAGGGCTTCAGCACAGCAATAAGGCTCTTCGTTGGTACTCAATAATCTTGTTAAATAGAATGAGGTGGCATTGGAGATTTTTGGATCTTTGTTAAACAGAACGAGGTGGCATTGGTGGTTTTCAACGCAACAAGGTGGCACTGAAAATTGAACTCAACAACCTACTTCTTGTGGCTAATATTCCTAAGAAATAGTAGCCCAAGTACACAATGATGTATGTTCAAAGATCTTCCTTACAGTACTGTTTTAATATAAAACATTTCATAAACCTAAAAGTTTACCAGTAGGAAACTATTAAATTATGGTATATCTATACACTGGGGTGTCCTGTAGCTGTTAGAAGAATAAGCTAAGTTGGTTGGGTACAGTGGCCCACATCTTGGGAAGATCACTTGAGACCAGGAGTTCCAGACCAGTGAAATCCATCTCTACAAAAAACAAAACAAAACAAAACAAAACAAAAACCCATAAAAATATTAGCTGGTTGTGGTGGTATGGAGCTGTAGTCCCAGCTACTTGGGAGGCTGAGGTAGGGGGACTGCTTAAACCCAGGAGTTCGAGGTTACAGTGAGCTATGATGGTGCCACTGTACTCCAGCCTGGGCGACAGAGCAAGTAAACAAACAAAGCTAAGTTAATAAGACATAGAAATAACTCAATGATACATTATTAAATTTATAAGATATAGAATGTGTAGAGTATGCTACATGTTAATAAAGTAAAACCCCAATTACATAGGTGCACTGATGTGTAGATTTGTGAAATACACAACACAATCTGGAGGGTCGTGAACCAAACTGTTCTCACAGCTGTTCTTTTACCTACAGTGACCTGTGAGGAAGGTGTAGCAGCAAAGAAGATGGCTTTTGATTTTTACTTTAAAGATTCCTATCATGTTTGGGTTTTTGACAGTAGACGATTACAGGTATTACATTTATCATTTTAAAAATTCAATTTTAAAAAACGAGGTGGAACACATTTCAGAGACTATTCCAGCTAGATGACACTAGGGAAGACTGTGGCCCCTGGAGCCTCCCTGAGTCTCCTCTCAAAGCATCTGGCTCCTCACACACAGTGTGGGCTCAACGGCTCTGGAGAGACACCTAAACGGTTGGTGAGCCAGAAACTAACTTGGGATAGTGCCTGTTCAAGGGTTCCTGAGGCCCACAGTCAAGCCACAGGCAGATCACAGAAGCTTCCAGTGCTGCTCAAAGGGGCTACGCAGGCAAAGGTGAAGAGGGCTGACTGGAGCATATGGGGCCAGACTACCAAGACTGTTTACAGCTAGGTGTGGTTGCTCATGCCTATAATCCCTTTGGGACCACAGCACTTTCGGAGGTCAAGGCAGGGAGGATCACTTGAGGCCAGGAGTTCAAGAACAGCAACATAGTATGATCCCATCTCTACAGAAAATAAAAATTAGCCTGGTATGGTGGCATGCATTTGTCTTAGCTGCCTGGAAGGCTGAGGTGGGAAGATTGCTTGAGCCTGGGAGATCATGGCTGTAATAAGCTATGATCACACCACTGTGCTCCATCCTGGATGACAAAGCAAGACCCTGTTTCTCTAAAAATACAATACAATACAAAATACTTATGTATTTATAATATTAAAAATTAATAACAAAAACTGTTTACAAATGCAGGCCACAACTGCAGACCAAGGGCCAGATCCAATTCACTCCTGTTAACACCACAGCCACAGCATGGTAACTATGCCTGCCCCAACCTCCTCATGGATTCAACACAGAGCCACCAAAAACAAAGGGTACCCCATAATGTCTCTGGTCGGTCTTCTTCTAGGGCAGTTCTGAAGCCTCCACACAGGCTTTGAGACAAATGGTGGTCAGGAGTCCATTCCTACAGTCTGTGGGTAGAGAAAAGGTCTGGATTTGATCCCTGCCTAGGCTTAATATAGTGTATGTCTAGGGAATGTTCTGCAAACTCTGCAGAGCCCAGCACATTTGAGACAGTATGATGTAACACTTATGAGCCAGACTCCTTGGGTTTGACATCTCAGCTCCATCACTCACACGCTGTGTAATCCTGGGTAAGTTACTTAGCCTTTCTGTGCATGACTTTCCCACCTGTAAAAATGGGATAATAGCACCTAGATCTTAGAGTTATTGCAAGGATTCATTGAGCTAATACAGGTAAAAAGTGTAAGGAGAAAGGATGCCTGGCCCACAGTTTTCACGAAGTCTGTAGCTTTAGCTGTACTGTCATGCCTGGGTGGTTGCTTCTGCTTTCTAAGCAGCACTCAGCGAGAGAAGGGTCTCTAGTTCTCCAGCAGTGGCTGAAACCTCCAGGTCAGTCTTACTCATCTCATCTTCCTCCCCTCTAATGATAAAGTAATCCAGAAATATCCTCCAAACGATGCCATTTCAACCATCTGTGCCTTTCCCCATACTAGTCCCTCAGTTTGGAACAATCTTCCCTCTACTTCACTTCTTTAGTCTATATTTTTTCCCACTCAAGTAATCAAAACAGTGGCTTAGATGCCACTGTCTCTGGACTTCTTTGTGCAATCCACACTAAAAAGACTTCTTGTACTACATATATGCAAGTTGAGAATGGAGAGCGCATTTCAGCATGTCTACATTCCTAGGACGGCTTCAGCGTACAGGTGAGCTGAGTGATTACTTGGTGATGAAACAAGCCCAGCCTGCTTGGCTACATCCTGACTACGTCTTCCTCTGCAGCAGACTTGGAGATCTACCTTCGTCCGACCCCGAATGGTTCTACTGTTTGGAGATTCCCATTAGCGTCCCAACTCTGACGGGGTTTCCTAGGGATGGATGGAACTAGCGTGGATCTAGCTGACTCAACTGGACATTGACTGGAGAATGGAAGACCATCACTGACAGGGTCCAAGCCTTCATCCCAATCAGTCTGTTTCTCTTACCCAGGCCTGCCTTCGGTAGCCACCTATCCCAACATGTATCCTACCAAAGTTATTGGAGCCACAACACACAGGCCTAAGTGGAGACCACTCAACATCAGAACAAGAAGAGGTAACACATGTACAATCCAAAACTTCAAAACTCGCAGAAGGCTGCGAGCCACTGGACAGGAGCCTCATATACGTCGCCGTGGGCAGAGATGTGCTAGACAGCCCAGACCCTTCCCTGCCATGAGGAGTGCTAATAGTCTACATCCTGTCACTATGCAGCCAGCGGGAATGTACTTCTCTTTGGAGAAAGAAGCCCCATATTATTTGTAAAAGAGGAAATTTTTTTTTCCTCCTTGAAGTCCAGATATCACTTGTTAGACAGGTTGGAAACCTTTACCACTGTCCCTAAGAATCCAATTTTTCAATCCAATCTGTTTCTCTTAACTTGAGTTACTGTGACATTACCAAATTTTACATACAGTTATCTGTTGCTCTGTAAAGAAATACAGATGGTTTTTGTGGAAATAAACAGTCATTTATTTTAAACAATTGTAAAATAGTTTATGGAAACCAGTGGAGTAATGCATTCAAATAAATGCCAAAACTGGTTGATGGGGATCCAGGGTGCTAAATCACAGTGCGTGGGAATTTAGCTGTGGGGAACAGATAGTAAATCCAGAGTGACAGAATTTCCCGTGATGGCAAAGGTTTCTGACATCCAGTCCAATACTCAAAACCCACAGCAGTTCAAACCCATTTTCCTTAACACGGCCTTGACAGCCAGTGAAATTAGTGAATTTAGTCACAAGCACCTAAGGACAAAAAACAGAAGAAACAAAAATGAGACTTCATTTGTCTGCAGCCTTCTCTGAGCTACATAAAAGTGGTGACTCCAACCTGAGTCAGTGGAGAGCAAGCTTAGAGCCAACTGTTTTCAGTCAGCAGACTTTGTTATGATACATTGGAATCCGAAGACTTTCTTTCAAATCTGCTTATGTCAGAGGCTTGGGTAAACCACTTCCTCTCTGAACCTCAGTCTCTTCCTCTGTTAAATGAAGATAATACAGTAGTTGTATGTACTTGACAGGATGTTGAGCAGATTCAGTGAGGCACCAGGGTTAACTATTCTTTGGCAAGCTTGATGCCAGTGGCCCTGGTGGAAGGGGCCCTAGGCCTGGGTGGGACAAAAGGCTACAGGGCCTCTTAGGGACTTCTACCAACTCTTCAGCGAAGCACCACTGCCAGTGAATGGTTGGACCAGCCTTTGTAGGAACAGAGAGAATTCTAAGCCCTTTTTTGCTTCCAATTTTACAGGACAATCAACTATAAACTTACTACCCCCTTCCATTCTCAAAGCAGGTTTTTTCCCTTGTAACTGGGTTTCCAGTGATGACACCATGATTCCCCCAGTGAATTAATTCAGTTGTTCATCAAACATTTACCAAACTCCTACCATGTGCCATGTCCTGAGCCAAACACTGTAGATATAAAGATGAACAAGACTCCGAATCTGGCCCCTAAGGACCTGGCATAGTGAATATGGCACTCTCAGGTTTGGAATACTTCTTAGCCTTCCCCCTTATTGTTGACATTAAATCAGCTCCCAAGTTCTGCAGACTCTGCCCACTTAATAGGTCTCCGTTGCATTCCTTCCCACTCAGGCCACAGTAATGGTTTCCCAATCTTCTCCTGGCCTCCAGCCACCCACTCTTCACCCTATTGTTAGACAACGTTCTCCAGAGCCAAATTCTGGTACATTCAAGGTATCACCTTCATGCTTAAAATCCTTTCACAACTTCCTTGCAGGCTACTAGTTTAGACGCAAAGTCCTTATCCTACTCTCAAGGCTTTCAATTTCCTGTCCATCCTAATTTCTGGTCCATCAATGTCCTCTACAGGACATTGTCCAAACTAGTCTCACCATTCAGTGCATGTACGTCCTGGCTTCCTACCTCCATGTCAGTGCTGCGCCCTTCCCTTCACCCAGACCGACTCCTCCGGTTTGTCAAAATCACATCCCTCCTTTTTGATCATCCCCTAAGTCTTATCTTTTCTCCTTCTGACCCCATGACATCAGGCTCAACCAGGGTCCCAGACTGGCCTCCTTCCTTTTCCCACAATAGGGAAAGTTGCACCAGTTAACACCTGCAGGCTCTGCTTCAAGGCAAGAGGATTTCTACAATCCCCAGCCAACCAAAAACAGGGCTTCCTTTTAAAAAATCTCACCTTGGCCTTCACATTTCATTCAGTTAACTGGTCCTTGCTCCTGGCCCAACCCTGCCCAGAACCCTGCCCTAAGGCCTGACGTCATGCTAGGTTCTCAGTAGGCCTCTCTGAAGATTCTGCCTGCCTGTCTGTCTAGATTTCCTTGCGCATAAATCATGCATTTAATTTCTCTAAACTCAACCATATTTACTAAGTAGAAATGAGGAAAAAAAAGAGGGAGAGACCTGACTAAGAGCACAATTTAAGCAGTTGGGAGATTTCCACTTGCCATGACTCTCAGTGATCCAATGAGCCCCAAGAGTGTGAATATGCAGCAGGAGTCCTGAATTCATCCTTGCAACTATGGAACCTTGTAAATGTGTGATAAATGACTAACTGCATTAAACAGGTGGATGATAGTGTCTCAGTCTTTCTAGACTAAGTTTGATTTTAGCATTTAAAAATATGTACTTTTAGCGGTTATGATGCTAGAGAAAAAAGCTGTGTGAATTTAATGAAAAAATTATAATACATTGCCCCTGATGGACATTTTTAAAGAGATTTTCTTTCCTACAGGTAATTTTGACATTGGGGTTTTTACTCACCTGTTGCCTTTGTGATCCAAACCTGGATAAGCGGTGGTTCTTGGTACAGCCACCCCTGGATGCTGAGCATCATCTGCTTCCCTGGTCCTTGCTGCCAGGACCTGCAGTCCCCCCCCCTTCCCCCCCCATCCTTGTGCCCCACCCCCAATCCTGCTGCTGATTGCCCATCTGCCCTGTTCCCTGCTGTGGGGGCCAGATCCTTCAGAGATTGGCTCCACCTGGCAACAGGGCTTCTCCCTGCCTTCCTTCTAATGACCATTGTGCCAACTGAGGTTGTGTTTCAAGTCAGAACACAAGCCTTGGTAAGTACTTACTTATTTTTTATTTTTTGATGTACGTAGAGAGGCCAGGATTGAGGACTACAACCTAGGAGCATAGATTCAGGTTGCCCTGAATACATTCCCAGCACTTTAATTACCGCTACCCTGTCCAGCTTTATAATAGCCATTTAAACTCTCGCCTCAATACGCTCCACTAGAAGGATCACGATGGCGGGGTTCAAATTCAAGCTCTACCACCAATTCATAAGACCTTCAGATATTACTTAAGTGCTCTAAGTACTGTTTTCTTATCTCTAAGTGGGGGATGATGATAACCTCTAACTCATGGTTATTATATAGAATAAGATAATAACACAAGTAAAACAGTCTGGCACATAAATGCTCAATAAATAGCAACTATTTATTATATTAATACAATTTTGCACATTTTGCTATGTTCAACTCTCAAGCTATTAAACAGATAAGAAGCTGAATTATATATCCTGTTTTATTTTAAGCCAATTGTGACTTATAACCGAATATGTTAAAATATGCTTCTTTTTGTGGTACAAACAAAACAAAAAGGTAAAAACAATGGGGAAAATGGCAGCAGAAGAGACGTGGCTGCCAGCCATTTTCCTTTCTCAGAGTTTTCTTTCGTGTTAGATCTATTATCTGGGAGCTGGGCTGCCCTGCTGGCTTTCCATTTGCCTTGCTAATAACAGTAAATCCAGCAGCTTCCACTGCAGTTCCTGTCTCCTTCAGCTGACTCCCAGGCCAATCAGCATTTCCTCTCTGCTAATGTCAGATGTTCCCTGGGAAGTCCTGCTGAAAAGAAAATTTATGACTAAAGTTTCTCCAGCTTTTAACCCTTCTACATATCCTGCTCCAGATGCAGGGTGCTCTGGAGGAAGGCTAGGTCATTCCTACACGTGCACTCCTATGTTCTTGCTAATGCTCTACTGCTCTGACAAGGGGCCTCGGACCCCTGGAAAAGCCCAAATGAGCAGCTGGGCAGACAGATGCACACATTCTGGGCTATACCTAATATGTGGACTCAATTTGAGCTGTGTTCCTTAGCAGCTAAAGTCTCTTTTGAACTATGACTCAAAGCAGTTATATGCATACAAAGAGCATTAGATCACAAAATTGTGAGTCTGACTGGGTTTCATAGCTGAAACTGAAAGGAGGGACCAGGAATAACACTTACTGAGTGATAAGATAGTAACAGCAAAGAATTACTGGGTGCTTGGTGCTTTGCAAGGATCTCTGCTTAATTCTCACAATAATGTTATGAAGACGACATTATTAATTTCATTCATTGAAAATGAAGTTCAAGCAGGTTAAGAAACTTATCAGAGAGCTAGAAAAAGCAACAGGAGGCCAGGCATAGTGGCTCACGCTTGTAATCCCAGCCCTTTGGGAGGCTGAGGCGGGTGGATCACCTGAGGTCAGGAGTTTAAGACCAGCCTGACCAACATGGAGAAACCCTGTCTGTACTAAAAATACAATATTAGCAAGGCGTGGTGGCACATGCCTGTAATCCCAGCTACTCGGGAGGCTGAGGCAGGAGAATTGCTTGAACCTGGGAGATGGAGGTTGGGGTGAGCCGAGATCATACCATTTGTACTCCAGCCTGGGCAACAAGAGCAAAACTCCATCTCAAAAAAAAAAAAAGTAACAGGAACAGGGGTGGAACCAGGTAGGTCTTCTAGAAACAAGGTCCTAACAAAGCTCCATGGTTAAGGCTACCAATCAGAAAACTATGATATGACTGGGACCTTATTTTACTGAAGAGAAGATTAAAGCAAGGAGCTCAAAGACAAAGAATAACCAGTTTTAAGCCACCAGAGGAAGCATGATCTTCTGATCCACAACAGCCACCTCCTGAAATAAATCCTCCAAGGGTCACAGAAGAGGAGAATGCACTGACTTAGGCTTTCAGGAGACAATGGGGTGGCACTCCACAATCTCTTCAGTGGAACGGAGAACAATGGCTATCTGCCGAGGAGGCTTGCTGACAAAGGTGGCAGTGGTGCAGCAGCCACTGCCAGGCCCTTACAGACCTTATGTTCTTGGCACAGAAGGATCTCATCACAGGGCTTTCATTGTCAGTAAGTTCAAGACTTTGGGGATGTCTGCATGCTGGCTCCATGGACTTTTCTATGACCTCTTCTCCACCTCTCCACAGAAGTTAGATGATATACCTAACCAGACCAGCAAATCCAGTAAACTAATTTTTGTCTCAATTTAAAAAATAGTAAGAATATCAAAATGTACATATGACAGCTGTTTGGGACTCTAATTTTATGGAAAAGCAGCTGTTTTCATTTATATTTAAGATATTAGTCATTCTTAGAATGGAACAGAGTATCCAGCTAATAGCTTATGCTTTAACTTACGGAAAATACAGGTCACGAAGTGTTGGCAGACTCGCAATACAATGACTATACTCATATAACATTTTGGTCTTAAAAAGTTTGAAAATGTTTATAAGAAGAAGCAACTATTTAATGATGATGTTCTCAGAGAAAACTGATACCCAACATGATTAAATGAATGGTTGCTTTTAGGAGAAAGTACATTTTCAAATAGACACAGTCCATGTAAGTAAAGAAAGAAAGATCCTTCTAAGCTGTAGAATTTGAAAGTAAGCTGTTTTCTTTTTACAAAATTTTAAAATTAACTTTAATCAAAGTAGCATATATGTGGTTTTAAGAGTAAATAATGCTATTAAGTCCTATGATGAAAAAGAATAATTCCCTGTCCCATTCTAGAGTCCCTCCTTACAGGCAATTTGTTTATTGGCTTTTGTTTTTTTTTTGGTTGATTTCTGGTATTCACCTTCCTATTTTTTATTAGCATTCCCATTCAACTACTTAAATAAGTTATTATAAATATCAGACAGTATCTATTAACTTAACATTGGAGAGAATGAGGACTTAGGCTGTGCTCTCTCTCACACACACACCCTTTGGAAAGTGAGTTTGCTTTTCTTTTTCTTTTTCTGCAATACAGCAGCTTCCTCCTGCTGGGCACCCTTACGTGACTATCAGTATTTAAAATGTCTGCTTTTGGTATACTCCTCTGGCTCCCCAAGGACTCAGGAAAGATCCGTATCATTACAGGAACTTGAGGGCAACACTAATTTCGACAGATGTGCATTGCCTTTCATTTTACACACATTTACATTTACATTTGATGATGTAATTCTCTGAAGGAGTTTGATCTCCAATAACCAAAATACAGTGAATCCATTCCTAAACAGAAAGTGGTGGCCTCAGGTGTGGGCTGGCCAAAAGAGAAGCAGCCATGAGATGTGGGTTAGTCTTCACTATATCTTAGTTCATTCCACAGATGTGCTAGCCACCAACCCTGGGCCAGCTGTGGTGCTGGTAAACCACAAGGAACCTGCCTCTCCAAAAGGAGCTTTCACTGTTCTCAAGGAAAAGTGGGGGCTCTCATTCTGTTCTCTTACAAGGTGCTTACCAGCAGCTGGCAAGATCAGTGTATTAGGACCTTACTGGGGACAGGGCCATGGTGCCTCTGTCACAAGCCTAAGTGGTTGAGGGATACTAATCTCTATAGAGGATTAGTATCCCTTCCCAGCTTCCAAGGCTAGGACATGGCCTGTTCCCCTTGATGGCCACTGTTGATCCAGACAGATTCATTCACTGCTCATTAATTTACCCAGTCCTTGCTGCCCTGTCCACTTCTCCCTGCCTGCATCAACGAGGGGTGCTGGTAGCCCAATTAGGAGATGTGTGGAAACGAGTGGAAAGACTTGAGGTTATATCAGAGCCTGGGAGACTGAGAGACTCCCTTTAGGAGGGGAACTCCCAAACCTGAGAACTCAAGAAAATCCTTCGTTAGAAAATGGAAGGACTGGCCAGGTGCGGTGGCTCACGCCTGTAATCCCAGCACTTTGGGAGGCCAAGGCAGGTGGATTACTTGAGGTCAGGAGTTCCAGACCAGCCTGGCTAACATGGTGAAACCCCGTCTCTACCAAAAATACAAAAAATTAGCCAGGCGTGGTGGTGTGCGCCTGTAATCCCAGCTACTCAGGAGGTTGAGGCAGGAGAAGTGCTTGAACCCGGAAGGCAGAGGTTGCAGTGAGCCAAAATTGTGCCACTCTACTCCAGCCTGGGCAAAAAGAGTGAAACTCCATTTCAAACAAAACAAAACAGGAAGGACTAACAAAAGCCGGAACAAGAATTCCTATCAAATGTGTTTTGTTGCTTTGTTTATTGACCATCTCCTCTATTAGAATGTTAGCTCTCTGAGATCACGAAACTGTCACCATTATATCCTTATTCACTACCTGAAATGTAGCCAAGACTCCATAAATATTTATTGAATAATAAGTTAGGTTTCAGACACACTGTACCTGAGAGATCTGCATGACCCTCAGGGATTCTTAGACTTAAGTTACGTTATCTTAATTCACATTGTTCTGCTATTAAATGTAGTGTGCCAAAAGAAAGAAAGAAAAAAGGCAAGCTGAAGTTTTGCTATGATTTGATATTTCTATGATTATGTGGTGACGGTTTCCGGGAAGATTGAGGAGTTCCAATAGACCACCTTGTATCTTTTGCAGCACTTGGGCTTTAATCACATCTCACTGACTTTCTGTTTGAAAAATTGGTTTGATGACACAGTAGAATCTACACACCCAGCTGCCTGCCATACTGTGATTAGTAGCTAGGTAACCAGAGAGGTAGATGCTGATATGTCCTCTCCCCAGACCTGCCTCACGGTGCTAATCCAATGCCATTTTCCTGATTTTAAGTCATCTTTGTCTCAGGACATTATTGTCATGTAAGGCAGAAAAAGAAATACCCTTACTGACTAGCTATTTTTCTTTTTTTTTTTCTTTCTAATGCATTTAAAGCTGTTGCAGATATGCCACAGAAAGTGCCACTACTTATAATTTACTCAAAAAGGAAGAAATATGCAAAATTATTAGTGCAGTTGTTTAATGCCTTTTACATTGCTTACGGGGTAAAACAGCTCCAGTGTCAGGCCTCTGTAAGCAGCATAACAGGAATTGGGTGGTTCAGGTCCTTGGTTTCCTGAGGTGGGGTAACTACTAAAGCAGTGGTTTTTCATAGAAAGTAGCTAAAATCAATCTTGGTAGAGAAGAGTTTTCCGTACAGCCACTAATAGGATAAACACATCAATGGCCTGACCAAAGAAAGGGGGCCTTCTGCTTCCTCTGGAGGAGACTGAAGTTCTTCATGGAGGCTGGAGAGATGTAATGGGCACATGCAGCGCTCTAATCCTCTGTAATTATAGAGTCATTTTCATTTTCAAAATCACATGGATATTTAAGTACACTTCCTCTTTTAAATGTTTTCTGAGAAGAATCAACAGGGTCTGTGAGCTACTAAACTGTGAATTCAAAGACTTTTAAAACTCACTTGTAAATGTGTTTGTTATAGTCAATTATAGTTTGTTCACATTATCTCCAGAATCTTTGGCATAGGAAAGTAAATTTGCAGATATAAGCTATCTGATAAATAAGCCTCGTGACCATTAATCCATCCCTATAGATATATGTCATGAATTCGCTTATTAGTTAAAAAAAATCACTTCAGTTGACTCTCTGAGTCTAGTTTTCTCCTTGTTCAAAATAAAGTGTGCTTCCAGCAGATTCTAATTCAAACACAATTCATAGGCTCATACTATCACAAGGTATAAGCTTTCTATAGACTTAACTCACTAGAAAACAAAAGGTGCAGGCAAAGGCCAAGTCATATGGTTAGAAAAGGAAGTAAACCAAAACGTAAAGAGAAAGCCAGGTTTTATGGCATGCCTGGCATCATAGTGGCAATGGGGATGATGGCAGCTGATGTCCACTGAGCATGTACCGTGGACTAAGTGTTTTATATGCATCCGGTTAAGACAACAACCCTGTATGATAGGTGTTATCACCTCTATTTACAGAAGAGACAACTGAAGTCAGAAGGGGCTGATGACTTGCCTAACTTCACAGCTTGTAAAAGGCACAGCTGGGCTAGGAACTCGGATTGGTTTGGTTCTAAAGCCCATGCCGTTTCCACTGAGTCTTGCTGCTGCCCCCAGCTGAAGCAGGGACATTTGGTCTCTCTAGAGAGAAAGGCAACAGCTTCCACTGAGCTGTGGGCCCCGTAACCTTATCCAGTAGGAGGAAGCACCACACAGTGGCTAGCAGTACAACCTTGAGCCATTTGGCTTTGAGTCCCTACTCCCCCACTTACTAGCTGTGTGACTTCAGCAAGTCCTGCAACCTCTCTGAGCTTTAGTTTTCTCATTTATAAAATGAACATAACAACTGACTCAAAGAGTTGTTTTAAGGGTTAAAGTGTAATGGAAAGTGTCTGGCAGATCACCTGGCCAAGTTTAAGTATTAGTAGGTGGTAATTATTATACCTATAACTGTATATGCAACTTAAAACCACAGATCAATGGAAGAAACTATGATCTCAAAGGTGTTATTTAACAGATGAGGTAATAATAAAATATCCTATTGCTTTCTACGCTACAAGAATACATGTTTATACATTTAGAAATTCATATTAGTATCAATAGCGTCTAAATTATGTATTTTTAATTTTTGTAAGTTCTTTCCCATTTTATTATGAGTATTTTTAAACCACAGAAAAGTTGAAAGAACTGAACACTGAGAACCCATATACCCTCACCTAGATCTACAATCAACATTTTACAATACTTGCTTGATCACATATCAATCAATTTTTTAAAATGCATTTCAAGTCAAGGAGGGGACATAACTACATTCACTCCTAAATACTTCAGCAAACACAGCATTAACAAAACAATATTTAAGATTCTTTTTTTACTTTTAGGTAAAATTTACATGCAATACGTGCACAAATTGTACAAATACAATTTGACAGTCTGACAAATGTACACACTTGTGCAACCATAGCTCCCCTCAATATATAGATTCCCTGTTAATACAAAGATGATTAGCTTTACTCCAGAAAGTTCCCTCATCCACATTACATTTTAAGTGAGGAAGCCATGGTGTATGGAAAAACAAACATTGGGCTCAAGAATCAAAGGGTCTGGCTTCAAATCTCACTTACATTACTCATTAGAAGCACATGCAAGTGTGCACACATATACTCTGTGTCCTCTCTATTTATATATATTCTTGGTTTTCTCAACCATAAAAAAGAGATAATGCCCATCTCCAAGGTCTTTTGTAAAGGTTAAATACAAAAATACTTGGAACACTGTAAGTATTCAGTAGATGGAATCAAATAGGAATCATTACCATGGTACTTTTTACCTTTCTCCCACCTCTCCCCAATCTGAGGATATTGTCTTCAAAAAGAAAAGTAAGGACACACACACAAAAAGCCACTGAATAAGAGATGAGGGGAAAAAAGGCATCTCTCTGCATAGGCAGTCGTCTCCCAATTTATCCACTCTGACTTCAGCTAATTAAACATCTGTCTCAACGGTCTCCTCAGCAAATTAGTCATCCCCACTTTGTGACACTGATTGTTGGTTGCAGCCTTTTCCCCACTTGCTACCATTCCCAGAAACTTCTAGGAGTTTACTCACCAGGCACATGGCAAGGAATGATGCAGGGTCCCCATTAACCCCCTACAGTTGCCCTTGGTGCCAGTGCTGTTCATAATGCTGCCAGGCATGCCCTTAGATCTGCCGCCCCAAGATAAACCTGTTAAGGGGTGACAATGTTTTTGTCTACGTTTCTGATTTCCAGATTTTGATGTATTTTCTAAGTGCTATGTACATGTACCAGACTAAAGTGTTTAATAAACATTTAACTAAAAATCTGTTTTTTAAACTAGTTTTGATGACAAAGCAATCAGGTAACAGAAGTTCTCAAATGAGGTGAATTAAAGTCTGGTAAATTACCAGACAGCTTTTTCTGAACATATAAACAAAAGCTTTGTCGGGGCTCAAAGGGCCAGCAGGCAAACAACTGAAGACTTGTGGCCTGGATGCATGATCCATTTCTCTATACAATGCGGGGTGTGTGTACGCATACACACCTGCTTTGGCAGGAAGTAGGGGAAGTGAGGTAGGGGCGAACTGTGTTCTAAACACAGAGCACATCTTAAAAATGGTATTCTGAAATTAGGCTTTTTCTCAATCCATTAGGCTTTTTCCCATTAAAATTGTCACGATTGACCAAAGAACTATCTTTTAGAAAGATAAATGGCTAATAAACACATTTAAAAATACTAAACAACACTAAAGACCCAGAAATGCTAATTAAAATGAGATACTGGCTGCTAACCATCAGTTTGGCAAAAATTAAAGACTGATAACATTCAGTGGTGGTAAAGAGCTGGCAAAAAGGGCATTCTCACATACTCTTGGAATGGCAAAGAATGGGCATAAATTGTTTTTTTTTTTTTTTTGAGACGGAGTCTCACTCTGTTACTCAGGCTGGAGTGCAGTGGCACAATCTTGGCTCACTGCAACCTCTGCTTCCCAGGTTCAAGCAATTCTCCCTGCCTCAGCCTCCTGAGTAGCTGGGATTACAGGTGTGCGCCACCATGCTCAGCTAATTTTTGTATTTTTAGTAGAAGTGGGGTTTCGCCATGTTGGCCAGGCTGCTCTCAAACTCCTAACCTGAGGTGATCCACCTGCCTTGGCCTCGCAAAGTGCTGGGATTACAGGTGTGAGCCACTGCACTGGCCGGGCATATGGGCATAAACTTTTTGAAAGGCAATTTGTTTTCCTCAACATTTTCAGTAACTAAATATCTGACAAGCAATAGATATATAAAATCTAGCACAAATGTGCAAGAATATTCAAACAAGATTGTTCACTGCATGTTTCTGTAATACTGCATGTTTTTGTAATACTTAATTTTTTTGAATACTTAATTTTTTGAATACTTATTTTTTTGAATACTTAATTCAGGGCTCCATTATCTGTTGGACAGATTTCTTGAGTGTTTTGTGGACTCTAATTCATTTGTACAATGCAGATGGGTGTTTTCTAAGAGAAATTCTGATTATATTGCCCTTCTTTCAATAGATCCCCTCTGCCATCAGAATAGAGTTCAAATTCAACACAGCTTACATACAGACATGACCTAGACCCTAATGACCACAGCAGCCTCATCCCTCTTTACCTGCCTAGTTTCTATTCATCTTCAGATTTCAGCCAGATGATGAGCTTGGGACAGTCTTCCCTGACTCCCTAGGATGGAACCAGGGATCCCTGCTCCCCATGTACACCTAGGCCCTATACTTACTTCCACGTATCCCTTGCATGGTATTATAATTGCCTGCTTATCCCAACCAAACAGAAAGCTCCTTGAGAGTAAGAACCATTTCTTGGTCTTTACAAAATCCCTAGTGCCTACACAGTGCCTATTACAAAACAAGTTCCCAAAACATAAATGCACTTCTATTTTTTTTTTTTTTTTTGAGATGGAGTTTCACTCATGTTACCCAGGCTGGAGTGCAATGGCGCGATCTCGGCTCACCGCAACCTCCGCCTCCTGGGTTCAGGCAATTCTCCTGCCTCAGCCTCCTGAGTAGCTGGGATTACAGGCATGTGCCACCATGCCCAGCTAATTTTTTGTATTTTTAGTAGAGACGGGGTTTCACCATGTTGACCAGGATGGTCTCGATCTCTTGACCTCGTGATCCACCCGCCTCGGCCTCCCAAAGTGCTGGGATTACAGGCGTGAGCCACCGCGCCCGGCCCAATGCACTTCTATTTTTAAGCTCACCATCAGGCCTGGCCTGGTCAGCTCTGGCCCTGCCTAATTTCTGCAGCTTACCCTCTGCCCTCTTCCTGCTCCAGAGATTTAGAACTTCTATGTCCTGTGACTATATCTGAAGACATGTCTCCTCTACTTAGAACATTCTCCTTCTCATTTACTCATCTGGCACAGTTCTAATTAATCTTCAAGAAGCTATCAAATAAATCACCGCAGAGCATCTTTTCTCAGTCCCCTACCCAACCCAGTAGTTCCAAGTAGGACTCCCTTACCTGTGCTGCTTCAGTAGCTTTTATTCATCTGCTTGTCAATTCACCACATTTTAACCATTTTTTTTTTTTTTTTCTGTATACTCATTGGGTTTTCCACTTGATTTCTAGGGCAGCCTAGCACAGAACATTTGATGACAGCCGAACTAAACAGGGTATCTTGGAGCCACAAAGAGCTTAAGAGCATACATCATGGCCCTTTCCTCCAGTGCCTTGATTAATCCTCACTCAGCCTGTCCCATGTTAGAGCCAAGGAAAGTGAGGCTTAGGGAGGTTAAGTACATCATTACACACATAAACAGTTTCCAGAATTTCTTAATTCTAAGATAGATTTTCTTTCATTTTTAAAAACATTTATAAAATCAGGATGCAGTTTACAATCAGTATGTACATTTAATGTAGTAGTATTTCCTGAGAAGCTATTATTAAATTGGCGGTGCTCTAGAATCACCCCCTAGTGAACCCAGGAGAAGGCCGTCTGACTTCTAAGTGTGTGTGTCTCCCACACCACCACACAGCCTCTTGGGGCATATATCTTTTTTCTTCCTTTCAGTCTGCTTTTTCATTAATCTAATCCACACTTGTGACTGCCCAGATGAAGTGAATGAATAGATTTTATAATGGAAAAGGAACTTCTGAAAGATTGGCGACTAGTAGGAAGAGTAAATGCTGGTCAAACATAGTTTTGGCAAATGATATATTTCAAGTTTTTCTGATGTGGCAGTTGCGAGAGCTCATAACACCCTTCTAAAATAATTGGGTCTCTAAAGTGGTTTCAAAAGATTTTTGCTTGACATAAATTCTCTATATTTTCAAGCTTTCTGGATAAAACAGTTGACTGCAATGCCATCTTTAACGTGCTGTGCTCTATATTTGGGAAGATCCATCAGGAGCCTCAGAGCACTCCAGACAGGGAGAGGCTCAGGTGAGCTGCAACAGTAAGATAAAGAGGCAGAGAACAGAGGCAGGCAGGAATATTGAACTCCGAGCTCCCTGCCTGGGGCACTTCTGAGTCACACATTGAAACATTGTAGCGGCCCTAATTTACCGTAGCATTTTCCCAATAGGTCACTGGATATTGAATATCAGGTTTTTGTTTCTTATTCATCCCCTATGCATAAGTGGCATCAGCATGATTATTCTTCCATAAGGAGGAACAATTGTCTGCAGAAATTATCACCTTTTTTGACAAGGAACACTTAGTGCTACTTTTCATTTATTCATTCATTCATTCATTCATTCATTCATTCATTCAGTGTTTATTCTTTTAAGGATTATCTGCTATAGCATAAGGAAACCATATAATGGAAACGACATAAGGAAACCAGCTAGGCAGGTAAAGAGGGATGGGAAAGAGTGTTCAGGTTGCTGTGGTCATTATACTGTGTCCCTGGCTTACAAACTTGACTTTGATAGAAGAAAGGATGCTGGATTTTCTGTATCAATTGCACATGAAATAGGACTCTCTGTTCAACCCTATAGCCAGAAGATTCTTTAGCTTACATTAGCCTTCAGAGGGCATTTCAGGCTAGAAGAGTGTTAAAAAGTCTACTCCATCTAAAATATATATGGGTTTCCCTTTTCCACAGGGCAGCTTAGGACAGGTGTATGTTGCTTTAAGAAAGCTAGACATAAAACATTAAAACTGACACCAACACAGACAAATTGTGCAATTACAAAAAGAATTCCTGGCTTTATATCCAGATTCACCACAGGGTTCCTTTAAATGCGGCACTTCCCTAGTGCATTTAGATCTCAGAATCAATGAACATTTCTGTTTACAGAATTTTAAATTTGTTCTCCCATTAGGGTTCTAATAAGCAACATGGTACAAATAAAAAGAGTAGGAGCTTTGAGGTCAAAAAAGAATTCACCATTTACTTACTGAGAAAGCTTGGGTAAGTTTAACCTCTTAGAGCTGAGGAAAGTATATCATTACATATATAGTTATCATAGGTCCTTCATTCTAAGATGCAGCTCTTTTTCGCTTTACTTTTAATATTTCTAAAGCCTCATCTTTAAAACAGGCATAATAAAATCTACTTTCTAGGGATGTTGTACAGATTAAATGAGGTAATATCTCTAGGTACACCAAGGCACTCATTTCATTTGCTCCCATGTCCTTGGAAGGGGTTCTCCTTTTGGAAAGGCCAACCCCTCCCCTGGCACACAAATCCCCTTTAAAATTATCTTTTTTTCTCCCCCATCCCCCCTTCCCCAATACAGAGTCTTGCTCTGTCACCCAGGCTGAAGTGCAGTGGTGTGATCATGCCTCACTGCAGCCTTGACCTCCTGGGTTTAAGCAATCCTCCCACATCAGCCTCCCAAGTCACTGGGACTACAGGCATGTGCCACCATGCTTGGCTAATGTTTTAATATTTTTGTGGAGACAGGGTCTCACTATGTTGTCCAATGTAGTCTCAAACTCCTGGGTTCAAGCGATCCTCCTGCCTTGGCCTGCCATATGTTGGAACTACAAGTGTGAACTACTGTGCCTGGCCAAAATACTCTTAATAAATTCATCTGTATACAACTTTCTCAGTCTATTTGCATGAAAGTAAGGCCTACTGTGTGTGGTATTACAGAGGCTGATCATGCTGCAGCCAGTCCACTACTGCTGGCCATGCTGCAGCCAGACCACAGTGGGCCAAAGGCTCTGAATTCTGTACCTCTCCACTGCCTTGGGCACCTGAGGTCTCTGCCTGATCTGTATCCCCCTGTCATAAGGCAACCATCAACTCTGTGTTTTTTTTCCCCATTTCTTTCAAGTTCTTTTATTTCTTTGTGTTCATACTCTCTGTATGTCTCTTATTCTCTTTGGGCCTCAGTGTATTTCACAGTGGTTAAACATTTGGATTTAATTCTATATAGAACTGGAAGTCATTGAAGGGTTTGGAACAGATATGTTCTGATTCATATTTTAAAATCTCTCTCTGGTTACTGTGTAAACAACAGACTGGAGAGGGCCAAGAGTACATGCAGAAAAACCAGTCAGGGTGCTATTTCAGCAGTCTAGGTGTAGAGTCATGGTGACTTGGACCCATCCAACAGAGCTGAAGACAACTAAATGGATTCAGGATATATTCTAGAGGTAAAACTGATAGGACTTGCTAATGGACAAGATGTAGAGAGACAGTGCAGGAAAAATTCAGGACTGACGGCTGGATATGTGGCTCAGGTAAATGGGTAGATGATGGTGCCACTTAACTGTGTGGGGCACCTGCTTTATCTCTCTTAAAGGGTCAATTTTACTACAATTTTTTTTTGGTAGGGTGGGGGTTAAGTAAATTAAACTGCAAAGTAATCTCAAATGTTCTTTTTACATTAAAATATGGTAAGCCACTACTTTGATTGGCATTGTCCCTGCTCTGCTCCTCAACTGTTCATAGCTTAAATGTAAAGGTCATCCTTTAAATGTCAATTTCTCAGATAGGAGCTCCCTGTAGGATGCAGAGAGCTCCCCTGCATCCTATTATTCCCCCTCTCAGCCCCTTATGTGTACTTTTGCTCTAGACTAAGGTCCTCCTTAGGTCTGACACATGCGGGCACGTAAGTCAATGAACAACATAGCTACAGGTACATTACAAATCAGTATGTGCATTTTACATGAATTTTTAAGATATAACTTAAGAGTCCAACGATGCCATCATTAGTTGTCCCTCAGACCAGAACTCCACACCCAGTTGTATATGTTCACTCCCCCTCTGCTCCTAGCAGTACTTGGCAGAATAATGTTTGAGAAACCCCATAGACTATCTCATTGGTGACATTCTAGGGGTCTCGTGAAAACAAAAGTAAATTAGCAAGCAATAAGGTGCTCTGTGATTCTAAAAAGATACAGAGTTAGGAGGGATTCCACTTGACAAAGCTAACACTTTTCTTTCAAGCTCTACGTGAAATTTTATAAAAGTAGGAATGAATGTCAGTAGGCTTATTAACGATATTGTAAGAAATTTTTAAAAGGATCTTCAGACTAATAAAAATTTGTCTCTCATATCAAAAGGCAAGAATTAACAGGGATAAGAAAAAGTTAAGATGCTCCTCTTTAATCTTCCCACAGATAATATAGAAAATCACCTCTATTTCATGAGACCATTGAGACAGTTACGCAGAAAGCTATTCTGCTCAGTAAACCCCACATTGATGCTCTCTTTCTTTTGTAGATCAAGAGGTATCTATACTTCTGTGTCAATGTTAAAAACTGAAGTTGATCAATTTCTCAGCAGCATCTCTGTCATGCCCAACATCATGCTTCAGAAGGCTAGTTAAGGCTGGTGGTTAACAGCATTTTTAAACAACAAAAACAAAGTACCAAGAAACTCAGAAGGTCACTGATTATGAGGGTAACCTTGACAGAGGGAGAACTTGAATTAAGGCCTTTATTCACTAAATAACAGGTTAGTATATTTTACTGCCTAAATCAAGGGACCTGACAAGCTACTCTTCACTGTGTCAAAAACACATCCACCCAACTGTTAACACGAGTAAAGAGGCTTCATCTAATTCTTCTAAAACTGGATTCTCCAATTACAATTTTCTTAGATAGTAGGGATTTCCTGCCAATGCAGGTAGATTTCAAATGTTAGTAAAAAAAATGAAAAGCTGGAGAGAAACTTTAAAAGAGACATTTAAAAGGCAGGGCGCAGTGGTTCACCCCTGTAATCCCAGCACTTTGGGAAGCCAAGGTGGGCGGATCACAAGGTCAAGCGATCTAGACCATCCAGGCCAACATGGTGAAAATCCATCTCTACTAAAAAATACAAAAAATTAGCTGGGCGTGGTGGCGCACACCTGTAGTTCCAGCTACTCGGGAGGCTGAGGTAGGAGAATTGCTTGAACCTGGGGGGCAGAGGTTGCAGTGAGCCAAGACCACGCCTACTGCACTCCAGCCCAGCGCCTGGTGACAGGGTGAGACTCTCTCTCAAAAAAAAAATAAATAAATAAAAAGAGAGACATTTAAAAATAGGCATAAAAAACAGACCTTAGCAGAGAACTGACTGAAACATAGTATAAAAAGAGTACTATAGTATATTCTTTTCGCGTATTAATAGAAAAAAAAGTGCAGTGTTCATAAATAGTTATAACTTGATGAAATAATTACAAATAATGCAAATCAAAATTTTAGATCACTTACAAGTGTCTGTAAATGACAGCATATCCTGAAAAGCAAAATGATTTTAAAATCCTAAGGGCTTCCATTGACAAAGCCATTTACCTAAACAAAGAAGAGTTCTTTTGCTGAAGCAAATATATACCACCTTGTGATTTTTACAAATGAAAACTGGGGAAAGAGTGCCAGACTGAAGGACAAGAGAGTAAATATTAGGACTGCCATGAAGCCTACGTTTTGGTTTAATAATGAAATAGTTTAAGTTCTAAATTTATTATTATTATTATACAAACAGTTATGTGTTCAGTTTGGAAAAAAGGTAAGAGAAGTGAAATGTCTGTGGGCAAGGAATAAGTGCACCGTCAGCCTACTGAAGGATTTCTGAAATCCTGTTCTAGTACAACCAACCTCTAATGAGTAACATAATAACTGCTGACTCTACAAGGCATGTGTATTTTGATTTAAAGTGGTATTTCCCCCTTTCTTCACTTAAGTTCACTAAGGGTAGCAAAGAGACAAGTGCTGTTCTGTACTCAATCAGGTAAAAGCTATCTGAAGACAGAGCTGATCACTCTAATTCTGTCCCAGACATGGGGCATGGTAGGCACATTTTTGCAAAGACTAAGCCGGTCATTGTGAGGCTCAGGAAGTCAGGATGAGTGTCTCTAACCTGGCATCTCTTCCCACCAAGTTCATGACTAAGTTCATGTGTCATAATGGGTAACTAATAGGTATTTATTTCATAGCCAACTGTGAACACCAACAATTTTTTTTAAGTATTTTCTATGTGTTACTTTCTATGACAAGAGGATTTTCCTCTCTTCATTAATCACTCTCCAAAAAAAGTCTACTCTACAATACAAAAGTTCAAAAACACAAGATGTACCCTGCTTTTACCAACCTAACCTTAAACAAATATCTTTACCAAACTGGAGCGCCTTCTATTTTATGAGACCAGACTTTAAAAAGCTACAGTAAGAGCTTCTTTTATTAAAAAGCTTTTTTGGATTAAGAAAATGGACAGTAATTTATGTAAATGTATCAATCTCAATTGGCTTCTTTTGTATGAAAAGGAATAAATAATGTAGATCACTGTTTTTCAGATAACTGAGTCCTAATTCTTTGCCAAGGATATGGCAAATACTCTGATGGAAATGGCAGTGATGTGTACACAAAGGGGAACATAAATAAATGTGTGTATGGTAAGTGCTGGGAATGAACACAGAAAAACAAGTAAGCAATTGGACTTAGACGACAGGAGACAGACGGAAAGACACTGGCTCAGCTGTGTCCAAATAAGTTCATAGGATTTTCATGGTCTGAAAAATCTGTGACAGTGGAATTGCTACTAAGAAGCTTAAAAAAGTTTCACCTTCTCCTTGGACATTAAGAATAAGGCCTTCTTAGAATATGATGCATTATATCACAAATATACTTTTATTTAGGAACAAAACAAGAGAAAAGAACCAGGATCCGAAAGGGTGAATGCCTATTAAATACCTTTGATTATCTGAAGCTGTTTAAAAGCTATTAGATTGGCACCTGGAAACCCAAAACCTCCATTTTTCCCTGGGAAGGAGTGGCTGTGCCTCTTCAATCATCCCCTAAATGCAAAGAAGTTTGACCCCCATGCAATGGATAAAAGTCACCCAAAAAATGAACAAAAGAGGTGTTTGGAAAAACCAGAACACCATTCATCCCAGCTAACGACTTGTTCATTATGAGTGATGATGGATAAAGACTTCTCATGCTGAGATGAAATCAAGATTTATATGCATTGTTTCCTCTCCCAACTTGTGGGAAGATCATCATCATTTAATTCTATCTCTGCGGCCAGTGATGGGCATCCAGAGAGCTGGTTATCAAACGGCGCAGTCAGCTGGCAAAAGCCGAAACGTGCAGTTGGCACATCTGGACGGAGCCGACACAGCCGAGGGTGAACAATGACTCCTGGCAAGCATCCAAATTGCTTGCAGACGCTAGCAGGTCTCATCTACAACCGCCCCTACCAGCATCTCTCTCTCTCTCTCTTTTTTATGAGAATCAGATTTTCATTGCTCCATTCAATTGCTCTCCTCTGCCATTTTTTACAGCTCTTATCGTTCCCCTGGAATATGGCCTTGAGACAGCTCATCCGTGTCCTTCACTGTGTTATCTCTTCTAACTTTTATTAAAACTTCAGCTTTCATCTGAAGATAGCTAATTAAATCTGGAACAGATTATATGCCCTCCCTTAAAAAGACCACAAAACTATTTTCTTCAACCCCAGCAATGCTTTTTTTTTCCTTTCCAAAAGGTGAAATCAAAGGTGTTTAAGAAGACTCTTTATTTACAAAGCTAAGATAGTCAACATGTCATATATGAGTTGATTTATATTAAAGTTGTCTGTGCTATGACAAATCTTTGAGCTATTTCTCAAAATAATTATTTCTCAATCCTGGTATATATCGTTTAAATATCACAGCCAATACTATAAGCATATTTTCTACATAAAGTGTGTAATGAGGAGTTAGGTTATTTGTGCTCATCAAGTGATTTGTCTTTTTATTCATCTTTCTTTCTTTTTTTTTTAAAGGTTGCCCTCATTTGGTAAGGATAAAGAGAAATTTTTCTTTTCTTCCCGATCCCACAAACATTAGAAACCAAAAGTTATCCCATGGGAAACTATGTGAAAACATGAAGCTAAAAGCAGTGATTCAAGTTTAGGACTGATTTGGTTTTCAAGATCAACTAATTATTGGCACAAGTAGCTCTGTCTGACTCTACCACAAATTATAAATGAAGGAACTTCCACAACTGATATGAATACATTCTTCTCACAAATGCTGCTGACCCAGTCCCTTTCTCAGGCCCAGGGGCAGTGTACAATCACCTTTTCTTGAGTATATCTGCTAACCAAACCTTCTAGCAATGCCATCTGAAACAATCTAGCCAGCCATCTCTCTCTCTCTCTCTCTCTCACACACACACACACACCCTTTTAACAAGGGTTAAGCTTCTACTGCGAGAATATGATACTATCCCACCTGAAATTTTCTGGGATCCTTTTCTTCGCTTCACTGCCTTTAGTAAGATTTCCTTCATGGTGACCTTTGTGTTGTCCACCTGAATAAGGGAGAATCCATGAGCAGCATTTCTGTAGGAAAAAACAAATATGAAATCATCACCAACATTCACCCAGAGAGATGTTATTGCGATCTTCACTGTGTTTAAGCAAGTTTTAAAGTAAGTGCATACTGAGGTGCCAATTATTTAAAAACAGGTTGAATAAATATACTTCTAATGGTGGGGGGCAGGGGGGACGATAAAAGCATTCTAGCCTAAGCGGTTCCAAGTGAAAGAGAGGTCTTTCAGGCTTAGGGAAGGTTTTTCTAATTTGTTCCAAGTTGAACCTCAATGGTTTGCGCGGGTCAGCAGCACCATGGGTTCCTAGTGTTGGCTTCCAAAACAAATCCTACAACAAGGATTGACAATTGAAAAACTTGGCTTGTTTCAGTAGATGTCTCTGCAGGCAGATACTGCCATCATACTAAGCTTATGCAGCCCCAGACAAAAAAAATGTCATGCAGGGGGCAGCGGGGAGTAATACCCCAAAGTAACTGAGGAGGAGGAAAAGAAAATGCTCTAACTAGCTAGTAAATATATATATACATATATATTTATTTATTTATTTATTCATACACACAAACACATATTTTTTTGAGATGGAGTCTCACTCTGTCGCCCAGGCTGGAGTGCAGTGGCATGATCTTGGCTCACTGCAACCTCCGCCTCCAGAGTTCAAGCGATTTTCCTGCCTCAGCCTCCCGAGTAGCTGGGATTACTGGTGCCTGCCTCCGTGCACGGCTAATTTTTGTAGTTTTAGTAGAGACGGGGTTTCACCATCTTGGCCAGCCTAGTCTTGAACTCCTGACCTTGTGATCCATCTGCCACAGCCTCCCAAAGTGCTGAGATTACAGGTGTGAGCCACTGCGTGCGCCTGGCCGCAGTTTTGTTTTTTTTTTAAATGCAGTCTGTACACTTCAGTAGGAATGGTTTAATATACTTAGTCCTAGAAAATCAAAATATTAGCTGAAGCACAAGTAATTATAAGATAAAACACTAACACTCCTTGTAAGCTTTCAATTAATCAAATTGTCTGGGGGAAAGGCTTCATCTAGATCGGAAAAAAACTACTAACGAACAAGTGCTCTAAAAACAGAAGCCCATCTCCTGTGTGAGGTATAACTTCACCAAGACTGTTAATTGCAATATCGAGTATCACAAATACTACTCACTACGCTTGGGCACTGGAACAAAACAGACCAATTCCAAGTAACTCATGTAACAAACGGGACCCAAGTTTCCAACTATGGAACATGGGAATTGCCACAAGGAGTTTGGTCGCATTCCCATTTCCCCATAAGAATCTCTAAAGGGAACATGGCCAAAAAACATGGCAGAACTTCATATTGACAAGAAATCTGAAAGAAAAGCCAAGCCCCAAGCTAATCTCTGGAAAAGCTTCCCAGTAGTAGGACAGGCTGGGAAGGGCCCTAAGCCTAGGTTGGACCCAAGCAGGTGGCTGACTCTCCATAGGGGATGGGGGTAGATTTCAAACCCAAGGACCTAATTTGCTTCCCTAATACAGAGACATCTCCACAACCCTTCTCTCCATACGGCTTGCTGTTTAATCCTTGACATTTCATTTGTTAAAAAGCAAAAGCCGACACTGGTCTGGCCAGCCCCATCATCCATTTTAACTTGGTCAAGTTCTTGCTATTGAACAGCAGGCCTAAGAACTGTCAAGCTAATTTTACTGAACACTCTGTTACTGAATCATGCCTGAGTCCCGGCCATTCTTTACCTCAGAAGCTGGACCCCATCCCAGAACAATCTTTAAAAGTTTATTTTACTGATCAAAGCAAAATAAGAAAAAGCTCTTTTTAAAAAACTATATTTAGGGAGCGATGCAGTAAGTGATACTTTGGCAAGAGTACTGAAATGTAAAGTGCCTTGTGCATTTATAAACTTGAGGGTATTTGCTTTGGCGCTAGGCCAGTGTGTGTTTGGAACAAATGCCAGTCAACGACGTTCAGATTTGCCTTCCCCTGCTTTCTCCTCAGAAGTCAGTATGCGCTCCATCTGTGACAATATGTTGTGCGATGGATGAGTAGGGCCTAAAAGAGAACACAAGTTCTTGGGTACTCACAAACCAGTACTGGCCTGGACCTCATGAACTGCCATCCGCCTAGTTCTACTGGAACTACTGTAGATTTCAGCCTGCTTAGAAACTGCTTACGTTCCCCTCCTGATCTGCTGCCGACTGACAGCATTATTTCCAACCAATACGTTTATCTTTTTCAGCAAAGGCAGACTAAAAGCTCAAAAGGAAGCCTTGTGTTTGGACTAACTTCCATAAATTAAAAGTGTCCTTTTAAAAGATTTTTGAGCAAAGGAAAATCCCCAGTCTGTATTTTTCTGTCATTTTACCAAAATGTACCTGGGTGACAAGGTTAAAGCAAGCAGAGGAAATCCCTGGCACTTATCATCCACAGGCATTACTGATAAATTGTGTGGTGGAGGAATAAAGGATTACCTTCTGTATTTTTTCATTACACTTTTCTTTTGTTACAGAATACATAAATCCATTGTGGCACAATGTAATATGTATCACCATGCTACACCTGCGGACGCTTCCGAGCGGCTGCCATGTCTGTGCAGTCAGGAATGATAAGTGAACCACCCGTGAATGTTAACGATAGTGATCATTCTGAGGTAACTCGGCTCTCCATCTTCCTTTACAGCCTCCGTGCTGAAGCCAGGGTAGCAAGGTTCATGAGAGGAAAATGAAAACAACAGCGAAGGGAAGGGGCACGCGCGGCCCTCGGAATGGACCTTCACGAGTGTGCAGTATCTTACTCTGGGGCTCCATTTCGGTAAAAACGCCCACGTTAAAAGGAGAAAGAGGTTCTGCCCTGCGTGCTGCACATTCAGGCAGACCTAATATGAGTTTCCTTAGGTCAGTCCTGCGCTCCGCTCCTTTCCCTCCAGGTGAATGCCAACTTTGGATCTTGTTCCACATCTACAACACTTTAGCGGGGGAGACGGGCAGGGTTTTGTTTTTTGAGTAACACCCTCATATGTTTCTGAAACGTAAGAGCATAGAATGCAAGTGGTTCTCAGCCTCCGTCTAGGTGCTAGTGTTAAGTTATGCTCCCATTTAACAAGTGGAGATGGAGACTTGCCACCACAATTTTCAGCTTGACTTCCAAACATTCTGGGTTTTATGCCTCATTTCTTTATATCCAGGATTTTTTATGGGCTTTCTAAAAAGTCTATTGAAATACATCTTTTAAAGCCTTTATTTAATGTGGGACGCTGGGTTTGAAGCTGAGAAGACAATGATCCTGGTGGGAGTGTTGCTGGCGGGCAGGCAGGGTGCTCCTGGTCCTGGTCTGCATTCCAGGTGGCACGCACTCCGGTCTCTGGGTTGGGACCTGTGCCGGCGTGACCAGCCCTCAGATAAACAGGTAGGGTACACACAGACCCAAAGTCTCGGCTCAGAAACCACTCCTCCTCCTGCTGCCCTGTGGACAGACAATTTGTTTTCCCCCAGAGCAGGACATTCTAGGGACACTGGAGGGAAGAAGCAGCTGTCTTTCCACAGCTCCTTGGCTGTCCATGCTGGGTCTAGGAAGAAACTCCACTTCAGGGAGCAGATTAAACACTGCCAGGAGTGTTTCAGTCAATTCAAAGTTAGGTCCTGTCAAGTCTTGTAACCACTGAACAATGTATGGGCATTTTAAAAAGAGACTCCTCACTTGAGGAGTTCAGCTGTCCCAGCACACAGCCATTCAGCTACCCCAGAGAAGTTTGTATGCCAGCATGAACCCAAGGCAAGCAGCCTTTCTGTACTAAGCAGTAAGCAAGAGACAATGGGAGCCACAGAACCCATAGGGACACAGGTCTTCATGTGAAAAGCTGAGATTCTATCTTTAGGAACAGAGCTGGAACCAGAGCGCAAGTTTGAAGGCAGCATACTGGAGAGGAAAGGGCATAGGCTGGGAGTTAAATACCCTTTCACCCAAATCCCAGTTCGTGGCTAATGGAGATGTTTCTGTAACATGTGGGAACCTCAGCTGCATCCATGAAATGAGTAGGCTACTTCCCTATAGAACTGCCAAGCACCTCACACTATGATGGCCAACAGTACAGGGAGTTTTCCAACGTTAATTCTCTTTTGTTTCCCTTGTCCTAAGTCATCATCCCAAGAGAAGAGGCTCCATTTAAGCCCCTCCTTCCCCTGCTGCCTAAACAGAGATTGATTGATGGCGGGGGGGTGGGGGGATCCTCCAAACTCATTGCCTGTCTTTGGTAACACAGGGGCATTAAAATGTGTGATTTGTTGAGCTTGGTGGCAACATTCAGGCACTGCCAGTGAGCAGCCTATCGCCCAAGCATCAAAACCTCCCAAAAACTCCAAGGAGAGCACTCTGGGTTCAGTTTTCACAGCTTTCCTTTTTGACAGTGTTAACTACGGAAGCAGGTATGTTCCACCTCAACTTAATTCATTGGCTTTGAATGGTGATGATGGGAAAAAAAATCGTGATGTGTAGAGAATTTCAACAAGATTTATTAAGAACTTTTTGATTTGCATAATACAAGTTGTCTACTGCTTAACAATGATAATAAAACAGCAACTATTTATTGAACATTTTCTATGTGCTAGGTGCTGTTTTAAGCTTTTTAAAATAAAACTGCATTGATTCATTCCATCCTAAAATAGGCATAATTATTATACCCATTTTATGGAAACTGAGGCTGAAGACATTAGGGAATTTACCTGAGGTCACTCATCTATTAAAAATCCTGTTTTGGATTCAGAAATCCAACAATATGGTCCCTAACCCAAGTTGCACAGTCCAGTGGAGGAGAAAGACAAGAAGCCAACAAACAATTATAGTTCTGTGTGACAGTCACAAAGGTGGAGGCAAGTTCAGAGTGCTGTCGAAACACGGGACACTTAACCCAGCCACGCAGAGGTAAGAAGGTCCAGGAGGCTTACTAGTGGGGATGATGTCTCAAAACACAGTCATTGTTTAGCTCTAAACCGAGGTAGGAGAGACAGTGGCAGTGCCAGAGGCAGCAGAGCCCAGTAAGCTCTAGAATAAAGTGACCTGGTTTGGAGTCCCAGCTCTGCTTTCATGGGTAACAACATAATCACTTTAACTTCATTTCCTTGTCTGCAAAATGAGGATGATAATTATTCTTAAATTGTAAGATTGTTGTGAAGGCAAAATACTTCTAAAGTACTTACCATAAAACCTGTCATATAATAAATGCTTATAGGCCAGCCATTGGTTAAAAAAAAAAAAAAGATAAATGCTTAAACAACAGTTCATATATAATAACCATAAGCATTTTCTTCATATGTACAATGAAGTAATATATAATGATAAGACAATGATAATTGTCAATATTTATTGAGCCCTTACTTTGCTTAATCCTCCTAGAAAAGGTATGTGCTATTATCAGTCTCATTTGATAATAGAGAAAATTGAGGTTTGGTAAGGTTGAGACATTTGTCTGCAGTTACAGAATAAGTTAATAAGTTATACAACTAATAAGTCCTGAAGGAGCCAGGACTTGAACCCAGAGCAGCTAGACTCCAAAGTCTGCGTTTGTTAACCCCTTACGAGAGTCTTAGGGACTCAGGGAAAGAACAGACTTCCAGAGAACACATCTTCCATACTGGAATCACTGACCCAACCTGTGGAAAACATTCAACTTCCAGTGTTACAAATTCAGTTTGACTATAAATGTTCCAACTCTTAGACTAACCATACAAGATTATTAAAAAGACCTTGGAGAATGTCATGGTTTCAAAAGGCACAGTCTCAGTTTGCAGAAGTGAGAAAAGGCTGCCAGGAGCAGTTCTGGAGCCTCCAGTCCTGACCAGTTCACAATAGTGATGAGGACGAACTCTGGTTCCCAACCTGCTCTGGCCCAATTCCATGCATGTTCATTCTCTAGCATTTCAAGGTAGAAAATGAAAATATACGAGCAAGAGAAAGCCTTGTAATAACTGCAGCATGCCTGCTTTAAAATAAGTCCTTTGAGTGTTACTTTATCCATAAAAAGAGTTTACACTAGAGTGAATGCCACATTTTGTTTCCCCTTACACTGACCAAAATTTTTTTTAAAGATCAAAGCGTATTGTGGGAGCATGCAATGTTTGACATTGGACAAAGTACTCTTTTTCAAAACAGACATTTTCCAAAAACATAACTTGCTAGACTAATGGGCAGTGAGAAGCCAAAATGACTGCCCTCCGCCTTCTCCTTGTGTATCTTTGCCAGAGTCCTTGGGACTTGCCAAATCCGGTCATGCCTGCTTAGCTTGCTCGACTGATTGTGCCAGAAAAGAAAATAAGACACAGATGTATTTGAGCTCTTTGAGATGCCAGTAAGAGAGACAGCTAATGGCTTCATTTCGACCCTCCCCTTCCAGCTGGGCACAGGTGGGGGATAATGAGGTCCCTTTCCCTAATCAAACTCAATTATTTACTACTCTATATAACCGCAAAGACATTCACATTCCGTTCAGAATATAAAACACACCGTGGGCTACTTCCAACCACTGCCACTGGGTATTTATAACAAACTTAAGTGGCTAACAGTTTGCCTTGGCAGGAGTTTAAGTGTGTAAAGTTTTGCAAACTGTTTCTGTTCAAATATGTCCTGCTGAAATGGGGTCCCAGGCGGGGTTCCATAACTGTCAGGTCAGTGAACTGCATAACATCTGAGAATGTATTCACCATGCAGTGCAGACAGGATCTGGAAATCAAACGCTTCGTTCTATCACAACCTTCTGAGAAGCATCACAGTTTTTTCAACAGCAAGACTGACATTGCATTAATAAACATTCCAAGTCACTAGCCTGACATGTACATAGCAGCAGCTGACAGACTCCGACATAAGCTGAGGGGAGAACAGAGGAAATCAAAATGAGACATAGTAACTAAACACGGCCAAAGGGGGAAGCATCACCAAACCAATCACATGGGCTCAGAAATGGGAGCTCTCACTTTGAAGATACATATTAACTAAAGCAACAATCTGGTATAATTTTTAGATACAAAATGAGTTGATGGTTATCTAAAATGTGTGCCTTTATGGTAGGAACAAAGCGAATCCTGGCACAATTTCAAAACATTCCAGTGAGCAAAACATACATATTTAGCTTGTCTGACCTTTAAATTCTTAGAAGTGTGTAATTAATGCTTTCCATCTTTATTACTTGCTCCAATATTTCTGTCACTTTAAACAGACACAAAGAAAAATCCTTTCTTTTCTCTAGACAGTAGCTGTTGCCAAAAAGGAAATCAAGTCAGATTTACAAATACAAAATTAAACAGGCTGCATATGTTACATTTCCACACACAAGGACAATCTGGACAATGAAAATGTTTGCTAATACAACAGAATGAAAAGAAACAACACACAGTTGGTCCTCGATGACTCAAGCAAACAATAAATAACCAGGATAATTTATACCCATATTGTCAGGCCTGGTTACAAAGAACACAAGCATCTTCTTTTATTCCTTATCCTATTTTAGATCTGCCTTTTACCAAACAATGTGGCCTTGAGTTAGTAACTACCTGTTCTGATCCTCAGCTTACATATTATAAAAGTGAATTGTGTATAAGGAATTTTACTGATGGGGTGTGCCCAATTTTAAAATATAATAAAAAAGAAATAAATGAGATAGCATCTACTGGAGGCATGAAACTGAATGAGTGTGTGAAAATGTTCTCCTTGCCGTCCCCACCCCCCGTTTTTTTTCATTCTCTAGACCACAAGGCAATAGCATATAACAGAAGGAAAGACTTCAAGCTAATGGCACCCTTTAATAAAAGTATGGTCACTTGGGGTATACTGTGGATTTATTATCAAGAAAGTAAACTAAAGCACCCCACTCTTCTGAAAACCCTGCAGACAGTAAAGAGCATGAATGAACCTAGGAAACACCTCTTTTAAAAAGCAGCTCACCTTTCCCTTTCTGCAGAGCCAAGAGAAGCCAAGGCAGTCTCTGGGAGCTTGCTGGGCCACAATGCCCAAGGCAGCCCAGCTTCTGGGCTAAAACCGTCCACTGTTACCTGATAACCCCTTATGCAAACAGCTCTTGGATAGAACTGTTCCTTCCTCATGTTCCTCTAACAAACCAAGCATTTAAAGGAAAACATATATATATA
>NW_016107531.1:3162049-3203353 GCF_001604975.1 Cebus imitator | reverse complement strand
GAGGCAGTTTCCATTAGCAGCCTCCTAATTTGCAAGTTGTTAGAATAATCCATTCTCCTTCTTCAAACAACAACGCTACACCCAGGGGTTTCCTGGGGCCCAAGGGCTCTAGATACAGTCCTGATTTAGTCAGAACATCAGAAGACATCCAATTTCACCTGCTCTCCACAGAACATTTCTCTAATGAGAAATTCATTTATTAATAAATTAGTTCCTTTTAAAAATATAAATAATTATAAAACATAATTCACTATCTTTGCATGATGGAATGAAGACAAATTTAAAACTTTATTTTATATGCAGAAACAGATCTATTTCCCAATTTTGCTACAACGGACACATATTAATTATATAATAAAAAAACTCAAAGAAAGGTTAAACCCCATTCTCACCTTCATGTGAATTATTCCCACTGAGAATCTCTGATAGAAATAACAATAGTAACTATGTAACACTTCCTACATATAGGAGTCTCAGCTAACATTAATCATCACAGCAGCATTTCCTGAGGTTCAAGAGCCCCCAGGAATCACAGATGAATTTACAGACTAAGTTTCAGAATTTAAAAATCTGGTTTTTCATGGTGATGGGAACATCTAGTTCCAGCTACTCAGGAGAACTGTTTGAACCCAAGAGTTCCAGTCCAGCTCAGGCAGCATAGTGAGATACTGTCTCTGAAAGATTTTTTTAATTAAAAACAATTTTGATTTTAGTCTAATGAAAAGCATATATAGATGTATTATCTACACATATCAATATATGTATGATATGGATGTATAGATATATATCTATATATGCTTTTCTTTGAACTGAAAGCAAAATTATATGTGTCACCACATATTTTATGCATGTCACCGTGTGTGTGTGTGTGGGGCGTATGAGATACAGATATAGATGTAGGCCCCTCCTCAATCCTCATCTTCCATGTTCCCCATTTTCAACCCACTGGGGGAACCTTGAGCCACTGCCTAGAGGAGATACACCTGAGAGAGCCACCCGACCCACATTAGACAAATGTGAACCAAAAAATTCTTAAGCCGGGTGTGGTGGCTCATGCCTGTAATGCCACCATTTTGGGAGGCTGAGGCAGGCAGGTCACCTGAGGTACAAAAACTAGCTGGTCATGGTGGCAGTTGCCTGTAATCCCAGCTACTTGGGAGGCTGAGGCAGAAGAGAGAGAGAGGGAGAGAGAGGGAGAGAGGGAGACAGGGAGAAAGGGAGAGATGGGTGAGAAGAGGGGGAGAGGGAGAGAAGGGGAGGGGGGGAAAGAGGGAGAGAAGGATAGGGAAGAGGGAGAGCGGGAAGGGGGGAGAGAGAGAGTGGGGAGAGAGGGCGGGGGAGAGGGGGAGAGAGAGAGGGAGAGAGGAAAGGAGGGAGGGAGGAAAGAAGGAAAGAAAGGAAAGGGAAGGAAGGGAAAGGGATGGAGGGAAGAAGGAGAGAAGGGAGGGAGAAGAGGGAGGGAGGAGAACAGAGAGGGAGGGAGGAAGGAAGGGAGGAAGAAAGGGAGAAAGGGAGAAAGAAAGAAAAAAGAAAGAAGGAAACTTATTGGGAAAAGCTGGAATTTGACCAACAAACCTACCCCATGCCCATTTGTCTATGTAGTCTATAGCTATTCTCACACACTACAGTGGCAATGCTGAGTTACAGAAACTCTATGGCCCATAGCCTAAAATATTTACTATCTGACCCTTTGCAGAAAAAGTGTGCCGGGCCAGAAGTGGTGGCTGAAGCTTGTAATCCCAGCACTTTGGGAAGCTGAAGTGAGCAGATCACTTGAGTCCAGGAGTTCAAGACCAGCCTGGGCAACATAGTGAAACGCTGTCTCTACAAAAAATACAAAAATTAGTTGGGCATGGTGGCGCATGCCTATAGTCCCAGCTACTGGGGAGGCTGAGGTTGGAGGATTGCTTGAACATGGGAGGCAGAGGTTGCAGTAAGCCAAGATGATGTCACTACACTCCAGCCTGGTGAAAGAGCAATAACCTGGGTCAAACGAAGAAGAAAAAAAAAAGTTTACCAACCCTAGGATAAGGTGGTGGGATTTGGTGGGTTATGTTATTGTCACTATTAATAAACAATTTTATTATTTAATAATAAGCAGCTAGGGTTATTTGACATCACTAAAAAATTTAGTAAAAGTCAAATGGCATTACTGCAAGCTGCGTGCAGAACTTGTTTGCTGAATAGAGTGAGAGAATTCAGTGGGCACAAGGATCTCTATGAACAGTCTTGTTGGTCTCTGAAAAATCTGTGCTGTTTGGTGCCAAGTCACACTATGTACAAGTATCAGCTAGGCAGAGCCCACTTATATATACAGCAAGCAACAGACTAGTAGAGTGACCAATCTAGTTTACCCAGGATGGAGGAAGGGGTGGGAGGTGAGTGCCAGGGGGTACTCATGGATATAGAACTTCCAGTTTTGAAACAGGGAGAGTCCTCAGCAAACCACCACAAATTGGTCATACTAACAGAAAGCATGGTGGGCCAAATGCAAAGTAGAGTTTTCTAGGCCAGGAGAAGTGGCTCACATCTGTAATCCTAACACTTTGGGAGGCTGAGGCAGGAGGACTGCTTGAGTTTAGGAGTTCAGGACCAGCCTGGGCAACACAGTGTGACCTTGTCTCTACTAAAAATCAGTTGGGCATGGTGGCATGTGCCTATAGTTCCAGCTACTTGGAAGGCTGAGGCAGGAGGATCCCTTGAGCCCAGGAGTTTGGGACGACAGTGAGCCATGACTGCACCACTGCACTGCAGACTAGGCCACAGAGCAAGACGCTGTTGCCGAAAGAAACCAAAACAAGCATTTGCTAGTAAAGAACATTTAAAATTCGTATGCTTGTGTGGGAGGACACAATTCAACTGGCCCACTAAAATAATGGACTAGTGGTTAAAAATACACTGTTTAAAAGGATAATATGTTAATCATGATGTCTCATATGAAAATCAAAAGGCTGAAGTTGACAAGTAAAACATTTAACACTCAATTAAATCCAACATCAGCAATGTTTAATTTCAGCAAAACATCATCTATTAAAGTTGTTAGTTTGTATTTTATTAATGTTATAGTTTTATCTGTATTTAGTTTGTAATTTTGTTTTCGTTGTGTAAAAACATTGAATTTATAGCTAAACATTATAACTTTATAGCTAGAACTTTATATTTGTATGTATCCAAGTAGCATTATTTAAAAACTCATTTGGATAAGCATTGAGACTTTAGGAGAATTTATTTCCCTTTAAAAGAGTTCTGTATATAACTTACATTTAAGAAACTCCCTCATGACAATTTCATGAGATAGTTACTATTATCCACATTTTGCAGATGAAGAAACTAAGACTTAACAAAGGTAAGTAAAATTGTCTAAGCTCATGCATGTAGTAAGATACTAGTGAAGCTGAAACTTGAACCCAGGTTTGCCTAAATTCAAAGTCTGTGCTGCCTCACTTAGAAGGAAAGATGATCCTGGAGGCCCCAGAATAGGTGGTGTGAGAGCCTCTGAAGGTCAGAAGGCGACCTGGGCTTCCTGGCATTCAAAAGGCAGGAACAGGTGTAAAAGACGGGAAGAGGTCTCAGAAAGCAAGGTGGGACATAGTGCTGGGTCGAGTGTCCTCCTGGCAGCCCACAGACCCCTGAAGATTTGGTCATTCCTTCTCCATGAAGCCCTGCGCTGGGTGCTAAGGATACAGAGACAGTAAGACTGCACCTTCCTAGTCTTCAAGGACTTAATGGTCTTGCTACTAACTTAGAGGATGTGTGCTCATGAGAGGACTCATTTGAAAGTTGGTAGATCCTCAATGTTTATCCACTGCCCATGTTCACTGAAAGTTACAACAATTCAGCATTTTCAGTCCAACTGGCCAACGTCCACCTAAACACTGCCCCTCCTCTGCTATAAAACAGAAAGTAGGAGAAGAAGAAAAATGTAGAAGTGGCAAAGAGATCTACTCAGTCACTCATTCAAGAAATATGTGTGGCAGATCTATCATAGTAATGGAGTGATGGTGGGTATTGTGGGCACAGATAACTCAGTTCTTGCTCTCGAAGGGTTGTTTATTAATAGTGACAGTAACAGTGGCTAACACTAAGATGATGCGTACATATGCTAAACACTGTTCTAAGTGCTTTAGATCTATTAATTCACCGAATCCTCATAGCTGATCTGTGAGGTAGGTATTATTATCTCCATTTCACTGAGCCACAGAAAAGTTAAACATTCATCCAGGATCACATACACTAGTAACAGCAAGGTTAGGATCAGCATCCAAGTGGTCTGGCTCCAGAGCCCACCATGCTCTCACCTACTGCACTATACCAGTGGCTGAATGTCAGCCTTAAGACAGTGAGATTCACAGGTTAAACCAACACCAGATTTCACAGCCTCAACCTCTCAGCAGGGGGTTGGAAAGAACATGGACTTTAAAGTCAGGGATGGGGTCAAATCCAGGCCTAAGAACAATATTGCTCAGCCCCAGTTTCCACATCTCTAAGTTGGTCATAAAAACTGGGCTATTTGGGGATTAAGTGAGATAGCATATGCATCGTTGGCCCTTAGTAAGTATTGGTTCACTCCCTACTGTCAAAACCTACTTCCCTCTTTCTGTATCAGCTTAGTGTATTCCCAGCCACTTCTTGCCCCTCCTCTACTACCAGACAAATGCAGGAGGAAAGGGGAGAAATGACGACGAGGAGGAGGAGTTACAGCTTTATTTATTTTGCTGGGATTTCCTTCTCTGAAACTTTAGACACATCCCTGGAGACTCCTGAAGGTCCGCTCTGTTCTGCATTTGCAGGAGAAGCTTTAGTAACTTAGAATATAGACCAGAAAGGCAAATAAGAGGTTGCTGAACCAAGAAAATACACACAAGGCAAATGGTCAGTAATCTGTACTATTTCATCAGACAACTGAGAAAAAGAAAATTTATTGACACTTTTGTTCTTAATGCTCACATATAAAGATTTCACTTTACCTCATGTTTTCAGAAACACTCCAGACACATCAAATAAATGCTCTTGAATTTCAAAACAGAAAAAGGATTGACTGTGCTATGTATGTGTCAGGGGGTAGGAACACAGGGATGGGAGTAATTCTGATGAAAAAAAAAAGTATTAAGTTTAAAGCAGTTGTTACTTTCTGCCTTCTCCCTCCTCCTATTCTCCAGAAAGCAGGGTTCATAGTGAGACACTGGATAGTCTTAGATGTCCCTCCTGGAAAGGCATACAAATCCTAGCCCCACTCCACTCTATTGAAAACTCAGTGATTTAAAGCCTCTTGCTTTAAAAAAGGACTTTTGGTTCAAAAGACTGCTATGATCATGTGTTAATATTTATGTAGAAAAAGTTCTAGTCATTATATTAATAATAAAAGTGCAAGTAAAAACTATTGAAATGCCACTGTGTACATTTTTTAAAGTAGGAAAAAAAACCTCTAATACCTTGTAATGGTAAAACAATAAAAAATGATTTCAGAAATTCTGTTGGTAGCATTATAACTTAGGACATCTTTCAGAGGGTTATTTGTCAATAAAAAGTGAGTCTAAAGATGTTTCTACTCTCTGACCAATAATCCTACTTACAGGGCAAAATTCTAAGAAAGTTGTTCAACATAGTAAAAGGTATATAGATAATGACTGTCATCATCAAATTACTTACTAAGACCACACAAAGAAGCAATCTAAATATTCTGTGATCAGCTTCCACTGCACCCCATACACTTTTCTTTTATACTGCTTATTACATTTTATTTGACAACTGTCTTACCACTAGAATAAGCTCCATGAGGGTAGTGCTGTCTTTGTCTAGATCTCTAACATGCAATAAATATAGACTGTAGGAATTAAGAACAAATACTGAAACATTTATTATTTATTTATTTATTTTTGAGACAGAGTCTTGGTCTGTCGCCAGGGCTAGAGTGCAATGGTATAATCTTGACTTACTGCAACCTCCGCCTCCCAGGTTCAAGTGATTCTCCTGCCTCAGCCCCCTGAGTAGCTGGGATTACAGGTGCCCACCACCGTGCCCAGCTGATTTTTGTATTTTTAGTAGAGACAGGGTTTCACCGCGTTGGCCAGGCTGGTTTTGAACTCCTGACCTCAAATGATCTGCCCGCCTTGGCCTTCCAAAGTGTTGGGATTACAGGCATGAGCCACTGCGCCCAGCCTAATTTAATGTTAAATAAAAATAACACAAAATATATGTATGCTACAAGTGAAACTGAATAATATATACACGATTATTATATACAAGATTAAAATACCTATATTAAGATGGAAGCATCATTAGCTAACTTTTCAATTATTTTAAATATTCTTTAAAGTTATTTTAGTACCTCTGAAATAAAAAAGCAGGAAACTCTGCAGTCATATATCCCAAACTTGACCTCGTATTACAGATGAAACGGCCACCAAGAAAGCCTAAGGGCCCACTCCCCTGTTTAACCTCAGCCACTCAGGTATTCTTTCTTTGCTCAAGGGTAGAAAGACCCAAAATACTCATGTATTATATGTAGCACAACCCTATTTTCTATAACAATCTCAAACAAAGGCAATATGTTCAGAGAGACAATGTCTTCTAAAGCAATCCCTCTTTCGAACAGTGAATTTGCTGGTTACTAACAGCAGGGGGTGCCAAAGGGATCGCTATTGTTCCCAGGAGATGGCCAGAAGGACTGCTGAGGCCTAGGTTAAAAACAGCTTAGGTTTGAGAGAAAAGTCCAAATGCAGCAGGTTTTCCGTTAACAACTGGAACATGTGGATAAAACTCAGGAGCTCTATAGACTTGAATGGACAAAAACTACATTTTAATTTTCACTAACTTCTGATATTTTGCATTTCCTTGAATTATAAGTAGAATCACAGTAGAATCAGCAATGCCAGTGACTGTCATGAACAGAAATCACAGCTGACACCACAGCACATTACAGCTATTGCAGATTTCTCAAGTACCATTTACACTCATCACCGCTTTGAAACAACAAGCTTCAGGAGTTACTGTTAGGTACGCAGCTGGATCTTGTTTAATCTACTAGTAAAGCCCCACATATTGCTAGATCATGAATTTGTTCAATAATCTGATAACTTTAAATAACAGAATACTTCCATATTCCAGTGGATTTTATTTTATGCATTTACACATGCTTTTCTGAGAAAGGCACAAAAAAAGTTTAAGACATGTGCTCAGTCTAAAGTCAGGCAACTGACAGGGAAGATCAAATTTGGTCTGAACAAAGTTGGAGAGAAAGTATTTTAAGTCGCAAAAGAGAAGTGGCCACAATGCACATTTTATTGACTGTGTATTCCTCGCAGAGAAGGTGGCAAACCCAGAAGTTTGGCTTCACAGGCTCCAAGTGCACCAGTGTTTCCAGAGGCCTGGCTCTAGACATGCCATTCAGAGATCTGCTTTACACAATGTGCCATTGCAAAGCAGTCTGTGTAGCCTAGGTGCAGAGGCATGAAATACAATGTGAATGCCGTCCTCAACATCTCTCTGGAAGTTATCATTATTACCAGTGGACTCTCCAGATGCCAAATATCATTTATTTGATGAACAAAACCAAAATCAGATCCAAAATGCCAGGGATGAGATACTGAGAGAAATAACAGAGTCAGTACTCACATTCGAACAAAGAGTGACTCTTTGGATGTCAGACCAGGAGATGAGTACTTTTCAACCAAGGCCAAAGTACTGAAGCCAAACTTATGAATGGGCTCATTGGAATCCAGCGGGGGGAAATCCGTGTCCACCTCCCCATCATCCTCAGCAATATGCAGGCAGTAGGCACTGACATTGTCACTGAAAGGAAAACCAAAAAGGTGAGTGAATAACAGGGTAGGGAAGGGACAAGAAGACCACAGGGTATGGTGTAGAGCAAGCAAACTGAGGAGACTGATTTTCTTTATACCAACCCTGGTGACACAGTAAGAAACCCCAAATCCTACTTCATTTGATAGGGAGAATACACATGGCAATGCAAAGGGGAGAAAAATGATGTGAAAGGAGGGTCTTCATAATACTTTATTCTTGCAACGTTCACTGAGCCCTAATGTAGCCATATATATATATATATATGACACAGATATAAGCAAAACTATAAGGGGGGAAAGATTATTTGGCCTCAGGGAAGGCAGGGGTCAGAGGCTTCTGATTTATGGTTAGGATTAAGAAAATACCTGGCCGGATACAGTGGCTCATGCCTGTAATCCCAGCACTTTGGGAGTTTGAGGCAGGCAGATCACTTGATCCCAGGAGTTCAAGACTAGCTGGGCAACATGGTGAAACTCTGTCTCTGCTAAAAATACAAAAATTAGCTAGATGTGGTGGTGCACGCCTGTAGTTCCAGCTACCCAGGAGGCTGAGGTGGGAGGATCACTTGAGCCCATGAGGTTGAGGCTGCAGTGAGCTATGATAGTGCTATTGCACTCCAGCCTGGGCAACAGAGCAAGACCCTGTATCAAAAAATAAAATTAAAATAAAAAAATATGTATCTGTGCTCTAGACCAGGAGAAATTCTCAAGGTAACCAAGACAATGCATACAGTTCTTCCCTTCTCTAAAGAGTATCTAATTCAGTTGGTACAAGGATCTGACTTCAAACACCATAGATCCTTAACAAAGTAAAAGCAATGACCTGATTAATCCTAACACAGATACCTGGCCCTCTGGACTACTCCTGCACATTTCCCACTCCCTAGAGCGTCCAGACGGTACCCCTAGATTCCAGCCTTGCCCAGTTTAGAATCAATATATAGGAGGAAGTAAAAGGTTGATCTGTTCAAAGAGGTTGGGAAACTATACCAACATACAGACAGTGTAAAAAGCACAATCAATGCAACTGCTCCAAAGTTGAATTGTGAAATTGCAAATCTGTGAGCTTCAGAAGTATGCTAGCTTCAGGAGCAGGAACCCAATAGTTCACAAGGCAGTAGAATTCTCAATTCTGCAGCTTAAATTTGGAGTTTTAATTACATGATTGATGCTTAAATTAATTAATTGCAAAGTGTATGCTAATTGTTTAATTGGTTGCTTGATCTATATAGATCATTTTTTGAATTAAATGAGTTGATTTACCAAGTTTATTGATTGGATGTGACAATGAATTATTTCACTGACTACCTGATTTGCAATTTTCCCAATTAATTCACAAATCTTTAGCTGCAACTCTGCTTATTTAGAGAGAGGGAACCTACTTCAGGTGATCTATACTCGGTGACTCTGTCATGCTAAGAGATATTTATTATAAAAAAACAGGTAATAAGGACAGATTAAAATTAATGGAAGCTGTAAATTTGCTAAATGGATTGATAAAAAGAAAGTAATCTAGCTATGTTTGTCACTTTATATTTCAGGTATTTACAATGCTGTTAAGATATTTAAAATTCATCTCTGAATGGTATGGGAAACTTTCGACTGCAACAGGGTACTAACTTAAACACAAAACAATTATAGAAGCAAAAGAAAGCACTTTGGATGAGACAAGTGTCATGGTATACTGGTTAAGAGCTCTGTGGTCAGAAAGAGTTCAAATTTCAGCTCCATAGCTCATGGGCTATGTGATTTCAGAGAATAAGCTTCGCCTCGAGTTTCAGTTTCCACTTCTATAAAAAGGGTATAATTGCCCCTTAGGGGTTGTAAAGATTAGATGAGATAACATACGTAGTGTCTGGCATGTAACAGAAGTAAAAAACAAATGGGAAGGTAACTAATAGTTACCTTACCCAAAGTCCTATGGAAACTAACTTATAGTTACACCAATCCTTAAAAATAAATTGTGAATGAGTATTAGTGCAACAATGCATCTGAGCAGCATGTTCTATGCACACACATTTGTAACTGGAGTTAACATATCCACTGTGCTCCAGCCTTGGGGTCACTGAGCCTCCAGGGTTTTATGAACAGGGCAGACACAATGGAACAAGCAACTGACAGCACAGATAATTTACTGCCATGTAAATCAACCTGAGGAATGAACACCACAGAGGTTCAGGGGCAAATAAAAAGCCTATTAATCAAAGCCGAAAGTCCAACAATGATATCAGAAGAATTCTGCTTTGATTGCTATGGGACACCCCCAAATCCTCTCAAAACAAATTCAACAAATGTCATAGGCTAAGATCTGAGATTCGAAGGTGAATCTCAGATCACTTCACTGCCAAGTGCTATTATTCTCTCTACTTTTTAAATACAAAGTATGAAATCATTCATTTCACTCAAAGCACATCTGTAAAGTGCCCCCCTGTGCTGTGGCCTGTCCTGAGCACTGGGAACACAGTAAGGAAAAGAAGACTGATTCCTGCCATATTATACAAGATTAATGGAAGCCTATTCTGGGTCATCAGTAAAGTCTGGCAACAAACAGTGCTCCAACTCCTCTGACCCCTTAATTGAATATCTGAGGAGATAATGACTAAAATTCTATATTTTACACATGGACATATCAGTTCCTTTGTGCTTTGATAAAGGAATCATGGTCAGGCGCAGTGGCTCAAGCCTGTAATCCCAGAACTTTGGGAGGCTGAGGTGAGTGGATCATGAGGTCAGGAGATCAAGACCATCCTGGCTAACACAGTGAAACCCTATCTCTACTAAAAATACAAAAAATTAGCCAGGCATGGTGGCACACACCTGTAGTCTCAGCTACTTGTGAGGCTGAGGCAGGAGAACTGCTTGAACCCAGGAGGCGGAGGTTGCCGTGAGCCAAGATCACGCCACTGTACTCCAGCTTGGGTGACAGAGTGAGACACTCTCTCTCAAAAAAAAAAAAAAAAAAAAAAAACAAAAAAAAAAAAAAAAAAAAAAAAAAAAAAAACAAAAAAACAAAAAAAAAATTGGTAAAAGAAGATACTGTTACATTTTGACTCCCGAAACAGCGTCAGGACTCCAAATTAGTACTAGTACAATACCAGTAGTATCATTAGCTACATTTATTGAGTACTATGAGACAGACTCTGCAAAGTGGCTTAAATATATAAGCTCACTGAAATTTCACACCAACTTTGTAGATGAATCATTTATTATTTCTATTTTACATATTAGATACCTGAGCCTCAACGGGATTAGATGGCTTAAGATTAAACAGCATGTAGGCCGGGCGCGGTGGCTCACGCATGTAATCCCAGCACTTTGGGAGGCCAAGGCGGGTGGATCACGAGGTCAAGAGATCGAGACCATCCTGGTCAACACGGTGAAACCCCGTCTCTACTAAAACTACAAAAAATTAGCTGGGCATGGTGGCACGTGCCTGTAATCCCAGCTACTCAGGAGGCTGAGGCAGGAGAATTGCCTGAACCCAGGAGGCGGAGGTTGCACTGAGCCGAGATCGCGCCATTGCACTCCAGCCTGGGTAACAAGAGCGAAACTCCGTCTCAAAAAAAAATTAAAAAAGATTAAACAGCATGTAAGTGATGGGGCTGAGATTCAAATCCAGACAGGCAAGAGCTGTCCCTCTTGACCCCCATCCATTCCTCTGCCAAAGCCATGGTATCAAGACTTCCTGAGGCACCCAGGAACCCAAATCCCTATAGAAATGTGACATACTTTGATTAGAAGGAGGAAATCATGACACATTACTTATAAAAAATTAGAATCAGTTCAACCTCCTTGCTTTTACAGATGGGGAATGGAGGCAGAGAAAAGAAGAATAACATGCTCATGATCATCCAATTAAACAGAGGCAAAGCTGGTTTCAAAAACTCTGGTCTCCCCACTTCCAGTCCATTATTCTTTGATCAAATAAGAAACTGGTGGCCTTTAAAATGGGGAGAGAAAAAAAGGGGGCAGCTCTAGTCCCTGCCTCAGGAAATCTCCCAAATACAGACATCTGAGTTTACAACATGATGAAAACAGGAGCACCTTCCCATGACATAGTCTGGTGGAAAGAAGAGGGATTTTGCAGTCACATCTGGTTTTAATGCTAACTCAAATTCTTAGCCCAAATCTCTTTGGGCTCCATTTTCTTATCCGAAAACAGCTTTCCTTGATTTTTCTAGGAGAATCACTTGGATCTCCGAAATTCAAGCAATTCTCCTTTGTGGTCTTTTTTTTTTTGGAAACAAAGTCTAGCTCTGTTGCCCAGGCTAGAGTGCAGTGGCACAATCTTGGCTCACTGCAACCTCTGCCTCCTGGGTTTAATAGATTCTTCTGCCTTAGCCTCCTGAGTGGTTGTGACTATAGGCATGTACCATCATGCCCAGCTAATTTTTGTATTTTTAGTAGAGACAGGGCTTCACTATATTTGCCAGGCTGGTCTTGAACTCCTGACTTTGTGATCCGCCCGCTTCGACCTCCCAAAGTGCTGGGTTTATAGGCATGAGCCACTGTGTCCAGCCTCCTTTGTGGTCTTACATAACTTGGTCAATATTTCTGCATATCACTCATCATATTGCTGCTCTTTTTCCTATTTCCACCTCTTTGCTCCAAAGAGCAAGTATTCTATTATGTCTCCATGCTTACTGAAGAGTAAAATGACTGGCATTTAGAAGGTACTTAACAAATATTTATTGAATGAATGAAGATATGAATATGTGGATTGAATCACTCTATGAAAAAAGCAAAGGGTATTATTTTTTATTTATTTTTTATTTTTATTTTTTGAGATAGAGTCTTGCTCTGTTGCCCAGGCTGGAGTGCAATGGCACGATCTCAGCTCACTGCAATCTCTGCCTGCTGGGTTCAAGCGATTCTCTTGCCTCAGCCTCCTGAGTAGCTGGGATTATAGGCACCTGCCACTACACCTGGCTAATTTTTGTATTTTTAGTAGAGACAGGGTTTCACCATGTTGGCCAGGCTGGTCTGGAACTCCTGACATCAAGTGATCCACCCGCCTCAGCCTCCCAAAGTGCTGGGATTACAGGCGTGAGCCACCACGCCCAATCAGCAAAGGGTATTATTAATGAGGTATGTGTTAACGAGAAGAGGGGAAGTAATAAGCTTTTCTTTTCATGTTCTTGCTTTTCACAATGATATCTATTAGCCAAATAGGGCTTTCTAGGCAATGCACATGTGTCAGAGATTGTAATTGAAGACTAGGAGAAGGCAGCTTAGGGAGAGGTGAGGATGAAAGGGGAATTTTTATAGCTCATCAAGATATAAATACTGGCATCTCACTTTTTATGGAGAAAAAACAGTGAGAAATGATTATACTATGTAACAATTTCCAATTGCCACACATGAAAAGACTAGAAATAAATGCACCAAATGGGTTTCTTAAGGTTACACACACATTTAAGTCACAAGCACTCTTTTCCTTCTAATTTTCTATACTTTCCAAATATCCTGAGTATATATATAACCTTTATTTCCTTTCTTTATCAAATATTTATTTTTGATAAGGGTAGCATATTTTTATTGTGTACAACTTAGAAATATGAAGCAGTATGAAGAATGCAGGGAAATCTCTTAGCCTGTCACACAGAGAATCACTTGTCCTGGAGACCCTGGGTATTGTAAGCCTCACTTACATCCCCTGGTTCCTAAGTGGTCATTTTCTCTACCGAGTTCTGGAATTATGAAGGAAATAGGCATATCTACTGCATAAGGGTCTTATAAGGTTTGAATGATTGAATTTATTGCACAGTGCCTGCATGAAGAAAGATTCTTGCTTTGCTAAGATTTCTTCTACTGCTCTTAAGCTGCTGATTACCCAGAAGCTGAATTAACTATCACACAGTACCATGGTAGACAGCACGAGGCAGAGAGACCTAAAAGTCTTCTTTCTGAGTCACCATCAGAGAAAGAGGAATGATCAAAAGAACAATGAACAAGTACAGGATAACTGGATCCAGAGGAAGAGACTTAATTTTAGAGTTGGGTTGGCATAAAAAGAGCAGTCACTTTCATGGGACCATGAAGTTGCCAAGAGAACTGGAAATTTGAACAATGAATGGATGCAAAATAGAGCCTACTGCCAAGAGAGGTGGGGGGTGGGGGTCTACAGGGCAGAATATATATGACATATACATCATATCTCCAAATCTTCAATGAGTACAACTAACTTTTACTTATTCATATTTCATCAAATGAGGTTAAAATTTTCCATTAAAAAATTTATTTCATTGGTTTAACCAATATTAATTTTATGTTCAAAGGCCAATATAGCTTTCACAAAGTGACAGAAGCCTACAGCCCATATATAGATGGCATTTAATTCATATGTGAAAATTCAGGAACATTCCAGGAAGCATCCCAGATTTCTACCAAATGTGATCTGGCATGTTTGATTTACATACTCATAAAAATTCACTCATTCTCAGAAAATGTAAAACACACTTAAGTATGATGACCAGATAGATGAATGCTTGTTGTTTTTGTTTTTTTTTTAATGAAAAATAAAAGAGCACATGATTTTTAAGGGTCCAGAACTCTCATGACTTGGGCTTTGGTGTTTATTTTGATGGGACAATCAATATTAAGAGTGTGTCAGGCATTAGCAAGGAAAAAAAAGATCATGAGGATTGCAACTCAGAAGTTGATCTCTCTGAAACCAGAGAAAACATTTTTAAGACGATCAAGATTTCCATTTTTGGCTGGGCGTGGTGGCTCACACCTGTAATCCTAGCACTCTGGGAGGCCAAGGCAGGTGGATCACAAGGTGAGGAGTTCGAGACCAGCCTGACCAACATGGTGAAATCCTGTCTCTACTGAAAATATAAAAACTAGCTGGGTGTGGTGGCACATGTTTGTAGTCCCAGCTACTCAGGAGGCTGAGGCAGGAGAATTGCCTGAACCCAGGAAGTGGAGGTTGCAGTGAGCTGAGATCGTACCACTGCACTCAGTCTGGGCAAAAGAGCAAGACTCTGTCTCAAAAAAATATATATATTTTTCTTTTCTCCAAAACCCCTCAAGAAAGTGAGGTCCAAAAAAACCTCGGAAAGTAAGATAACTTCCTGATCCTCAATTTCTCTCCTGTAAAAAAAGGTTATCATCTATAACTTACAGAGATGTTATAAAGAATAAAATAATACATTTGAAGTGCTTAGCATGTGTTGTGACACAGAGTAGGGCCTCCAGTGTGTATCTACCAACCCATTACCTAGCAGTATGGTGACTAGCAATTGGGAAATGTTGATAACAGGTTTTCTTTCTGACTAGGTCACCGAACAAAATGTATGCAATAATTCCACATCTGTCACTTAAATAAAACACATCAGCAGGTTGAGAACATCTAACTTGGTGATTTTTACTGAATAAATTTCTGTATATAGACAAAAACTTGTTTTAGCAGACACCTGAAGAAGGGGCTCCTTGGCAGGGCAAGAGTACAGAATTTCAGTCCAGATCTTTAAATGTTCCCATGTATTCTCACCCATTCCACAAATTATTCATTGAGTATTTGCTATGTGTCGTGTCAGGCATTGTGTATGGACTGGGGAATACAAACCCATAAAATAGACACAGTACAGACTCAAAACTATCATACTACTACTTATAAGACTTTTTGGCTGGGTGTGCTGGCTCACGCCTATAATCCTAGTACTTTGGGAGGCCAAAGCAGACAGACTGCTTGAGCCCAGGAGTTTGAGACCAGCCTGGGCAACATGGTGAAACCCCATCCCTACTAAAATATACAAAACTTAGCTGAGTGTGGTGGCACATGCTTGTAGCCCCAGCTACTCAGGAGGCTGAGGTGGGAGGATAGCTTGAGCCTGGGAAGCTGAGGCTGCCGTGAGCTGAGATTGTATCCCTGGATGAACATGGGCGACAGTGAGACACCATCTCAAAAAAAAAGAAAAGAAAAAAAAAGACTTCTTCATTCATACTTGAGAGACATCTCTCAAGTAATCTCTGCCTTCATTACACCCCAAGCTGAACTCCACTCACACTGAGGAACCTACTTCTCCTGTAGGATACTCCATCCACAAAGGTTTTCCATGTCCATCCAGTCTTAGGTCTATCTCTCTTTTCATTCATCCATGCTAGAAGTTTCAATTAATATCTACGTAGATGATGCCTAAATTTACATTTCCAGCTCTTATTCTCCCCTCTAAACTCCAGGCAAGCAAATACAAGTGACTATTTGACCACTTAGTTTAGATCTAGCAAAGCCATCTCAAATTAACAGGCAGAAAACCAAGTTCATGCTTCCCCTACCCGTCCTAGTCTCACAGCAAACCCCAACAAAACCTGCTCTTCCAATGCTAGCTATTTCAGTGAAGGACACCACAATGCATCAAGGTGTACGAGTATGAAACCACTCCTCTGTCATACTCTCCATATCGAGTTCATCCCAAGTCCTTGTGAATTCTACCTCTCAAATAGTCCCAGAATCTGCCCACTTATCTCAGTCTCCACTGTGACCACTGCCTACCTCTTGGTCTCATTCTGTCACAGGTGTGTGAACCAGAGAAACTCCATCTTAAATAGAGCTAGGTAAAATGTGGCTGAAATCTGCTGGGCTGCATTCCCAGAAGGTTAAGGCATTTGAATGAGACAGGAAGTCAGCACAAAATACAGGTCATAAAGACACTGCTGATAAAAGGCTGCAATAAAGGAGACAGCTAAAACCCACCCAAACCAAAATGGCGGCAAGAGTGACCTCTGGTCATCCTCACTGTTGCACACCCACTAGCACCAAGACAGTTTACAAATGCCATGGCAACATCAGAAAGTTACCCTACATGGTCTAAAAAAAAAAAAAGAGGCATGAATAATCCACTATTGTTTATCATATGATCAAGAAATAACCATAAAAATGGGCACCCAGCAGCCCTCAGGGCTACTCTCTCTATGGAGTAGCCACTCTTTTATTCCTTTACTTTCTTAATAAACTTGCTTTCACTTTGCGCTGTGGACTCGCCCTGAATTCTTTCTCCCATGAGATCCAAAAACTCTCTCTTGGGGTCTGGATCAGGACCCCTGTCCTGTAACATCTTTCTGGTGACCACAAAGGGACTAGAATTCGAAAACCCTGACCCAATGGCTACCTTTGGGTAAGAGTTGGGGTCCTGTAACATCTTTCTGGAGACCACAGAAGTGACTATACTGTGGAAACCCCTGACTCAAAAGCTAACTTTGGGTAAGTGGTGGGGTCTGGTAACATCTTTTTCATGAACCACAAAAGGGACAATACTGAGGAGATGCTCTGACACAGAGGAAATAGATAGCAGCACTGATTGGATGACTTTGGGTAAGTGGTGGGATACCCAGGTAAAGAATGGCATTGGGTTAAACGCCCAACTTACGGAAGTTGGGGTCTCTCCTAAGACAGAGTGGATTAGAGGCCTTTCTTAATGAAAGGCAAGGACGCTTGATTGGCCTTGGGTTAGAGGCCCTACTTAGGAGGGTTAAAGTCCCTTCTCAGATTTAGGCGGTTAAATGCCCCTCTCAGTAAGTCCCTCTTGGCTAAGAACAGGTTTGGCACTATGGGATGTTAACTGCTATTCTCTTTGGATAAATCTGCCTTGCACTCTTGCTGATGGCTAAGGATGAGACAGGGTTTGGCATGTACAAGATCGTGGGACAAGGGGAGCTTTTTCCTCCCTAAAAGGGGAAACCTAGAGAGCTGATGAGGCTGCTGGAAAACGTCCCTTTGCAACAAATGGCTACCTGACCTTTTCATTGTCGGCTGCAGTGATTGGGTCTTTCATCTGGCCTCCCTAAGCTCTTCACCTTCTCCACCCTGCTACAGGCAATACTTTCCTTCTCTACTTTTCCTTTCCTTTCTTTTCTGTTACTCAGGGCAACCAACTTGCCCAGAGACGACGTGTTGAAACTCCAAGTCGGAGGTTGGATTAAAGGTAACGGGGCTCATCTGAGGGCAAATGTAAGCCTTGCCAGTTTGATATTGGGTGCTAAGCTGAGTGGCTAATGTCTATGTTTTATCACAGGTATTCTGCTCTGGCCAGAATAAAAAAAAATTCTTTTATGATGCAGCTTGGCCCCCAGGGAAATGGTGCTGCAAACTGCATCACTAGGGCCACTCAGGGAAAGGGAATCCAGAAGCCTGGCATGATGACAAAAGGGTAAGAATTTCTTCCAGTCAGATTTCTGGCTTCTCTCACTCTGTGCAAACTGTTGAATGGTTAAAAAAAAAAAAAAAAACAAGTGTTTATCTCCTCTGTAAAGGTTTGATTAATGTGCAAAATAATTCTAAGGCTAGTCGGCTGTGTACAGTAGCTTACGCCTGTAATCCCAGCACCTTGGGAGGCCGAGGCAAGTGGATCACCAGAGGTCAGGAGTTCGAGATCAGCCTGACCAACATGGTGAAACCTGGTATCTACTAAAAATACAATATTAGCCAGGCATAGTGGTGCATGCCTGTAGTCCCAGCTACTTGGGAGGCTGAGGCAGGAGAATTGCTTGAACCTGGGGGGCAGAGGTTGCAGAGCCGAGGTCGTGTCATTGCACTCTAGCCTGGGCAACAAGAGCAAAACTCCATCTAAAAATTGGTGGGGGGGAAAAAAAGAATTCTAAGGCTAGTCTTAAGCTGGTGTATTTTGTGCTATGAATTAGTTTTTCTGCGTCGCGGGTATCATACTTCAGGATAAAACACAGGCTTAGAACACCTGTATGCCCGCTTTTCAAGACAACCAAGCAAGCTGGTCAGTAACAAACTTGCATACAGGTTCCTAACACAAAAAAACTGGATGATGTCTCCACCCTGTTTTATGCCCTTGGGAGCCTGACCTTTTAACCACATGGTGGTACTTTCTCCTGGTCTCTGCCTTCCAGGGAACAGGAATTTTAGGGTTCATGCCATAGTTAGCTGTAAGATTCATATTAAATAGTTAAAAGCCTTTGCAAGCTCAAAATGAACTACTGTAGACTCCTCTGGAAAAGGAAATAGAGATTTCCCTGTGCTATAGCTCAAAAGCTAAGGTTTTGTACTTTCACAGTGCCGCTCCAGGTTCAATTCACCACCTGGGAAGTAAGTTATTTCTGGTTTAATATCTGCATGACCTTATCTATTCTATTCTCCTTTGCGGACTGTCTTAAATTTTCCTTTCTCTAAATACTGGGAGGTTACCTTTGATAAAATTCAAAAGCCAAAAATATCAGTCACTTGGCATAAAAAAGCCTAAAAGGACTTTATTAAAGAGTCTATGGTTAAAATCAGTTTAATTAAAGTGGATATTCAAGCTCTGAGAGCCTTAACTTCTTGGGAAAAACAGGAGGCAAGAGAGACCTCTTTCCTGGCCCTGTTCTTCCAAGGGCTCCATCCTAAAGCCAGTAATTCAATTCAGAAACGTTAAAAACTGGCAAATGAAAAATCTTACAACTACTGTAATCTTTTGCCTTTCTGTGTAACTACATATGTGTTGTGTGTGGTGTTTATATAAAGGAGCTCTAATTAATTGCCTTAAACAAAAATAAGTGCTTAAATCAAAATTTAAAAGCAAAATGAAAACTGTAAGGCCTTTTAGTTCATGTAACTTTAGTAATATCTGGGAAATAAAAAGTTTTAAAAATGATTGATAAAAACATTTAGTCTAACTTGTTCAAGTCAGATATGAAATCTGCTAAATGCTTCAAGATCATAAACTTCTTCTTTAGCTTTAAAAAACTTTTAAATTAGGCCGGGCGCGGTGGCTCAAGCCTGTAATCCCAGCACTTTGGGAGGCCGAGGTGGGTGGATCACAAGGTCAAGAGATCGAGACCATCCAGGTCAACATGGTGAAACCCCGTCTCTACTAAAAATACAAAAAATTAGCTGGACATGGTGGCGCGTGCCTGTAATCCCAGCTACTCAGGAGGCTGAGGCAGGAGAATTGCCTGAACCCGGGAGGCAGAGGTTGCGGTGAGCCGAGATCGCGCCATTGCACTCCAGCCCGGGTAACAAGAGTGAAACTCCGTCAAAAAAAAAAAAAAAAAAACTTTTAAATTTACCTACCTTAAAGCCACTAAATTCTAGATAAGGCCTGGGGACATGTGGAATTAGCCATGCCCCCTAGCTATACAAAGAAGATTATTTAAAAAGACATTTGATACAAGAAAGAATCTTGTATGGTAAATTCTTGTCCTGGTTGTTTAAAAGGAGAGATGTTTAGGGCAAGTCAGAAAGTTCAAGAGTCTCAACTGGTGTGTAAGTCGTGAAAAAATTTGTGAAAGGGAATTTATGCAAGAAATGCTGTATAATTCAAAGGTTGTTAGGTCTCCTAAACACTTCATAAAATGCCGCTATGACTCTTACTGTACAACTTGCCTGCTTTACAGCTAGGTAAGGCTGGGGACAGGATCTGCACTTCTGCCTGGTGTGTCCTAATCAGGCTCCATACCCAGTGCATAATTAAAATTACCAAGGTTTTCATCAAAAATAAAAGTTGCTAAGAGTTAACATTATAACATGTTATTGAAACTACTACAACAATTTTACATGCAATGTGTAAAGAAAGTAAAATGTTTTTTTGATGAAAGATTATAAGAAATCACGGGACACTGAAATTTTTTTCTGCCTAATGAATTAAAGCATTGTTTTAAGAAAAAAATCTAAAGGTTTAAATAAATTGTGAAAGGTTTATAAAAATTAATTGTAAGAGATTCTGTGTGTGAACATACTGGCTAAAAAGTTAAAAGGGTATTATTCAGTTTTTCCATGAATTAAATTTTAGAATAAAAGTACAACAGGTTTTTCTTAGAGCACTGATCTGCTCTTTCACAAAAAAATGTCAAGGGTTATAAAGGTTTATAAGAATCTTAACTTATGGTTAAACACTAAAATTGAGTAAATAGGTCTATAAGATTTTATTAAAAATTGGGTTTAACATTAATAGTACACTAATGTAAAGGTGAAATTTGGCTTACTTGGTATAAAAACCATATATTATCAAATGTAAAATGGTGTTTTGCTTTCTTTGGACTATATTTGCATAAATGTGTTATTGGTGTATGTTCCAAATTATGGGAAATGCCTATAATTCTAACATAACTTAGTGTATGTCATTAATAATTTTAATTGTTATGTAAAATTTTGTGTGCCACAGAAGTAACCAAGTTTCCTTATTAATTGTGGCTTTAATAGTGGCTGTCCTAAAACATTTTATCATCCACAGACAATTATTGTCTTGATTTATCCTCTTTAGAAGGTGGTTTATAATTAACTATAGAACTCTAGCAGGTGTTCTTAAATGCAGGTTTCTAGTAACTTTGGAAATTGTAACATTAGAATAAACAACTTTTAAAACTCTTATGAAGAGCTGGAATGTTCATGAATATAAAATAGAACGAGAGTTAACTGAATGATAGAAAACTAAAGTAATCTTTTTAACTTTGCTTAATGCTACTGATCTAGCCGGGCATGGTGGCTCACACCTGTAATCCTAGCACTTTGGGAGGCTGAGGTGGGTGGATCACCTGAGGTCAGGAGTTCAAGACCAGCCTGGGCAATATGGTGAAACCCCATCTTTACTAGAAATATAAAAATAGCTGGGCATGGTGGTGCATGTCTGTAATTCCAAGTACTTGGGAGGCTGAGGATGGAGAATCACTTGAATCCGGGAGGCAGAGGTTGCAGTGAGCTGAGATCATACCACTGCACTCCAGCCTGCACAATGGGAACGAGATTCCATCTCAAAAAAAAGAAAATGCTGATCTTTTGTTTTTCAGAGTCAAGGAAACTTTTCTTTTGAGCTATTTACAGCTTTTAGCAATTAAGTATACTCCCGTAAACAAAATTTGGAGCATATTTGTTTCTACCTGATTTCTCCAAAATTTGGAAACTATTTGTGAGCATTCTTAATTTATGGCAATATAGCTATTTGCATAAGTGCAATAATAATCTGCTTTCTTTTATACCAGGACACAATTGGAGAAACTGGTTAGTTTACCAAGGCTTTAACTGGAATGGTATGCTTTCCTTTAAAGAATCCAACTTGATTTGTAAAGCCAATAAAAGCCCCTTGGACAACTGGCCTCAGCCTTTGTCTGCAACAGTCCCTGTACAGGGTTTCTGACCTGTGGTAAGTAAAGAATGTCACTTTCTAACAAGTCCAGGAGTCCCAAGTTATCTTGAGACCCCCAACAGGAGAGGAGTTTACTCAACTAATAGGTATTTGAGGATACAAACCCATGGATGAGCTTGGCTTTAAGAAGTCTTAACTAATGGCCATACTGCTGAAAGTAATTTACAGATTCAAGGCTATCCCTGTCAAGCTACCAATGACCTTCTTCACAGAACTAGAAAAAAACACCTTAAACTTCATATGGAACCAAAAGAGAGCTTGCATAGCCAAGTCAATTCTAAGCAAAAAGAACAAAGCAGGAGGCATCACACTACCAGACTTCAAACTATACTACAAGTCTACAGTAATCAAAACAGTATGGTACTAGTACCAAAACAGAGACATAGACCAATGGAACAGAATAGAGGCCTCGAAGGCAACACAACACATCTACAACCATCCGATCTTTGACAAACCTGACAAAAACAAGCAATGGGGAAAGGATTCCCTGTTTAATAAATAGTGTTGGGAAAACTGGCTAGCCATGTGCAGAAAGCAGAAGTTTCTGGACCCCTTCCTGACACCTTGCACTAAAATTAACTCCAGATGGATTAAAGACTTAAACATAAGACCTAACACCATAAAAACCCTAGAAGAAAATCTAGGCAAAACCATTCAGGACATAGGTGTAGGCAAGGACTTCATGACCAAAACACCAAAAGCATTGGCAACAAAAGCCAAAATAGACAAATGGGACCTAATCAAACTCCACAGCTTCTGCACAGCAAAACAAACAGTCATTAGAGTGAATCGGCAACCAACAGAATGGGAAAAAATTTTTGCAGTCTACCCATCTGACAAAGGGCTGATATCCAGAATTTACAAAGAACTAAAACAGATTTACAAGGAAAAAACAAACTAGCCCATTGAAAAGTGGGCGAAGGATATGAACAGACACTTTACAAAAGAAGACATACATGAGGCCAACAAACATGAAAAAATGCTCATCATCCCTGGTCATTAGGGAAATGCAAATCAAAACTACACTGAGATCCCATCTCACGCCAGTCAGAATGGTGATCATTAAAAAATCTGGAGACAACAGATGCTGGAGAGGATGTGGAGATACAGGAACACTTTTACACTGTTGGTGGGAGTGTAAATTAGTTCAACCATTGTGGAAGGTAGTGTGGCGATTCCTCAAGGATCTAGAAATAGAAATTCCATTTGACCCAGCAATCCCATTACTGGGTATATATCCAAAGGATTGTAAATCGTTCTACTATAAGGACACATGCACACGAATATTCACTGCAGCACAGTTTACAACAGCAAAGACCTGGAACCAACCCAAATGCCCATCAATGATAGACTGGACGGGGAAAATATGGCACATATACACCATGGAATATTATGCAGCCATCAAAAATGTTGAGTTCTTGTCCTTTGTAGGGACATGGATAAACCTGGAAACCATCATTCTCAGCAAACTGACACAAGAACAGAAAATCAAACACCACATGTTCTCACTCATAGGCGGGTGCTGAACAGTGAGAACACATGGACACAGGGAGGGGAGCATCACACACTGGGGTCTGTCGGGGGGAAATAGGGGATAGACAGCGGGGGGTGGGGAGTTGGGAAGAGATCGCATGGGGAGAAATGCCAGATACAGGTGATGGGGAGGAAGGCAGCAAATCACACTGCCATGTGTGTACCTATGCAACAATCTTGCATAATCTTGCATGTTCTTCACATGTACCCCCAAACCTAAAATGCAATAAAAAAAAAAAAAAGAAGTCTTAACTAAGATTCCTTCTATGGAGCAGAGTTCCATCAAAGCCAATTTAAAAAGAGCCTATGTGAAAAATAATTATTCTTGCTGCACTTTATACAAATAATCAGGCCAAGTGTAATAAAGCAAATCAGTGTTACCATAATTTGTCTTTAGTAAAAATGAGAAACTGGAGAATGAAGTATTATATTTCAACAACTATGGTATACTTGCTATTAAATTCTAGTCTCATTAGTTGTTTTTAAGTTTGTTTCTCCAATTTAGGCTAACCCTGCTTATTCCTGTGAACCAATCAGTGATCTCCGACTGCTGCTCAGAACAAATAAGAGGGATGGGTAATGTAAAAATCTGTACCAGTATTCTAATTCTGCGTCCATCACAATCAGCTAACAACCCAATATCAGCTTAGTTCCAACAGTTGCCCAGTTCATGCAAAGCCTTCTAATTTAGTTTACTTGGAATAACTTTACTTATTTTGTTTTACTCTTGACAAGCTTATGGAATGTTTTCTTAAACACTTATATATCTTCCAGATATCACCTTTCGTCAAAACTCAAAGTTATGAATGGACCTTACCATACTCATGCTTTCTGACTGAGCTTCTCTCTACTCTGAATACAAGAAATCTCATAGTTAGGCAGGAATATCATCATTGCTATTCAGCCTGAAGAAGTTACAGAAGATGGATCTTCATCCCTCTGCAACCCTTAGGATTAAGGGTTCTCTTATAAAAGGGAGGCGGAAAATGTCAGAGGCATGTGAACCAGAGCAACTCCATCTTAAATAGGAGCTGGATAAAATGAGTCTGAAACCTAAAGGGCTGCATTCCCAGACAGTTAAGGCGCTCAAAGTCACAGGATAAGATAGGAGGTTAGCACAAAATACAGGTCATAACAACCTCGCTGACAAAAAAGGCTGCAGTAAAGGAGCAGGCCAATTCCCATCAAAACCAAAAAGGCAACAAGACTGACCTCTGGTCGTCCTCACTGCTACACTCTCACCAGCCCCATGACACTTTACAAATGTCATGGCAACATCAGAAAGTTACCCTATATGGTCTAAAAAGGGGAGGCATGAATAATCCACCTCTTGTTTAGAAATATCATCAAGAAATAACTATAAAAATGGGCAACCAGCAGCCCTGAGGGGTTGGCTATGGAATAGTCATTCTTTTATTCCTTTACTTTCTTAATAAACTTGCTTTCGTTTTGCATTGTGGGCTCATCCTGAATTCTTTCTTGCACGAGATCCAAAAATGCTCTCTTGGGGTCTGGATCAGGACCCTGTCCTGTAACAATTCCACTCTGATCTCCTTGATCTTTGTGCTCCAGCCGCACTGGCCTTCTTTTGTTCCCTGACCACAACACGCTTCCTCCAGCAATAAGGTGGCTGCCATATAGCTCCATCTGCTGGGACCCTCCCCCGCCCTAATGCCTCTTCTATCACTTTCTCAGAGAATTTCTCCCTGACTTCCAGGCAAAGCTCTCATAAACAGTGTTCCTTTCCTTCAGAGCACTTAACTCAGTTTTAAATCAAACATTATTTAGTTTAACTATTTAAATTAATTATTTTAGTTATTTGCCCACTTCCTTCAATAGACAGTGGAATTCATGAAAGTGAGACCATGCCTGGCTCTACTCAAAATGCCTGGTATATAGCACACACTCAATAGGTATTTGTTGAATGCATGAATGAACAGAAATGATAAGTGAAATGAGCCAGTTACAAAGTGCTATTACCCTTGATAACTACTTCTTCCCCAACAAACTGTGCATTTTTTAGTGCAGTGATCACATTTCTCTTGTTCTCCATTTTATACTGAATACTTAGGGTCTGAAACTCCAAAAACATTGATCAAATGAAAGAATGAAGGAGGACTTACACTTCTGAGATTAAGCAGAATGCCAAGAGAAGAATGAGAAAGGCATTTCTGACTACAGAAATAGCAAAAGCACTCATGGTATTGATGTTAAAAAGCTGCCAGTAAAAGAATGTGATGCCTTAGGATGCATGGGAGCACAGCTGGGAGTCAGAATAGGAAGGGTCACTGAGGCTGTACTGTTTTGGTGAGCAGTTCTCATGAGGACTCTAAGGAATATAAAGCAGAAGCAGCAACCTAGAAATGGGAGAAGACATAGGTGGGCATGCAGACAGTAAAAAAGTCATCAAAAAAGGACTTGAGTCATCAAAAAAGGACTCAATTACACTACTACTGCTGAACTACTTACTAATATTGATTGTAGTAGTAACTGGCTGCAGTTACAGTAGTGAGCAGGAGCAGAAATGAACTTTTACTGAGCACTTGCTATGTATTTTCTCATTTTATTTTCATGACTACCCTGTTAGATAGTTTCCACCCTCATTTTCTACATGAGAAAATCATACTACATGAGGCTTAAGTAATTCATTTAAAATCACCCTGCTAAGCGTTAACACCAGAATTAAAACCCAGCCTGTGGCTGTGGATCCCACACTTTCAACCACTATGTTATATTCTGATTAAGAAGGTACAGAAAGATGTTAACACAATTTAGAAAGCTCCTATGAAGAATAACTAAAATGAAGTTAGGCCAGGCACAGTGGCTCATGCCTGTAACTCTAGTACTTTGGGAGGCTGAGGCAGGATGATCGCTTTAAGCCGGGAATTCAAGACCACCCCAGGCAGCAAAGTTCTTGCAAAAAATTTGTGCTGCTACAAACAGTTTTAAAAATTAGCCAGGTGTGGTGACGTGCACCTATAGTTCTAGCTACTTGGGAGGCAGAGGTGGGAGGATCACTTGAGCCCAGGAGTTCAAGGCTGCAGTGAACTATAACTGACAACCACATTCCAACCTAGGCAACAGTTTGAGACCTAGTCTTAAAATAAAATGAATAAAATTTGATGCATAATGAGATAAAACCTCAAAGAGCTACAAAACCCACCAACTTTCCTTAAGTAGTCTAGATAGCTGAGGTCATATCAGACTGACGCTAATCCACAGTTTTCTCCAATGCATGACTATACCATGTCTTGTTATATACTAGCCTGTCTAATATGGTGGCCATTAAAAAATGGGCAAAAGATCTCACCAAAGAAGCTCGGCAAAAAGACAAAGAACAGCTCGCCAAAGAAGACAAAAAGGTAACAAATAAGCATATGAAAAGATGCTCAACATCATGTCATTAGGGAATTACAAATTAAAACAACAACATACTATTACACACCTATCAAAACAGCTAAAATTGAAAATACTGATAAAAACCAAATGCTGGTAAGGATTTGTGGCAACAACTCTCATTCCTCAGTGGTGAGAATGAAAAATGGTATGACCACTTTAGAAGACACTTTGGCAGTGTCTTGTATCATAGTCTTATCATACAATTTGGCAATCATACTCGTACATATTCACCCAAACGAGTTGAAAACTTACATCCACACAAATAGTTATAGTGTCTTAAAAATCTGCACACAAATAGTTATAGTGTCTTATTTATAATTACCAAAAATTGGAAGCAACCAAGATATCTTTCAATAGATGGAACGAATAAACAAATCGTGGTATATCCATGCAGTGGACTATTTACTCAACAATAGTGAGAAATGAGCGTTTCCTTTTTGACACAAAGGAACCTTAAATGTATATGGCTGAGTGAGAAAAGCCAGTCTGAAAAGGCTATATATGGTATGATTCGAACTAAACGGCATTCTGGAAAATGCAAAATCAGAGACAGAAAAAAAAGGCCAGTGGTTGCCAGTGGTGGGGGGAAGGGATGTAAAGATGGAGCGCAGGACATTTTTAGGGCAATGAAGCCATTATACAACCATTAGAGCTGCACAAGAGTGAACCCTAATGTGTAACTACTAACTTTTGTTAATAATAATATTGGTTCATCAATTTTAACAAATGTACCACACTAATGCAAGGTATTAGTAATAGGAGTAAAATGAGGGGTGGGAAGGATATATATAAGGAACTCACTGTACATTCTGTGCAAATTTTCTGTATACCTAAAACTGCTCTAAAAAAAGTTTAGTAAGAAATTTTTTTAAGAAAGAAAACAAAGCATTAGAAAAAAAGTTTTTATGAAATAAATTACTCACATTAGGTCAAAAAAGAAAAACCTCACAAAATTATTAACATATCTAAAAGAGAAGGCAAACGCAAAAGACTGAAGAAAGAACAAAGAACAGCAGGAAAAAAATCAAAGCTCACATTGCTGAAATGAAGCAAAGAAACAGGCAAGACACAATCATAAACAGAACAAATAAGACCAGTTTATACGGAAATAGAACTGGTAATAAAGATACAAAACACATGAATCTTTATCTACACTGAAATATATAAAGTGCAAACTATTGAAATATTAGGAAAAGTTAACAAAAGCACACAAGAAAATGGAAACTTCGGTGCATTTCTCCTAATCATCCATAGACCAAATAGTCAAAAACCCTAAGATAATAGAAATAAGTAATTAAGGATATTGACTTAATAATTATATATTGAGGTCTATAACCTATAGAAAATAATTATTTCCAGAACCCATGGAATATTTATCAAAAACGTTTAGTATAGTAAGTCCTCCAAATATATATAAATCTCTTAGGCAAAAATTTTATAGTCCACATGTTCTGATCAAAATTCAATAAACATGAACAACACAGTCTAAATTTTAAATTTGACTATTTAAAGATTGAAATTATTTCAGTTAGTTTCTTCCAAATGTTTTGCCCAAAATCAGTGCATCAAAATAAACAGGAAATAAGCCTAAACAGCTATTCCAATCTTGCTCAAGAGTTAACAGACATAAGAGTAGAGGAGGCCAAGAATTCCTGCCGAATTCTCCATTCCTTCACTGGGGCCAAAGTCTACTACTACAGACAGTTTACAAGGCACAGGACAGGGGAACCATATTTCTCAATGGTTTTCTTGACAATCAGGCTGAAACTCGTGGACCACTCTCACGTGCATCTAGTAATTCCACCTCTGTGAATGAAAAGCTCTTTCGCAGGGCCAACTCACTGCAAAAGACCAAATAAGGATCTACTCCAACACTAAGTACAACAGGCTAGAAAGAAAATACCTCACATTATATTGCCCGACAGGAGGAGATCCCAGAGATTCACTTTATAGACTGTATCACACCAAACAAACCTGAGAAATCCAATGTCACTAAGAATTGTAAAAAAGGTCAGAAGACCGTGGTTTAGATTCAATGTAACTGTGTAATTTGAAATATGGAGCAACAATTTGAAAATGTCAACATGGAATATAAATAAGATGTAATCTCTGAACTTCAGAGGTTTACAAACTAGTATAAGAGATAATCTCTATTTTGGTTTTGGAATTCTACATGTAAAGAAAGTGTTAATTACATTGTTTGAATCTTCCTTAACCTTAGCAATTTTGGGTCTGTTTGTTCATCAGTTTCTGATAGGAAGGTACTGAAATGTCCCGTTTCAATTATGCATCATTCAGTGCCTCCTTATAATTCCCTTAATATATTGAGACTGTTGTAGATGTGTTCACAGGCCTATTATCTTAGTGGACTACTCCTTATTTCATTATGTAGTTTACCAAAATATCTCTATTGTTACGTTTTTGCCTTAAATTCTACTGTTTGAGTCACTTCCAAACCCTCACTTCAATCCCCATCTCCCTTGGCCAAGTGAAACTGAAGGCTCTGGCCAATGGGAGAGGAGAAGGCAGAACAGCCACCTGACAGCTTTTGGACTGGGAAGGAACTAGGGAGGGAGAGAAGGGGTAACTATGCGTCATTTTATTTTAGGTATGTGTCTATTGAGTAGTATAACACTAAAAAAATTGTTTTAAATATAATTTCATAAATTATCTTCTAATAAGTGAGTTGTTTGTATTTATTGCAACTAATGATATATTTGGACAAATCTACATCTTACTTTATGTTGTTTCTTGCCTCTTTTCTCAGCTTCTTTTTATTTTTCTTCCATACCTTCTGTTGAATTGATACACTTTTATTCCCTATTTTTCCCTTTACTGTTTAGAAAGCTATTGGACTTTTTTCTTCTTTAGTAGTTACTCTTAAATGTTTAATAAAATGTGTGGCTAACATTTTCCTAATTTCACTTATTCATATATCTAAAGTTACAGTCATTCTATTCTCAGTCTGAACACAAGCTCAGGATGCTTTAGTTACCCACTGAACTTTCCCTCCCTTCTTCCATAATATAACTGTGTAAAATTTCAGGTCATATTTTAAAACACACACACAAATTACTTTCGAAGTTTTACTTTGCAGTCAGTAGTTAACCAGATTTACCAACATATTTTATGAATTTCTTTGTCCACCACTATCTCTTGCAACCAATTCCTTTCCTCAGTGCCCAGCTTCTTTCTTGATGAAATGAGGCAGTTCTTTAAACCAGTGGTCACCAAAGCATGGTCTGTAGACCTCTAGGGATCCCTAAGGCAAAAAATATTTTCATAATACCACTAAAACGTTGTTTGCCTTTTTCACTGGGCTGACATTTACACTGACAGTATACAAGCAATTGTGGGCAAAATTACTGGCACCTTACCATGAATCAAGGCAATGGCACCAAACTGTACTGGTAGTCATTGAATTCTTCATTGCCATGAATAGCAAAAAAGTAAATTAATAACATAAAAGTACAATTCCACCTAATGTTCTTCAAGCAGCAGCAAAGATGACTGCTTTATAACAGTCACAAGACTAAAAAGTTTAAGAACTAGCTACTTTAAATGAAAGAACACGTGTGGCAAAATCTTATGGTCTTTGTCAAAAATTGCCTTGAACAATCATCGTAAAATGGGGTTACAGTTATTTTTCCTCAGCACTTTGAAGTTATACTAATGTCTTCTAGCATCTTCTGTGGCTGATACAGAGTCTGCTGTTAGTCCACTGTGGTTCCTTTGTTGAGAATATTTGTCATCTCTCTGGTAACCTTTAAACCTATACTTCCACTATACCCTTGATATTCATTACAATGTATCTAGGTATGAATTAGCATTTATTTTTATTTTTTGGAGACGGAGTGTCACTCTGTTGCCCAGGTTGGAATTCAGTGGCGTGATCTTGGCTCACTGCAACCTCAGCTTCTTGGGTTCAAGCAATTCTCCTGCCTCAGCCTCCTGAGTAGTTTGGCCTCTAGGCATGCGCCACCACGTGCAGCTAATTTTTGTAATTTCAGTAGAGATGGGGTTTCACTACGTTGCCCAGGCTGGTCTTGAACTCCTGATGTTAAGTGATCCTCCTACTTCAGCCTCCCAAGTACTGGCATTACAGGCGTGAGCCACCATGTCCAGCCTGTTTTTTAAACTTTTATTTTTGAAATGATTATATTCTCACAGGAAGCTGGGAAAATGATGCACAGGGTCCCCCAAATCTTTCACTCAGATTTCCCCAGTGGCAACACCTCATATAATTATAGTCCAACATCAACACCAGGGAAATTGACATTGGTGCAATACTGTTAATAAGACTATAGACATTACTCAGTTTTCACCAGTTTTTACATGTACTTGTATGTGTGTTGTGTGTAATTCTACACACTGGGTTGCATGTATATATTTGTGTCATCATCACCAGGCTACAAAACTGTTCCATCATGACAGAGCAGCTCTTTTTCACCACCCGTTGACAGTTGCACTGCCTCCCTAACACTGTGCCTGTCCTCTGGCAGCCACTCAATTGTTCCCCATTTCTACACTTTTGTCATTTTGAGGATGTTATAAAAATGGAATCGGGTGGTACGAAACTTTGAAATCGGCTTTTTTCACTGTGTGAACCCACCCAAGTCATTGCATGTATGAAAACGGTTTGTTCGTCTTCGGCTGATAGCAGTATTACTTGGTATGGATGTACCACAATGTTTAATCATTTACCTGTTGAAGGACATTTAGGTTGTTTCCAGTTTTAAATATTACAAATAAGGCTGCTATGAACATTTGTATACAGGTTTTTATGTGAATGTAAGTTTTCACTGCTCTGGAATAAATACCCAAGAGGGCAATTTCTGGGTTGTATGGTAAATTCATGTCCAGCTTTATAAGAAACTGTCAAAGTCTTTTCCGGAATGACTATACCATTTTACATTATCAACAGAAATGATGTATGATACAGTGTCTCTACATCCTTGCCAGCAGTTGGTGTCATCACTATTTTTTATTTCAGCTGTTCTAATCGCGTGTGGTTTTAATTTGCATTTTCCTAATGGCCAATGTTGCTGAGCATCTTTTCAGGTGCTCCTCTGCCATCTGTATGTATATCCTCTTCAGTCGTATGTCTGTTTATGCCTTTGCCCATTTTCTGATCAACTGTCTAAACTTTTTACTGTTGACTTTTCAGTTCTTTATATATTCTACATATGTCTTTAGTCAAATATGTGGTTTATGAGTATCTCCTTCCAGTGCATACCTTGTCCTTTCATCCTCTTAACAGGATCTTTTGCAGAATGAATATTTTTAATTTTAATGAAGACCAACTTGCTCTAGGTCCCAAATATTTTCTCCTGTGTTTTTTTTGAGACGGAGTTTTGTTCTTGTTACCCAGGCTAGAGTGCAATGGCGTGATCTCGGCTCACCGCAACCTCCGCCTCCTGGGTTCAGGCAATTCTCCTGCCTCAGCTTCCTGAGTGGCTGGGATTACAGGCACGCACCACCAGGCCCAGCTGATTTTTTGTATTTTTAGTATAGACGGGGTTTCACCATGTTGACCAGGATGGTCTCGATCTCTTGACTTCGTGATCCACCCGCCTCGGCCTCCCAAAGTGCTGGGATTACAAGTGTGAGCCACTGTGCCCGGCTCTCCTGTTTTTTTTTTTTTTTTTTTTCTACATTTTACATTTAAGTTGTGATTTATTTTTAATTAATACAAGATATGTGATTTAGGTTGATTTTTTTCGGCTTATGGAAGTTCAATTGGTCTAGTACCATTTGTTAAAGAAAAAAGTCTCTTCTTCTGTCATTTAATTTGTTCGTGTTTTTAACATCAAACCTACTCATACCTGCCTACAGTTCTGGGAAATTCTCTGGCATTATCTTTTCAAATATTGCTTCCCTGCTATTCCCTTCTTTCTCCACTTCACATGTGGGAGCCTTTGAATCTTTCCACCATGTCTCTTACCTATCATTCTTTGTACCTCTTTATCTCTTTGTACTAGATCCTAGGTTGAATTCCTCAGTATCAGCTGTCTTTCAACTCATTCTCTCTTGAACTGTGTCCAGTTTAGAGTTTATCCCAAAGTATTTTTTTACCTTAATAACTGTATTTTATATTTCCAGTATTGTTTTTTAATTGGTTCTTTTATAAATTCAAATGTGCCTGCTTTTGTTTCATAATTTCCTAGAAGTTAACCAGGAATGTCGTTCCTTCCTTCATCTCTGGTGATCTTAAACATATTTGAAATTAATTTTCAGATTGCTTTATTATATTCTGTTTCCAAATTCATCTCCTGATTATTGTCTGTGTTTATTGGTACTGGCTATCCTTGTGGGCTTTGGAATTTTAATTTGCTAAGCTCCTCTTGAATGAGAACCATTGCTTGCTCTCTCTCTCCACTCACCGTCAGTGCTTTTACAGATATTGCCGCCACCTTCCACCCTCATCCAAACAGAGGCCTCCAGACCAGAACCAGGTCTTACACTGACAGCTCAGGGTTCCTGTATTTTGGTAATGGCAGGGATAACATCAATCCAGTCATGCCGCAGTCAGGTCCTGGTTGAACTGCTCTTTCTATTCTCTTGCACCACAGAAACACAACTTTAAATAAGCCACAGACCCAAGCAGCCTTGTTCGGCTTCTTTTCATAGTATGACAGTCTCCCCCCAGCTTCTAGTTTCTAAAACTGTCATTTCCTCTGGTCCCCATCAGGCATGCAGTTCCTTTGGTCCCATACCCTCATGCAGTATTTCCCACTCTTTTTGACACCACGACATATGGAGAAAATAACAATATTTGCATAGTACACAGGCAGATGGATGAGACTGTTCCCTTACCCAGGAATGATTGGCTGAGGGCTCTGATCATCACCCATTCCCTGACGAGCTGCCCTGAAGCCTGAGAAAAATCAGCATTTCATACACTGGTAAATTCATTCCCAGCATGCTCTGTGGACAGTAATACCCTACAATAATGGACTCCTAGCACACTCTGCCTGTTTCTGTAGTTGGTTCTATTTCTAGTCCACAAGGATGTTTATCTTGTTATTAAAGTACAAATATGTTACTATGTATTTGGAAGAGAATACAGAATTTAAAGCATGAACTTAAAGGTCCATCACAATCATGCTTTTCTCTCTGTTAGAACACCCTCCTCTCAACCTCTCTGCATGACTTTTTCCTACTGCTCCCTCAGGTTTCAGTTTAGATGTCATTTGATCAAGGGAGATTTTCATGACTGCATTTTCCCTCCCAAATGTGGGGTTAATCTCTTTGTAAGCACCTGATTTTACATGTAATTGTACTGTATTGTTATTAACTATTTACCTTAAACAGAGAGGTCCCTGATGGCAGGAACTGCCTATTTCGCTTCTGTATTTCCAGATCTAGCACAGTGCCTGCAATAAGTACAAATTCAATAAATATTTTCATTTCACCTATAACAGAGTTCCATGGTGGAGAATGTAATAGTGAAGAGATGGTGCTCTGGAGTCAGAAATTGTTGGGTTTAAATCCTAATTCTACCACTTACTGTGTGACTTAAGAAAGCTAGTTAGCTTCTCTAAGTTTAGTTTCCTCATCTATAAAATGTACGTTCAAATCCTATCTCTGTTACTTACTAGCTGTGTAACCCTGGCCAAGTTCCTCTCTTGATTTCAGTACCAGACCTAAGTGATGTTTTAAAAATTAAATCAGACAACATCTATAAAGTCACTAGTTCTGTGACTCCTTCTCCTGTTTCCTTCTTCCCACTTCATGGGGAAAAGGGAGGACATCACAGCTCACCCTTCAGAAGTGGCGCTGGCTGAACCATTTTCTAAGCCTAGGTGGCATCTTGGTGAAAGGCTTTCTACTGCCACCAGAGCTTTGTGTCTACAACGTATTCAGGCAAAGTAGAGGGCAATGTCAATAAGAATTTGAAATGATTTTATGTGCCATATTTAATTTACCTAAAGAAATTTAGTATAGCTAAAGAAAAATAAAAACAAAGAAGGGCTGACTGGATCATGCTAACTCTGAAAATGTGAGATGGGAAGAGGACATCTCCATGAAAATCCTTTTTTTTTGAAATGGAGTCTCACTCTGTCGACCCAGCTGGAGTGCAGTGGCACCATCTCGGCTCACTGAAACCTCTGCTTCCCAGTTCAAGTGATTCTCCTGCCTCAGCCACACAAGTAGCTGGGATTACAGATGACTGCCACCATGCCTAGCTAATTTTTCTATTTTTAGTAGAGAAAGGGTTTCCCCATGTTGGCCAGGCTGGTCTCGAACTCCTGACCTCAGGTGATCTGCCCACCTCAGCCTTCCAAAGTGCTGGGATTGTAGGTGTGAGCCCCCACCCAGCTGAGAGTCATTTTTAAAATGAAGGCATTTACTACATTTTGCTGTGTTCTAAACCCTACTGCTGGAAAGAGCATGTAAAACTAGAAGAGGATGCCTATCAGATAAAAAATGCAAGTAGGGGAGAGGGAATTCAGCAAAGCATTTTAAAGTTCAAATTATAACGTAGAGGCATAGAGAACCTACTTTCAAGCACATTTTAAATAAAATTATTTAATGAAAAGCAGAGCCTAGTGACTGGAAGAAAATTTGAGCCATTAACTGATAAAGAAAACTAAAATTCAGACCAAAGGTTCTATAGGAGGCAGAAGGAAATAATGCAAAAACCTTGGCATCAAACAGACCTGGAATCAAATCCTGACTCTGCTGTTTCTCACTGTGCAACCTTCAGCCAGTAACAACTCTGAATCTGAGCTTCCACCTCTGCGGAATGAGGATCATTACCCTCGCCTCCCAGGATGCTGGGAGGATCAAACAAGATTCCAGATACCGGCTATGAAGTGCCCAGCCCAGTGCCCAATGCATGGTTGGTGTTCAACAAAAATCAATCCCCGCCCTTTCCCTTCCAGGGTGCTTTTTTTTAGCAGGGATCATAAAAATGTTTGGAAATTGCTAAAAATCCATGTTGTCATGTCTGGAATTCACATTCTAAGTCTATTTTGCAAGCTGATTCTCTGAGATGCACAGGCGTGAGACCTGGTAAGCACCCAGAGCTGCATCAGCGCAGAGGTGTGGTTCCAGGCCAATGCCTAGAAAGACTGACCAGCCTAGAAGACACCTTGGGTGGCCAAGAGACCGCCAGAAACTAGAGCAGCCAAAAAGAGAAAGGATTACTTGAGCTTCGGCTCCCGTCCTTCGCTTGTATACTGCCAGCAGATGAGCCCGATCAGGTCCTGCACCCTGGCGCTGGCCATTGTCACCACGGTCATTGGCAGCAGTCTGTCCTGGCTCGAGTGCAGAGGGAGGTAGACATCGATCTTCTTGGTTGCCGTTGTACCTACATGACCCTGTGGACAGAGGACATGCATAAGAGCAAAGCACACTGCCACAGTTATACAGAGCTGACTGCTCTCCAGACCTGTGGACAGCACAGCCATTTTGCATCCTTTCTGTACAGACCTGCTGTGAGCCTGGAATGGTCCCAAAGTGGAAACACTGTCTAGTTTCAAGGATTATTTTTCCTTAACTTTTCATTTTCTAACAAACTAATGATCAGGATCTGCCAGCAAGAAGTTAAATGAGCACCACAACTAAGAGGAACAAGTAAGAGTGGTGAGCAGAGTTGATGTTTGGTGTTAGAAGGCTGGCTTTGCTACTAATTCAGTGTGTTCATAGACCATAGCACTAGGTGCCCTCACTGGAAACTGCTATGTCCCTCCTTGAGACAGTGAGGTGAGCTGCCTGGGAAGCTGCCATATTCTCCCAGGAAGGATTTAGGCCAGCGGCACTGAAACAAGTGCTTGCCTTCTCAGAGACTATGCGGGCTAGTTCCACTGCACAGTACATCTGTTTACTTCAATACCGCACAGGTTCAAGGGCCCTTTGGTCTTCCGTGATTGCCTTAACCACCATCCCCACACTGCTGGACATAGTCCTGATCCCTCCCACACACCTACCACTCCTCCCTCCTGAGTCTTCCACTCTGCCCTCAAGAGCTCCTGCACTAATCAGCAAACACCCATAAATCCTCAGCTACTTTTTAAAACCATTTCCTAATCAGGCCAGGCGTGGTGGCTTGCACCTGAAATCCCAGCACTTTGGGAGGCCAAGGCGGGCAGATCACGAGTTCAGGAGATCAAGACCATCCTGGCTAACGTGGTGAAACCCTGTTCTCTACTAAAAATACAAAAAATTAGCCGGGCGTGGTAGCACATGCCACAGTCCTAGCTACTCAGGAGGCTGAGGCAGGAGAATCACTTGAACCCAGGAGGTGGAGGTTGCAGTGAGCTGACATCACGCCACCGCACTCCAGCCTGGGTAACAAAAGCAAGACTCCATCTCAAAAAAAAAAAAACAAAAAAAACTAAAAACCATTTCCTCTACTGCTGGGACTTCACAGAACTTGCTGTTGAGGTTACTGTCTCCTCTGCTGTCCTGTTAAAAGAGGACTGCTTTGATTTTTTTTTTTTTATAACCCCTACATCGTCAAGGCATGCAACAGTAGGCATCCTTGTCCCCACTAACACTTCCAAACTAGTACTTCCTCTTTCATGAAAAACTCCTTGTTCTTTTGAGGCCCAGGCCATCCAACGACACCATCCTCTCCCCCTCCTTTTTTGTTTCTGTTATCCGCCAACCTTCTGGCCATTCCCCTCCCTCACAGAAGGCTTGCATGCTGGCTCAGTCTTCTTTCCCACCCACGCAATATGTTCACTATACAGAGTATACAGAAAAGTGTCACAGAAAACGAGTTCAAATCGGAACACTTGATTGTCCCTCACTCCCTCCTATCCCAAGTCAAAACGACAGTCCCCCCTTATTTTAATAATACGTGCTGCCATCACTAAGCCAGCTGTTCATCTCAACAGTCTTGATGCTTCTTCTTCCCTCATACCCCTCATACTGCCTATCTACTCTATTAGGAAGTTCTAATGTCTCTACTGCAAAAAATACATTTCAATGGGTAAAGTATAGTCTTCTCAACAATTGATGTTGAGACAAATGAATAGCCACATGCAAAACAATGAATTTGGACTCCTGCCTCATACCATATACAAATATTAATTCAAAACATATCAACGATCTAGATGTAAGAGGCAAAACTGTAACATTCATAAATGGAAACAGGTGTAAATCTTCACAACTTTGGATTAGGCAATAATTTCTTTAATATGACATCAGAAGTATAAACAACAAAAGAAATAAATTGAACTTCATTAAAATTAAAAACCTTTGTGCCTAGGCTGGGCGTGGTGGCTCATGCCTGTAATCCTAGCACTTTGGGAGGCCAAGACAGGCAGATCACTTGAGGTCAGGAGGTCGAGACCGACCTGGCCAACATGGTGAAACTCCATCTCTACTAAAAATACAAAAATTAGCTGGGTGTGGTGGTGAGCACCTGTAATGCCAGCTACTCGGGAGGCCAAGGCAGAAGAATAGTTTGAACCTAGGAAGCAGAGGTTGCAGTGAGCTGACATCATACCACTGCACTCCAGCCTGGGCAACTGAGCAAGACTCTGTCTCAAACCAAAAACCAAAAAACATACAAAAAAACACTTTTGTGCCTAAAGGATATTATCAAGATAGTAAAAAGATAATCAAAAGAATGGGAGAAAATATTCACAAATCATCTATCTGGCAAGGGTCTACTATCCAGAATATGTTAAGAAGTCTTACAACTCAACAACAAGATGAGAAAAAAATGTTTTTAATGGGCAAAGATTTAAACAGACATTTCTCCAAAGAAGATATACAAATGACCAATAAAAACATGAAACTGTTCCATATCATTAACCATAATGTAAATTACTTCTTACCCACTACGCTGGCTATAATTTTAAAAAAAGCAAAAACATGAAACGGTAACAACCCAAAGAACACTGAAAATAGCAAGGGTTTGTGAGGATATGGAGGAACCGGAATCCTCATACACTGCCAGTGGGAATGTAAATGATGCAGTCATTGTGAAAATGTTTGGCAGTTTCTCAAAAATGAAACATAGAGTTACCATATGGTCAAGCAATTCCTTTCCTAGGTATATACTCCTGAGAACTAAAACTACATGTTCACATTAAAACTTGGACAAATGTTCACAGCAGCATTATTTCTAATAGCCAAACAATAAAAACCACCCAAACGTCCATTAACTAATGAATGGATAAACAAAATCCTTACAATAGAATATTATTCAGCCATGAGAAAGAATGAAGTACTGATCACACAACATGGATGTACTATGAAAACACTATGTTAAGTGAAAGAAACCAGACATGAAAGGCCACTACTATATGAACCCATTTATATGAAATGTTCAGAACAGGCAAATCCATAGAGGCACAAAGTAGATTAGTGTTTGGCAGAAGATGGCAGGGGTGGGAAACGGAGATATGAGGTTTCTTTTGGGGGTGAAGAAAATGTTCTGAAATTGGTAATAACAGTTCATAACATTGTTAATATGTTAAAATTCCACAGAACTACACACTTCAAAATGGCTAAAATGACAAATTTTATGTGTTTTATCTTAAGAAAAAAAGTGAAAAATACATATTTCAAAACCATCTCACTTCTTTCCCTCTCCACTGCCACCAAAATCACCATCAGGTCTCACATGAACTATTGTAACAGGTTCCCAATTGTCCTACAGGACTCTTGCTTTATCCAATTTGTTCTCTACACATGAGTTAGATCTGTTTTTTAAACTCAGATTTGATCATACTACAACCTGTTTAAATTCCTTCGATGAGTGGCTCCCAAACACTGAACAAAATCCAAACTCCTTGCAACATCCAACAAAGCACTGCATGATCTGGCCCTGTCTACCTCTTTAACATCATCCACTGCACTCCCCCACCTGCTCATCAGACTTCAGCAACACTGGCCGTCTGGAAGAGCCCTTAAGACTCCTGCACGTGTGCCTGTGTGTACCCTGCTTGCATTTCCCACTTCCTAGAGCTTGGCAGGTGCTGTTCACTGTATCTTAAGAGACTCTGTTCATGGGCTTTGCATGTGTGACTCCTCATCCTCTAATGCGTGCCCTGGGCAGGTTACTGAACCTCTGTGCTTCTGTTTCCTCAGATGTAAAATGAGGATAACGGTAGGACCTACCCATCACAAGACCCTTTGTGAGAATCCTCCTCAAAGAAACCTTCACTGTTAACACTCCTTTCAGTTATTCTATCACACATGTCCTGTTCATTTCCTTCAGAGTGCTTAACAATTGAGATTATTTATTTATGTACATCTTCAGTGTATGCTTTCACCACGAAGTTTCCTCTGAACTTCCATGAGAGCAATGTTAATGGCTGCTTTATTTACTGTTCCATACCTAATGTCTGGCCCTGTGCCTGGCACATAGAAAATCCTGGGGAAAAAGTCTGTTGAACTACAGAATGAATGTATGAATGACTCAAGTGCCTGCCAGGACACATGGCAGGAACTGAGTAAATGTTAGTCTTCTCCATCCCACTTGCCCTTCCTCTATGGGTTGGTTTCCTGGTCATAGATGAAAGTGGAGGGTCTTGAGCAATCATGTGGTTCCATCTTTCACTCTCTATAATTCTATCATTTTGAGGTGAAAAAGAAGGTCAGTACAAGGTAAGAAAATATATAAAGTCAGTTTAAAAAACATTTTTAGAGTAATTCCATTTTGCATATAACCTAGCATCCATCATTAGACTGCCTGATTCTTCCCCCTGAGCCTCATCTGCATGTTATAAAGCAACTAGTAAAAAAGTAATTCTACATATTGTATGCACCCACACTCGCTCTCTCTCTTGCACCCTCTCTCTCTCATATGCAAACACACGTGGGCATGCACACATACCCTTGCATGGTTTTCAGCTCTGAAATAACAATTTCAATGGCTAAAAAAGACTTCACTAAATAACAAGTGTTTTGCCTTGTTGGGCAGGCAAAGGGTTACAATGAAAACAGTGGCAACCTTTCTGGAGTGGATTGATAGCCCTCATATTACCGTCCTTTTCAGACCCAGATCAGTTGCTTGTCATTGCTCTCTCTTTTTAATTCTGTTTATTCCCCTTCCTCCTGAAGCACTAGAATTAAGAAGCTACAGTGATCGCAATATCTCAAGACATGAAGACTGAACGAGATGACAAATTTGAATGTGTTTCATAAACTGTAAAGTGCTTTAGAAATGTAGAGCAGTATGCCACAAAGGGCCTCTGTGTTGAAATTAGACCCATTTCTATTACTCAAGCCTGCTACAAGGTCGCATGAGGCCAAAAATGGGTGCTGCAGGAGCCCTAATAATAACACTGATTATTGTAACAACAGGTAGCATTTAGGCCAGGCGCTGTGGCTCACACCTGTAATCCCAGCACTTTGAAAGGCCGAGGTAGAAGGATCACCTGAGGTCAGGAGTTCGAGACCAGCCCGGCCAACATGGCAAAACCCCATCTCTACCGAAAATACAAAAATTCACTGGGTGTGGTGGCGGGCACCTGTAATCCCAGGTACTGAGGAGGCTGAGGCAGGAGAATCACTTG